>NC_056732.1:1915497884-1915557994 GCF_019279795.1 Protopterus annectens
GAATGGAATCACAATCAACGATTCTTCTTAAAATTGTAATGTAACATCAGTTGTTAGGCACTTAAAGTAAACTGCATGTGCTTGTACGTGCTTAGCAACTGCTGGTTGCATTACAACTTTTTTAAAACTATTGTTCATTACGGTCACAACAGAAACTACATCAGCAAAAAAAAAAAAAAAATGAATAAAAATGGTTAAAAAAACCTAAGGATACTGCAGAAAAACCCAGAACAGCTGTACAGTTATTGCCTTTGCAGAGACATATGGGAGCAAAGATCGAGAAAAGCTGGAAGTGGAAGTCCGATTTAAGGAACATAAATCAGAGATGTAAGTTAACACTGGGAGCTAAATAAGGACTGGGATTGATCATATACAGGAAGTTTTAAAGAAAAATGACACTGTGGGTGGGGATGTGAGTGACGTAGTAAAGTGGGTGTTACTTTGGTCAGCTTTACTATGGACCCAAATTTTAAACACTGGGATTGTCCCTTTAAATTGTCTCTGACATAGAGGAGGTCCACCTGAATATTGTCCAGAGCCCCTTCCAGTATCTGTCCTAATCATATTTTCTATGTGGTATTAAGACTGTAAGTTGCAAATCTCTGTTGCCTTCTTCCACTTACTAAACTATCTGTCTTAACAGTAATAATACCCATTTGTTAACCAGGTAGGCCCACAGAACACACAGTCCCTTTTCAAATGTGTCCCCAGAATAATGTCTGGTTACGTGACTTGTTCAAGGTCACACAGTAGGTAAATGAGGGCTGAGGGAACCAAACTGTGTATCACAGAATCTATAGCTCACAGCCTTAAACCTCTATGCCAGCTACCGGATTGATAGATCCAGTGATAAATTGGATATAGACATGGTTCGAAATCTTTACTGGACTTACTTCCATGTTACTCATTTTACTTAGTGCTCTGGAGAAAGAATATTTTATCAGTTCTTGACCAATTTCTATATTTTGGGCTATAATATGTGAATCCCTACTGGTTATTTTCTTTACTTATTCTCTACCTGTCTAATAGTCCTAGGCTCCTTAATAAATTCCACACCAGTCTCTCAACTCTTGCTCTTCTCTCCCCTTTCCTCACTGGTTTCTTTTTGATGGCCAAATAAAATCAAGATTCAGTCTCCTATAGTTATTAGGAATCCCTCATGAACTCTGATTTTTTTCAGGATCAGCCACCTCACCCAGTTCTACTTAACTCCAGGAGGGATATTCGCAGTTGCAACAGCACTTCCTCTCCAGAGATATGACCTTTCATTACTATATAATGTCCCTGGTTGTCTCTATATACATTCCTCACCTCTAGCTGCATCCCCTTTTGCGCCAAAATTATTATCCTTTTTGCTGGCTACTTCATAGTGACATTCTGCTATGAGCCTGTAAACTTTTCTTTCTAACTTCCCATGTTTCACTTCATCTAGGTGTGTTTCCTGCAGTACTATTATTCCTGCCTCTATCCTTTGTAACAGTGGTTATAATTCCATCCCTTTTAAATTGGCTTGCTATCCCATTAACATTCCAAGTCAGTAAGTCTAACTCCATTATTTAAAAGTACATTCCTCATTCAAGTTCATGGCACTCCTATTTAACTTTTGATCTAAGTTTCCTATTAACTCATTTCTCTTTAAAGGACTTCCTACTCCTTTCTTTCTTCTCCCTTATTTCAAATTTATGTTATTTTATGTTTCATTTGCTTACTTCCAAAGCTTCCCCAGCACTGCAAAATTGCCCCTCCAACTTTGTTAGAAAAGCAAATTAACTGTATACATTTGTTTTCTCTTCCTATGAGAGGCATAATTACCCTAATCAGTGTAATCATTATACCCCGTCCTCCCCCCAGGAAATGAGATGATTGGAAAGAGGCCCATAGGGCTATGAGGTATTTTCAGAGTCCCTCCCAACTCCAAGCACTAAAACTGTCCACTCTTTTGCTCAGGCATTTCCATTTTTCCAGTGGATTGTAAACTTACTCTGTCTTGCCTTGAATACCTTAGCTCACTAACTTTCTAACTTCATTTCAGAAAACAAGAGATCAAAAATAGGTGCATTTACTCTCTTTAATTGTTTATTTTGGATGTTGGCTGTTTTATTTCATCATCTTTCCATTAATTAATTTTTTCTTAACCCCTCCCCTTTTGTCAGTTGGTATCACCCTTTTTTCCTTTGTCCCTGTTTAGATACTATATTATTTACAGAACCACTCTCTATTATTTTCTTCTTATATGATAAATAATTCATTTTTTGTTCTTTGTCCCAAACCAAATGCCATACATGTTCCTTTCATGATTTTCTTCTTCTTGGTTCAGCTCTCCCCATGCCTTTGGTCTCTTCCATCTCCTTACTGATCATCATCCCCTCAAGTTGCTGGGATTGGTGTATAGCTATTAATGTTTTAGAGCTTTTTATACAGTCAACAACAAACCTCTTTCTTTCACAGGTTCATAGAAAAGCACTAGGCTACTTGCCCTTCTTAGCCATTTTAAGCCTAGCCAATTTCCTAAATGTGAGAATCAAACCCTGTGCCTTGTTTCTGTGAGGTAAAATATCTTAACCGTTCTTTGGTGCTGTTACATGTTTTGCCTAGTGGATTAAAGCTGGATTTTTTACCATTTACTGCCTGATTCTTCTTCAGCTGCCTTTCTTTTGGATATTAACCGTTAACGTTAATCCTCCTCTAAAAAGTCATACAAAAGTTCTAGGCTAGCTGCTCTTGAAGGTCATTTTAAGGCTAGCCAATTTCCCTTTCCAAGGTGAGAATCAAACCCTGTACCTTGTGCCTGTGAGGTAAACACCTTAGCCCTTATACCAATCCCCAAAAATGCTTTTCTATTTTCATTTAATCCCTTGTTCATCTTAATGTGCTACTGGTAATTTGCACCCAAAATGGTATACAACAATATATTACAGATGCCACATTACATACATTTTTTTCAGGTGTTACTATTTCAGATCTTACCTCCTTCCCTTATATAAATTGTAATCCCTAATGAAAATTATTGACCATTTTAAACCAAAAGTCTTCAAATGAATTTACTCTTCCCCCATTTTTTAATCTTTAAAGGAAAAAAAAAACAGATGGATTAGCACCTCATAGCTTTCTGCACTCACAAAGTCAGCTGCAGTATGAGTCACATCATCTCTTTGACTTCCACCCTATGTGCTTGTATTGTTTGAACTCTTGATTTTAAAATCTTAAATCTATTAAGTAGGGAAAACATCTCCTTCTCCCCTCTCAGCTTCAGCACTCTCTGTTCATCAGTTTTGGTGCCTTCCACAGCTGAAGGAGATGACCATACCTCATGATGGTCCTGAGCTCCCATGTCCAGGGCTTTCAGTGCATCCACTGGTGAAGCAAAAGATGGCAGTATCAATTTAATGGAAGTGGGATACAGGAGCTTGTATTTTATCCGTTTGATCTTACATTGTCTCTGAACTGAGGTAAACTGGGCCCTCTTCTTTCTTATTTTGTGCATAAGTCCAAGTGCATGAACAGTTATGTATCTCTATACCTCAGCCCTGATTCCCCACTGTTGAAAAAATTTGCCTCGTATGTGGCAAATCCGTTGGCCTGGGGTTTCATCTCTGTTTTTGTGTACCCATCCTATGTGGTATGTTCACTCTTTCTGGATGTGTACTTCTCTTAAATTAGTGCATCCTGCCAAACACTTTTTATGATAGCCTCCTTACCAGCAGATATTCCACTGATCCTACGTTTTTCATGTCTCACTCTATCTTTAACATTCATCAATGTGGCCAACAATTGATCCATTTCACTTTGGATGTTTCCACCCTGTGCTTAATTTCCTTGTTTTCATGGATGAATGGTTGTAGTAAATCATACTTTTGTGATTTATTGAATATTTTTGTCATTCTCTTAAACATATTCCTCAGGTTTGTTGTTTATTTTCCTCACTTCAAAGAATATTTCTTTTAAAGTGATTTCCTTCTCTGGTAGGTGGTTCACTTCTGAACACTTTCCAAGCAATGGGTTTCTTGGCCACATCTAACATTATTTTATTTTCTTTATCCTCTGTTTTTTTTTTTCATGAAATAGACACTGTCTCATCAACCAGTGCTCATTACTTTTAGCTTTTATTTGTAAGATATACTGCTAACTATAACACTATGCCCATTTTTTGATTTTTAAATGTCCTAGTCAGAGCAGGAATGGGAGCAGCTCACCCAAATAGTGCCTTACTGAAAGTCTCTATCTTGTTCAGGTTTGATCCCTTCAGCCTCCATTTGCCTATTGTATGACACTGAGCAAGTCATTTAACCAGAGGATGCTCTAAGGTAATTTGATACTGGGCTAGACTCTTCAATGGTCTCTATGACAGCATGCTTAGTGACTCCTTATGAAATCAAGAACTTATTCATCTCGGCTACATAGCTTCCAGGAAAATGGAGGGTTTTGAAATTCCCTTGACCTTCTTTGCCTGCTGGATCTTCAGTTAGGCAAGCAATCCAGCTGTAGGATATGGCATGTCACAAAGCTCCTTAAACTGCCTTGAATAAGTAAAGTTAGAGAGTTAAAAACCTGAATGAGAAACTGCCTTTCAAAGGATGAGATGCATTCTGTGAGATTAGAAAAAAGTGGAAAGTTCATTCTCCTGGTGGGTTTGAAGGAATATATGACCAGATGCATTTAGTCTGCCTCCAGTAGAATGGTACATAAGGAGGGAGACACTGCCAGTTCCAACCTGCAGTATGAGGCTTCACTCTCAGGCCTTTCATGTTTAGGAACTTCCCCTGCTGGAATCCCAGAAGCAACACACTCCACTATGTGCTGCAAGCCAATGGGAGCTGCTGTCTGTATACGAAAGTCTCAGGTGTGGGCTCCTGCTCAAAAGCCCGATGGTCTTCACTAGAGGCTAAGTGCCATTCTCAGATGTCCTGACTATTGAGGATCTACATTCTCAGTCTGAGAAAAGTTCCATGAAGATGGTCTAAGACAGAGAGTTTAGCACCTGAAGGTCTTGACAGCACGTGTGATCCACCATAATTACACCTTCTTCAGGAGAGTGAATAGTTGGTGTAGGGGAGACCCTGGTTGTCCCATTCCATGGCAGGAAGCTCCTTCTCTGGCTGTCCCAAAAAGAGAACAAACCTATGTGGTAGAAACACAGAAAGTACCCAGTCCGCTTTTTGCTCTAGGCATGGGAAAGCTGAGGTCTGGTTAAGGGAAGACAGCAGTCAGACTCAATCTTGGAAGTCCCAGACCCTATGACAGAGACTGTTTTCTTCTTAATGAGTCAAAAAACAATTCTATGGCCTTTTATCAGTGTAGGGGAGTTTGGTAAGGACAGATTGATAAGGAAAGTCTGTCGCCCTGGCAGGACCAAGGGAACACATGGTCTGGCATGCTTAGCCAGCATCCAGGAAAAATGGGACCCAAGTGACATCCTTGGCCCATCCTTACCTGCAGGAATGGATGACAGAGGCCTTTGGTTCTACATGTGGTGGGCCTCTGCTTGTTCGGAAATAAATATTGCAAAGTTCCTCAAACTGCTCTGGGTCTGTAATTTTAGGATGTCTGAAGACAGATGACAGAGAGACAGTATGTCTATTGGAGGCTGAAGGGAGTTCCAAAATGTTGGAACAAGGCAGAAGATTTGAAGAGCACAAGGACACGCAAGACCTGTCATTGCTAGGCAACCTCACGGAGAAGGAAGGGCCAAGCAGCTCCAGCCTTACTAAATAAGAAGCAGCCAACTCCATGCCATGACTATGATTGATAGTCCTGAGACTGATTAGTGGTCCAGGTCTTGGAGAGAGTGGTGTGGGTGGATGGGAGTGAGTGGACAATGCCAGTTTGCCTATTCTGAGGAAAGAGGGAGAGGTAGAACAATCCCCTATATAGGCTGTACCTATTGGTAGTGTGGGTCTGTGTCATCTGAGAAGTAGGTGTATGTCTTTCACACCATGAAGTGGGGATGTGTGTTTAGCTTTACAGTAGCCTTCCTGAGCCATATGCATGGAAGCATGCTTACGTCCATGGTAAGGCATAGTAGGTAGCCTTATAGGAAGCAAAATAAATAAAGTGAAAGCCAAAATACAGTATAAAAATGAGTATTTTCTCCTCTCTACTTTCATCTTATTTTCTGTTCAATGCTGACTATAGTTTTAAATGATGATTAGAGTTTACAACTACTTGAAAAAGGAGTATATAACATCCCCAGTTATTTGAACCTCCTTCATCTAAAACGCTGAAGAAATCAAAAGGTGTAATGCAAATTTCTAAATCACTAAATTCATTGACAAATCCTCTCCTTAGCTAAGGCTTTCCATTACCAAAGAATCCCTGGTAGACCCACTCATTAAATTGTTTGACCTGAGGTTAGTCACTAGCTTTGTGTCTGAGGTTTGGCAAACACCAGTGGTGAAGCTACTAAACAAGGGTGACCCCTCCACTGACCCTGGCAATTACAGGCTCATCAACCCGACAAGTCTTATTTGCAAAGGTATGGAACATATTATAACTAACCTGATAGACTGCAATATTAAAAATCTTATCCTCCTGGATGTGCAGAAATGTGCATATGTCAAGGGTAGATCCTTTCTAAGAATCTGATTAACATCTTTGAAAGGAGGACACAAGCTGTTGACAGTGGTCATGCTGTCCACACAGCATACCTTGTCCTGGTCAAAGAATTTGACACCATCCCCTATGCTAACATAGTTAATAAGCTTATGCATTACAAACAGAATCCTGTTTTCTACGCTGGATAGCAAATTGGCTAAAAGACAGAACCTGCACAGTAGAGGTAGCAGGAGTCTTATCAGAGACAACAAAGGTGACCAGTGGTGTCCTGGAGGGCTCAGTTCTAGGACTTCTGTTGTTCAGCATTTACTTTTCTGTTCCAGATCTTTGGCGAACTGAGTTTGCAGATGACTGTAGACTGGGAGTCATTATTAAGCCCCCCCCTATATAGTCCAATTCCTTCAGTATCATGTTACACTGGAAAATACCTGGTGTTTTAATAATGGGTTAGGAGTAAATACTAAAAATGCCATATTGCTACATTTGGTAGACAACACCTCCCATAGCTTACAATATAGGGAACACCCCATTCCAAAATAATAATGTTACTAAAGACCTTGGAACTTCACTTGATAATTCACTCTCCTTTGATCATTATGTAACAGTGATAGTTAGAAAGTCCTTCTATTTAGCATAGCTGATTATTTATTTAACATTTGTTAACCGGGAAAGTCCAACTTGGAACAAAACCAATTTTCAGCGGAGGCCTGGGGAGAAATGCTCCAGATGCATGTCTTTGTAAAATTTCTACAGGAATCTCAACCAGATCTAAACAGCCATTAGACCCTATTACTCTGAATTGTTAGGCATATTATAGAATACATTGGCCCCTTTAGAATGTACCTCACTACACATATCAAGCAACTAGGAAGATCACTGGGCTTAAAAACCTTAAGCTACCATTAAAGACTGGAAACATTGTCCCTTTATTCAGTAACTTGCAGACTCTGGAAGACAGGTCTATGTTTTGCCTACCATTTCATTAGGGACTTAGTGGTCCTGGATCTCTTGTGTCTATACAAATCAAACAGTCCAACAAATGCCAGAATCAGGTAGATAAATAAAACATGGTGAAGAGATAGGTTCATTACCTTCCCCACTTCTGGAATAGACACTTGCTACAAATCAAGCAGTGTTTTACATTATATTGCTTCAAACAGGAACTGGATGATTGGAGGGATACTTCCAAAGTTACCCCCAGCTTGACCAGCCTTGCCTTCCTTGAAAAATGAAGTACAGTCTAAGGGTGGGTACTGGCAAGTTGTAAATGGTCAGGAGACACAGTGGATTAACCATGATCCTATACTGTTAGCTGAACTGTGATACTCCACAGTATATTAGAATGAATGAAGCCATACTATGTAACATGAATAAAACAATACTGAAGACTCAGGAATTTACAATATCAACCAGAAAAATAAAAAGAGAACCACAATCACTGTGAAGGCAGAATGTGCCATGAAGAAGAGCTAAGGGTGACAAATAAATTAGAAAAAAAAAAAAATATATATATATATATAAATAAACAGAATAGGTTCTGTCATGCAGCCTTGTACCCTGAGTAAAAGCAGGAGTAGCTGATATTCATAATCTACTCTTTTATGTAGTCCCTCCTTCCAGTCAAGACTAATCTTAGTAACAAAACATTACAATTAAGGATACTACGTGTCAATAATTTAATTACAGTATCATTACTTCTGTATCTCACTAGTAGTGAATTACAGGAAGTGGGAGTTCATGCAATCTTGTTATCCAGTCTGGTCACCTCATCATCATCATCATCTTTCGGCTGTTCCCGTTAGGGGTCGCCACAGCGGATTATCTCTTTCCATTTCTTCCTGTCCTCTGCATCTTGCTTTGTCACACCAACCATCTGCATGTCCTCTCTCACCACATCCATAAACCTTATCTTAGGCCTTCCTCTTTTCCTCTTACCTGGCGGCTCTATCCTTAGCATCTTTTTACCAATATACCCAGCATCCCTCCTCAGCACATGTCCAAACCAACGCAATCTCGCCTCTCTTGCTTCATCTCCAAACTGTCCAACCTGAGCTGACCCTCTAATATACTGATTCCTAAGACTGTCCATCCTAGTCACACTGAGTGCAAATTTTAACATCTTTAACTCTGCCACATCCAGATCTGACTCCTGCCTTTTTGTCACTGCCACTGTCTCCAACCCATATAACATAGCTGGTCTCACTACCCTCTTGTAGACCTTGCCTTTTACTCTTACAGGTACCCGTCTGTCACAAATCACTCCTGACACTCTTCTCCACCCATTTCACCCTGCCTGTACTCCCTTCTTCACCCATTTCACCCTGTCTGTACTCTCTTCTTCACCTCTCTTCCACACTCACCCTTACTCTGAACTGTTGGTCCCAAGTACTTAAACTCGTCCACCTTTACCAACTCTACTCCCTGCATCCTCACCATTCCTCTACCCTCCCTCTCATTTACACACATATATTCTGTCTTAGCCCTGCTGACCTTCATTCCTCTCCTCTCTAGAGCATATCTCCACCTCTGCAAAGTCTCCTCAGCCTGATCCTTACTCTCACTACAGAGAACAATATCATCAGCAAACATCATAGTCCACGGGGCCACCTGTCTGATCTCATCTGTCAACCTGTCCATCACCAATGCAAATAAGAAAGGGCTCAGAGCTGATCCTTGATGTAATCCCACCTCCACCTTAAATGGATCTGTCACTCCCACTGCAGTCCTCAACACTGTCACACTACCCTCGTACATATCCTGTACCACTCTTACATACTTCTCTGCCACTCCCGGCTTCCTCATACAATGCCACAACTCCTCTCTAGGCACCCTATCATATGCTTTCTCCAAGTCCACAAAGACACAATGCAACTCCTTCTGACCTTCTCTGTATTTCTCCAACAACACTCTCCGAGCAAACATTGCATCTGTAGTGCTCTTTCCTGGCATGAAACCATACTGCTGATCACTAATCATCACCTCCCTTCTTAACCTAGCTTCTACTACTCTTTCCCATAACTTCAAGCTGTGACTGATCAGTTTTATCCCTCTGTAGTTACTGCAGCTCTGCAAATCACCCTTATTCTTAAAGATAGGTACCAAAACACTTTTTCTCCACTCCTCAGGCATCCCCTGACTTTCCAAAATTTCATTAAACAATCTAGTTAAAAATTCCACTGCCATTTCTCCTATGCACCTCCATGCACCTCATGGCATCCTATATTCCCTATACACTAGACAGAAATGTGCTCATATTAATCATTGTTGCTAATGAGGTTTTAGCTTTACCTTAGAACAGTATCTTGCCTAGAAAAGGTATATAACCACAGTATAATAAAGCACTGGAGTTATGAAGCTGCTGTTCCTGCCTTTCATCTAGTGTAACAAATGCTCCTCTGGTATTCCTCTCTGCCATGCTTGAGTGGTGCAGAACAGTTGCGGTTTATTGTGCCATGCGTGCAAGGAGGGACAACTTTGTATAGGAAAAGTCATTCATCATAGCAGATTATGTTGCATAATAATCCTCTAACATGTGTCTTGTGTGCAGATGGACTCATTACTTATTTATTTACATTTGATTACCGGGAAAGTCTGACTGGGTAGAAGCCCATTTTTAGCAGAGGCCTGGGAAGAAAAGTTGTAAATTATTACAAAACATTTTAAGAACAATCATTTTGCAGTCTTCAAAAAATAAAACAAAAAACATCTGCAGTTTAAATAATTATGACAAATTAGACGTAATATAAAAAATTGGTTGAATCAGTACAAGGCATATGACAATCATTTACTATTTAGACACATTTTAGCCGGTTTGTAAACAAATTAAAGGTAAGTTAGTCTAATACAAACAGGAATTGCAATATGAAGTGAGGGAAAAACAGGCTTATGGTGTATTTAGAGAGAAAGTCAGGGAAGAGAATTAGATAGCTGTAAAGAAGTATGTGAAGCAAGGATAGTAAGGAGGTATAAGGAATGAAAAGCTACTTATTCACATTTAAGGATATAGCTTGTCCTAGTTCTGAACAAGAACAGAGCCAGATTTTAGCTAGGAAGTCTTTCAGAGTGGTTTTGAAAGATTAGAGGAGGGTATACACTGGCAACAGAGTTAAGAATGTTTGTCATCATTTTGTTTTAAAGTCACCTTCAGTTCCATCATTGTATATCACATAATAACAAGAATTTGAGCAATTTGCAGTTCTACCCTCTTAAACACAGTTTAGCAAATGGAAAACAACCTTCTGAATTGTTTATGGTATTAATTCATTTTCTGCTTTATTTATTTATTTATTTATTGCAGTTGGTTTACCAGGATAGTCCATTGGGCCTTGAAGAACCCGTTTTCAATGGAGTCCTGGGGAGAAAAGCTCCAAAACAGAAAGTAGATATACATTAACATTTGATAGTAATTTCTAGATACATTGAACTAGCAAAACATAATGACATCATAATTTAAACAGTAATAGCATTGGTACAAGCAATTGAAGGAACAGAATACAAAAACATAAATGCAGATTAGTGAATACACATAGAAGGTGAATAAGGTAGATTATGGTATTAAGGGCATTTAGTAGAGTTGATTATGAGGGGTGGGAGCAAGAGCATTCCCATTGAGATGCTAGATGTAAGAAAAGTGACTTCTTGAAAGTAGAGTGGTTAGAGGTAATGCGGATGTTAGGTGGTAGAGAGTTCCAGAGGCTGAAGGAAAGGAGGTTCTTGCCTGGGGGATGAGTGGGTTTGTGCACTTCTAGTAAATTTTGATTATTAGATCTTAGCACTCTATTTGGTAGGTGCATTTTAAGGGCAGAAGCAAGGGAGGGACACTTGGAGGGGTTTAGGATCAGCTTATGGGCTAAAGTTAGTTGAGTGTAAGTAAGATAGTTGGGAAGTTCTAACCATTGTAGTTTATGGAGGGAGAGACAATGGTGAATGGAAGACCTTTGAGCGGTGGCGAATTTAGCAATTTTATTATAGCATGAAGTGAGCTGTTTTTTTAATGAGGACTGAAGATTAGTAAGTAGTGGAGCACCATATAGAAGGGAGGGGATGAGAAAGGAAGTAGCTAGAGTGGTTCTAGTGGTGGATGTAAGGTAGTCCTTTTGTCTGTACAGCATGCCAATTTTTTGATGTGTTTTTTTGATGTTTTTTTATAGGTGGGATTTAAATTTTAGTTGGTTGTCGATCTGAACCCCGAGTAGTTTGGTGTCTGATACTATTTCGAGAGGTAAGTTATTTTGACTGGTAATTAAGAATGAGTTCATGTTTGGGGGAGTGAGTTTGGAGGGGGTAAATAACATTAATTTGGTTTTGGTGGCATTAAGAGCTAGATGATTGCTAAGCATCCATTGCTCTGTGGAAGAAAAGGCGTCTTGAGTAAGTTTTGTTGAGTGGGGATAGAAGAGGCAGAGCAGATGATAGTAGAATCATCAGCATATTGGATGATGCTGGAGAAAGGGATAGCTTTGTGGAAGTCATTAATAAAGATATTGAAGAGTAGAGGACCCAGTATAGAGCCTTGTGGAACGCCGGGTAGGGGTGGTTAGAAAGGAGGAAGTTGCTTTTTCCACTTTACAGCTTGATTTCTGTTGGAAAGATAGCTAGAGAACCAGTTCAAGGAGGAGGAGGATAGGTAGAGTTTGGAGAGTTTAGTTAAGAGCGTGTGAGAGATAGTATCGAAGGCTTTAGAAAGATCAAGGAGTATGGTGGAAACTATTTGTCCTGAGTCACGGGCTTTATTGATGATTTCAAGGAAGGAGAGAAGGGCAGTCATGGTGCTGTGATTAGGTCTGAAACCGTGTTGTGTGGGGGTGATAAGATTGTTGTCTAGGAGATGAGGGAGGAGTTGGAGTTGTACACATTTTTCAAGGATTTTTGCAATGGGGGACAGGATGGCTATGGGACGAAATTAGTAATGCTGTTATTGTTACCACCTTTGTGTAGTGGTATGATATATGCTTGTTTCAGATTTGGGGAACTGAGCCTTCTTGAAGGAGCGGTTAATTAAGATGCTGATGGGGTAGGCAAGACTTTCTGCAGCGATGCTAAGAAAGTAAGAAGGATATTATCGGGAGCATTGGTACATGGTTTCAATTTCTGAAGGAGTTTCTTAATGGTAGCAGTAGGAATGGGATTTAAAGTGAAGAGAGTGCAGTTATGGGATGTTGAATGTTGGGGTGGTATAGATGAGGATGGAATTTGTGTAGAAAGGGGTATAGTGGGATTAGTGGGTGTAGAGTAGGGTGTGGATGAAGAGATACTGGGGGTGGGTGTAGGGGTGTTAGATGAAGGTGAAGAAATAGAGAAAGAGGAGGTTAGTTTGGAAATAGAGTCAATAAAGAAGGAATTGAATTGGGTAGCTAAATCTAGTTCTGGAGCATTAGGATCTGGGTTTGGAGTATCTGGTTTACTGGGGTGGAGGAGAGTGGAGATTCCTTTCCAGAATTTTTGAGGGTTTGTTTTGTTTTGGTTTTGGAGTAGAGTAGTAATTTTGTCTATCAAAGGAGATGTGTTTCTTAACTTTATTGCGGAGCATTTTGTATTCGTTAAGGAGTGGGGTTGCCTTATGTTTTTTGTAGCGTGCCCATGCTTTGTCTCTTTGTCTCATGGTAGAAAGAGTAGTTTTAGATAGCCAAGGGGCTGTTTTAGTTTTTATTCTTTTAGTCCGTAGGGGAGCTTGAGAATCAACTACTTTTAAGAATGTTAAAATATGAGACAGCATGGTCTAGAGGTAGAGTTTTTAGACAGGTCCAATTTACTGCTTTTAGAGAGTTTGAAAAGGTTGTTGGGTTGAACTTTTTTCGGTCACGGATAGTAATGATGTTGTGGGTCCGTTGAAGGATAGTGGGAAGTCGGTGTGTAAAGGTTGGTAGGTGATCACCTAGAGGGTCGGGAAGGATGCCGCTGTTGGTGAAATAGTGGGGATGAGAGACTAGAATCCAGTCCAATATGCTCCCATTTGAGGGGGTTTTGGCAGGGTGCTACTCCGTTTTACTTTTTTGGGGGTCACAGGGAGTCACAGTCTACCTTGGCACTCAGAGGTTATATGGCAGATAGCTGGTTCTGGTCTGAATATTAGGCCATCATATGGTACACAGCTGTGAACAACTGGCATGAATTTAGGATGTGAAAAGATGCTGGTGATTCAAATGAAAATCCATATTGACACACGGAGGATATACCGACTCCACAAAAAAGGCATCCCAGAGAGAAACCAAACAAGAGAATCCAGCTCTTTACCACTGTACCACTCACATATCCTTGGGAAAAAAAAAACATTTTCACAGATCTTCAGTATGTTGTAGGACTTTAAATTCGATTAAGAAACGGTAAAAAGAGCAATTATACCTTTAAGATACATAGCAATACACCAGAGTCTGAACCCTGTCAGTCTTCAGGGTCATAGAGTTTACAAGTGAAGAAATATTTTTATAGGTTCATAGGTTCATAGGTTTATACTAGGCTATCTGCCCTAAGGCATTTATAAGCCTAGCCCAGAGTTTTTGTGGCTTACGCCACCCCTTATGTTAAAAAATACTGTGCCCATTAGTTTGTTGTGCCTCTGTCCAGCAGTGACACAGAGATGATTCCTGGGGTAAACCTACGATCTCCCATCCACCGGTCAAGATTTCTCTTGAACAGAGCCAGTGAGGTGCTCTGCCTCACATGGACCGGGATTTTATTCCACAACATAGTGAGTCTCTGGGTGACAAATCTATCCCTCCAGCATGTCCTATTTATATCCGTGCTAAGGTGTAAGTCACTTGCTCTAGTGGATCTGGTAGATTTGGATTTTTTGAGGTGGAGCATGTCCATTAATTCCGGGTTGGACATGGCCTTGTATGTCAGGCACAGGTCACCTCTGAGCAGACGGTATGCGACTGAATAGAGCTGGAGTTTCTTCAGTCTGGCAGCATATGACAGATTTTGGAGTCCCTTTATCCTTTTGGTGAGGAACTTTTGGGGTCTCTCCAATTGCTGCAGGTGTCGGGTGAGATACATCCCGAATGGGGCATTGTACTCAATCATTGGTCTGATAAGTGAAGAGTACAGGGGAACAATGATCTCACTTGATCTGGATGTGAATCCCTTCATGATCAGGTGGGCAATGTAGAAGGTTTTTCTAACCACTTTAACAATGTGAGTGTCAAAAGAAAGGCCACTGTCAACCTGGGTCCCCAGGTCCCCGATAACCTCTTCTGTGCTTAGTGGATTGCCACCTATATGGTAGCTTGGGGTTACCTTGTTTTTCCCAAAGGGTATGACTATACATTTTTTGGCATTTAACTTCAGGCCATGGCTCTGGCACCAGCTATCAGTTTCCGTGAGACCCCTCTGAAGGATATCTGTGTCCGATGTACTTTCCACTATGGCTCCCAGTTTGCAGTCATCTGCAAACTTTGTCAGCCATAGTCCTCCTATGTTATCCTGTACTTCTGAGAAGTAGATGCCGAACAACAGGGGGCCAAGGACTGAGCCCTGTGGGACACCACTTGTGACCGGCTTGGAGTCTGACATGGCACCAGCTACTCTAACCCTGTGGGTTCTGTCCTTTAGCCAGTTTGCAACCCATCTTGTGACATATGGGTTTACATTTAAGCTGGTAAGTTTCTCTATAATACCTGAGTGGGGTATTGTATCGAAAGCTTTTGCAAGGTCAAGGTAGGCTGTATGGACTGCCTTTCCCTCATCAATGGCCTTGCTGACTGTTTCGAAGAAGTCGACCAAGTTCAAAAGGCATGATCTGCCCTTGACAAAGCCAAACTGGGTCGGGTCCAATGTCTTCAAGTCCCCTATGTCTTTGTTTATGAGTTCCATTATGATCCTCTCCATAGCTTTGCAGACCAGGCTTGTTGCTTATGGGGGTAATTACCAGGGTCCGTAGAGGCACTGCCTTTGTGGAGTGGGACCACAGTTGCCGTGACGCCACCCTTGGGCACGTATCCTGTGGTAAGGCTAAGATTAAACAGCTGCCTTATGTGCGGGTTTAGTTCCTCATTGAGTTTGTGTAGCACACAGCCGGGGACACCATCCGGTCCCATTGATGCTGTGTTTTTAGCTTTAGAGAGAGCAGCTTTTACCTGCACATTGGAGATGTCTGGGAGGCTGCACTCCGCTGGGATAGTTATCTCTCCTTTGGGGAGAGGGGTGAAGTTTGCACTGAACCTGTCTGCCAGTATGTTGGCAATGTCTGTGGGTTCAGTGATTTTGTATCATTTTGGACTAATTCTGAGCATATCTGGGAGTTTCCACCCAGGTTTCTAACATAGCTGAAGAAGGCCTTATGATTGTCTTTTGAATCTATGGCAATTTTTCTCTCAAAGTTGGCCTTGGATGATTTTATGAGTGCTCGTATTTTTTTACTAATAATGATCAAAGGTGTCTTCTCTTTTATGGATTTTGCTCTATCATGTAACAGCTTTCTCCTCTTATTGTAAAGTTTGTTTATGGCTGGGGTCCACCAGACTGGGCGTTTGCCCTTGGTGGAAAGAGTCTTGGTTTTATTAGGGATTGCCTGATCCATGCAGTCCTGGAGGTGTTCGTAGAAGGCATTTGTAAGGGCTTCCGCAGCTTGGGTTGTGGTTTCCACTGGCCCCGGGGCCTTGAAGGATACCACACCAGTCTTGAGTAGTGTGAAGTTTGCTTTAGAGAAGTTCTTCACTGTGGTCTTTTTTGTTTGGGGTGGGGGCGGGATGTGGATATCCAGTGAGATTAGTTTATGATCTGATCTCACCAATGAGGGATATACTTCTGGTGTGGAGCATTTTGTCCCCATGTTTGTGATGAGATCTGGTATATTTTCTCCTCTTGTGGGAATGGCGACTAGTTGTTCCATGGTATTTGAATTTATGAACTCCAGGAACCTTTGGGCTAGAAAGTTTGGGCTTGAGTAATGTTCCCAGTCTATATTCGGGTAGTTGAAGTCACCCAATATAATGGTGTTTGGAGATACTTTTATACCCTCCAGTGTCTTCAAGAAGGCTGTGTGGGGTTCCTGAGTTTGAGAGGGTGGCCTGTAGCATGCTACAAATTGTAGAGCAGTTTTACCTATGGTTAATTGCACCTGGATGGTTTCCGATGCTTCGTGCGTTGCCACCAACCTGGAGGTGTGGGTATCCTTGATGAATATGGATACACCCCCTCCTTTTATGGTGTGGTCCGGCTTTTGGGGCCGGAACGCATGATATGAGGTAAAACCTGATAGTGCCGGGTGCTCTCAGGAGCCTTGAACCAGGTTTCAGTCACAGCACAGACATAGATGTTCTCCATACTGAGAAGGGCCTCGAGTGCGTGCATTTTGAGATTTAGACTTCTGGCATTGAGCAGCATTACCCTTAGTTTTTTCCCATTTTTGTTTTCTAGGGTGGTAGGTTTAGAATTTGAGCCTTGCCTAAAAAAGGCACTATGGGGGTGGCAAGAGCCTTAGCCAATATCCGGAATCCCAGGGGTGACAGGTGTAAGCCATCCCTTGCGAAGCAGCGTGGCTTGTCAAGCATGTCATTCCAGGCAGACAGACACTGGATCCCCTTTGAATGACACCAGAAATTAAGCCAATTGTTAAAGCTGATCATCTTGTCTCTATGTTGTGGCATCATCCTTGGTGAAGGAAGGATGCTGCTCAGGGTCAGGGTCATACCTGCCTGGGCTACATAATCAGAGAGCTCCTCTATGTCTCTTTTCATGTAGTCCAGGGAGGTACGTCTCAGGTCGTTCACACCAGCATGGACAATGACTGTGTCATATTTGTACTTGCTGTGGAGTGACCTGAGTGCTTGTGTTATGTGGCGGATTCTAGCCTGATAGGCAGCATACTGTGACCCGCTCCTTGTTCAGCCTGGTGAGTGGGACGTCAGTGTGTCTGACTATGGAGTCACCTATGACAAGTATGTTTGGTGTTGTATTTGGCCTTAAGGGCTGTGACTGCTTTGCACACTGATTTTGTGTTTTATGTGTTGCCTGTGGTGTGTCATGAGGTGGCGATTGCTTGGGTGTCTGCTTTGGAGGCCTCTGCTGTTTAGGTAAATTTTTGCTCAGAGCCTCCGAGTATGTCTTTGTGTGTTTATGTGTTTGATTCATTGTTGTGATAGCTTTATGTGAGACTGGTTTTGTGGTGTGTGTAGTTGCCTTCTCCTCCTGTCTGGTCTTGCCAGTCCTGAATTGAGAGAGCTCAGCCTCCAGTTTGGCTAAATAGCTGCATCTCTCGCAAGTATTTGTGTTATGTAGGAGGAGGAGAGGGTTGTCTGTGTACATGAGGCAATTGTAACATTGCCTCAATATTCCCAGATTCACCAACTGGACAGGAGAGGACGCCAGCATCTGGCCCTTCGACATGCTAGAGAAATTAAGAAGTTTGGGGTGTAACTGAATGATAGAGGACTTAGTAAGGAAGTGGGTACTCCTGGGGGGGTTTCGCTAGTGAGGGACTTTGTATAATACAGAAGTGCTAAGCCTGAAAAGAAGATGCTTTTAAGACAAGTGCTGAGCTTTTTTTTTTTTTTTGGAGAAAAAAAAAAAAAGCTTTTTAGTTAAGGGATATACTGTTTAGATTACTCCTAAGTTTCTGTATTGTACTTGTCAACAAGCTCTGTCTTAAAATAATTCTCAAATAGTTAATTTACTCTCTGTTTCTCAATTAATATATAGAAAGTATCACAGTGACAAAACATGAGAAAAACACGTACCGTGCGACCTAATAGTTAGGGTGTACCTGAAGTCAACAGGGGATGGTTGTTCTGAGAATGTTGACTTCACCTATCAACAAGATCAAAGAAAGAAAAAAGTACTGTCTGAACACCAGCAAGTGGTTTTAAATGAATACCTAAAACTGTGTCATGGGGCTGGAGTCATTATTTCATGTGAAATAAACAAACTGAAATTTTATCAAATGTATGCAGCTTTACCCTCTAAATCACTATAAAACAGACGATATACTAGAGCAGTTTGCTGCTGTCTGATAGCAGGCTTATACTAATAAGCAGTTGATTATGCAGTGCCAAGTAACCCCAGCAACTTTTTATTTCCTTCTGGTGTAATAATCTCAGAAATGTATACATCCTTCAAAGTCACTCATGTCATTTATTGGTGTATAACCTTAGAGACACACAGAGAAAACAAAAGCAAAATGGTGAGATAGATAAACAGAGTCAGAAACAGAGACAGAGGATTCACACCACACACACACACAAAATTATATATATATATATATATATATATATACACACACACACACACACACACACACACACACACACACACACACACACACACACACACACACACTGCTCAGCATCTCCATCTACTGGCAAAGATGAGGAACTCTCTCTGTAGCAGGACTGAATTTCTCAAATAATAATAAACAAGTTTACTTATCCGCTGTGGCGACCCCTAACTGGGAAAAGCCAAAAGAAGAAGAAGACTTACCCTAAAGTATCTTTCTATATATCTCTAGCTGTTTATGTGTGTGTGTGTATATATATATATATATATACACATAGAGAGAGAGAGAGAGAGAGAGAGAGAGAAAGAAAAGCCCAGCAGGTTCACCTACTGGCAAACTTCTCAAATACTAATACAAAGCATACTTAGCATTGTAGAAATTTTATGTGCATGCATTTCACAGTCAAGCAGACTGAAAAGAACATTTTCTTTCAGTTACCTAACCCACTTACAAAATTCTAGAAAAGTTACCATCAAATGTGTAAAATGGAAGCTACTTCCCTATATTGAAAATAATTTCAAACAAGATAATTTCACCCACATTTTTAAATATGACTTCAGTCTTATGTTGCTGCTGAAATAATTTATAAAAAAGACTGACATTTGAAAAACTTATTATAAATAATTAATAATAAATCTTGTCTGGAATACAACTCCTTTTCAGAAACAAAACTGAAAGCTACTTGACTAAAAAAAAAAAAAAGTAGGAGACATGAAGTTGTTTGATGTAATATTCATTTTCCTAGTTAAGTGTGGACTCATACTGTTGAATATGTGTTTATACAAGTTGATATAAGGAAATCACTAGAACAGCCAAGGCTAATTGAAGAAGACAAAAAAAAAACTTACTCTGTGTTTATTTCAAATGAAGAAAGAGAAGGAAGTGAGTAGATGTAACTGAGAGCTACATAGTGGTACAGAATCTGTAACATATTTAACAGCAGTACAGAGCACTGCAATGGGACGATGTAAGTAAATCATTTGTGTTTTTAATGTCCTAGGTTTATAAAGTGATTTTTTATTACTTTGTTTTTCTTTATGGGACCACATTATTTTCTGAAGCCGGACTTGCGTGGGCTGGAATCTTGGAGGTGCAAATGTCATAATAGCATTTATTTCACTGATATGCACTGTACGAATGCCATTTGGAGCACAGAATTTTGACAAGTATTTGTCAGTGCCAAATGATTATTTTTAAGGTCTGAAGGAATCCTGAAAACACAGTGCAACCCTTGCATGTAAACTAGTTTTTCTTTCACTTTCTAAAAGTCCGTTATCATTATTTATTACTAAGAATATGTGCCTGGAGAAGTAGCAGGTCATAGTGTTACATTTGAAAGAATACTGCTGCTTGTCCCTATGACCTGCATCTGTAGCAACTATCCTGAACTATCTTCAGCAGCCAATATTGATGCTAGCTCCCCACCATAGCCCGATTTTGTCTGTCCTTACCCCTAAAGGTATCACTATTGACCATCACTATTGGAGAACACTCAGGAAGGCCCCATCCCTGCAAACGGAATGAGCCCATTTGGTGTGTTGCCAATGGTGCCCCAAGCTGAAGAAGCGCACAGGTGGAGGTTTGTCTTGTGGAGGGCAGCCAACTGAAGTGGGTGATGGTGGTACTGTGGAGTCAACAAATCTTGGGAGGTCTTTGTTTCAAGCATATAATTTGAGCAACAGTATTCTTGTGATGAATGCTGCTTGGGCACTCTAACTCAGGGATACAGCTGCCAATTGTTGCCCCTTTACACTTGTATTCTTGATTTTCAGCTATTATCTTCTACCATTTGTAGGAAAGGTCATAGTAGAGCAGCATCCCTACATCTGGGCATGTATATATACTGGTTAGATGACATTACTCTAGAAAGTTCCAAGTAACCTGGACTCTAAGATTCATAATATTTTTGAGAGATGTTAAAAAAAAGTAATCAGCTAAGTACAGTCAGCATGGCTGACTACACCCTTTCTGTGTATCTTATATTTGTAGCTTCCAGTCATTAGATCCTTGCCCATTTTTTATCAGTGTTGACCGACTATATGAATGAAACTTGAGCTGTCAGAAAAACAATATGATGACCATCCTTACTGCAAGTAATTGACTAGTTATGTCTAGGCCAGCTTGTACCATCCCATGAAAGTCAGGCCTACTGGAACTTAACTAGAATTTCCCAAGATGAATATATTAAAATGCCACGGGTACTACTCCTACATCTACCCAGAAGAGTGAAACTACTGTTGTCAGATAAGACGTCTTTGGATGCCCATCTTCTGGACCCATGGTACAATTTCAACAAAGTACAATTTGCTTCTTTACTTAGAATCAGAGGCAACTGGGTCCCCAGGACTGCAGTTTAAAGCCTGAATACTAACTTCAACTTCATCTTTAAATTTATTGCAGTGTTTATATCCTGAATACTTGGACATCATTCAGAGTGAAGCAATGTATTATGGAGTTTCTATTCATGGAAGAAACTTAGTGTCAGAACACAGTAGATTATCTTATGAACTTATGAATACAATGATGAAAATTGTTGCTGAAAAAAATGCACTTATTTACAAAATAATGACCCTGAGAACAAAGCTGGTATTAATACAGATAAAACAAACAAACACATGATAATAAAAAAAAAAAAATAAAAATGTCAGATGTTAATTAAATACAACCTACCAGTGTGTAAAATGTTCTAAATCAAAAATTCAAAATAAGATACCAAAAACATCCTGGAATAGAACATGGACTTAAAAACGTAAACATGATGCATCCAAAAATCAAGCAATAGCCAAAAAGAACCACTTTATGTGGCTCTAAGATGCTGCCCCAAAACACAAATTCAAAACAAAAGTTCCAAACAAACATGGTGTATTCAAGAAATATATGGGCAAAACCTCCAGTGGTATTAAAAAACAAAGAATTTCCAAAAACTGTCAAAACATACATCTCTTGAGGTTACATGCCGAAAACACCCCAAGGCACATCCAAACATCCTAGATGTCTCTCAATATCTACAAAACTCTCCAGAAGGTGTTCCCATAGTAGTAACACGTGGATCCTTTATAAACACAAGATAAAAAAGACAGCTGTTAGATGGGCTGAATTTAGACAGACTTTCCCTGTTTCTATGTGCTTGATGTTTAATAAAAGTGAAGAATTTGTACCATAGAACCATAAGACACCAATCTCAGGGAGCAGGAAAAGAAATGCCAAGCAGCTGAACAACCCTACAATGAGCTCAAAACTTTCAGGAAGTACAAATAACAAAGTAGAAGGATTCATCAGGTATACCTAGGTTTAGGATTAATTAACTGTGGTCATTGCACCTTCATAGGTTCATACTAGGCTATCTGCCCTAGGGCATTTATAAGCCTAGCCAGAGTGTGTTTGGCTTTCGCCACCCATTTTAAATTAATTTTGCTATGACCTTTTTCGAGGTTAGTATACTGTGCCTCTGTCTAAGAGTGACACGGAAGTGATACCCGGGGTAAACCTACGATCTCCCATCCACTCATCAAGATTCCTCTTGAAGAGAGTCAATGAGAGACTCTGCCTAACCTGGACTGGGATTTTATTCCAGAGTGAAGGGAGCCTCTGGGTTATGAATTTGTCCCTCCAGCATGTCCTATTTATTTCAGTGCTGAGGTTCAAGTCTCTCGAGCGCGTAGCTTGATGGGATTTAGATTTTCTGAAGTGCAGCATGTCCATTAATTCCGGGTTGGATATGGCTTTATATGTCAGGCACAGATAGCCTCTTAGCAGGTGGTATGCCACTGAGTAGAGCTGGAGTTTCTTTAACCGGGCAGCATATGGCATCTGTTTGAGCCCTTTGATCCTCTTGGTGAGGTACTTTTGGGGTCTTTCCAGTTGCTGCAGGTGTCTGGTAAGGTACATCACAAAAGGAGCATTGTACTCAATTATGGGCCTGATGAGGGATGAGTAAAGAGGCACAATGACCTCCCCTGATCTAGATGTGAATCTCTTCATGATTAGGTGGGCTATATAAAATGTTTTTCTAACCACTTTGGCCACGTGGTTGTCAAATGAGAGATTGCTATCAACTTTGGTCCCCAGGTCCCTAATTACTTCTTCTGTACTTAATGGATTACCACCTATGTGATAATTTGTGGACACTTTGTTTTTGCCAAAGGGGATGACATTTGGTGTTTAGCTTGAGGCCATGGCTCTGGCACCTGTTGTCTGTTTCTATGAGGCCCTTTTGGAGGATGCTTGTGTCGGCTGGAGAGTCGATTATGGCACCCAGTTTGCAGTCATCTGCGAACTTGGTCAGCCACAGTCCTTCCGTGTTGGCCTGTACCTCCGAGAAATATATACTAAACAAGAGAGGTCCCAGGACTGAGCCTTGTGGGACGCCACTTGTAACTGGTTTGGAGTCTGACATGGCTCCAGCAATTCTAACCATGTGGGTTCTGTCCTTGAGCCAGTTTGCAACCCATCTAGTGACATAGGGGTTTATATTTAAGCTGGTGAGCTTATCTATAATGCTCGAGTGGGGTATTGTATCAAAGGCTTTTGCGAGGTCCAGGTAGGCTGTGTGGACCACCTTCCCCTCGTCAATGGCCTTGGTGACTGTTTTAAAGAAATCAACCAGGTTTAAGAGGCAGGATCTGCCCTTAAAGCCGAACTGGGTAGGATCCAGTGTCTGTAGGTCCCCAATATCTTTATTTATGAAGTCCATGATGATCCTTTCCATAGCTTTGCAGACCAAGCTTGTCAGGGTTATGGGGCAATAGTTTCCAGGATCCGTTGAGGCACCACCTTTGTGGAGAGGGACCACTGTTGCTGTACGCCACTCTTTGGGTACATATCCTGTAGTAAGGCTGAGATTGAACAGTAGTTTTATGTTTGGGTTTAGCTCTTCTTGGAGTTCATGTAGGACGCAGCCTGGGACACCATCTGGTCCCATTGATGGCGTCGGTCAAGGAAGACACCTGCATCTGCAACTGTGACACCTCTACATTGTGGACACTCTGGGCCACTACTCCTGTTTGAGTAGCAAGCATGGCTATAGGCTCCTGCTGGGGTTCACTCACTGTTTTAGTTGCTGTTGAACACTGAGATTTGACTTCCAACAGGGCTTCCTCTTCCCTCACCTTTTTAACCAACTGAGAATAAGTTAGAGTCTCTTCCCTATTTCCCATCCTCATTTTCCACACAATGGGGTCCATAACTTGAGCTCCCCTCTACAATGTGTCCAATCCGTACTTGGTCAGCTACTTTTAGATCCACCCCCTTCTTTAAGATGATCTGGTGGAGCATTTTATCTAATTGTTTAATGTAATCAGATAGTTTCTCACCAACTTCTTGGCATGTATGTTCAAACTGATACAGTAGGTCAGCAGCCCTCTTAGTCCTTCTAAACACAGCTTGCAGTACTCCTAAATAGTCCTTGGCCATGCAATCTTGCGTACCCATCCTTAGGTTGCATATGGTATCCACAGCTAATCCCTTTAGACTTTCAGCTGTTCAATGCTTCTTTTGAGATTCTGAGATATCCTACTCCTCTAGGGCTTGTGAAGCCTGATCCATCCAGGATTCAAAATCTTCCTCTCCCTGAGGTGTGGGCTGTTTGCCAGTAAAGAAACGCAATTTGCAGTAGCCAAACCCAGTGAATGGCTGTGTAGGCTTTAAGCATTTTTCTACAATATTTCCCAAAGCATTCAAAACTTCAGGCCCTATAGTATTTATGGGCAGTGAAGCTGCAGCTTCTGGTGTAAGGTTCTGATCTACTTGGATAACTTCCACAGGTATTTTCTCTGTTGCTAAGGTAGTGCACTTCTCAGGGATTACCACACAGACTGCACTCTCACCTAATATTTGTATGCTGGAAGGTATGTGCTCAAACACTAAAGGGCTTTTCCATTCTAATAAGGCCAATGTGCTCTGCTCAGTAGGGTCCATAGTGCTGTCTAATAAAAATCCATGCCCTACAACTGGTAAGGATCCTGCGACTTGATGTATTTGCATATCAGTCCATGTGACCCCCGGCAACACCAGAACTAAGCAACGCTCTGACTGAGCATTGTACTGTCTGCAGCACTTAGTGGCTACTTCTGGGTTCATGTTTCTGCTGAATTTGCTTTTCACACATACAGGGGAATAGGGTGGAGTCCAAGACAGTACAGGCAATCCCGGACGAGCCCCCAAATGTAGCACACCTGCAGGTGTAGCTGAACTAGATATGGGATCCTTCCTACTTGACTCTGGTAACACCCCTATAGGCCCAACTCACCAAGGTGGCAAGAATGACAGATTTTATTCTAGGTGACACATCTAGTTTAAGAGACAATAGCACAACCACAAACAAATTTCAACAGTGCACCAGTTAGCAATAAGGCAAGGTGAAATATGCATGCAATAAAAATATACATTCACCCTTTTCCCCAGAACTCAACAGAAAAATGTCTTGACATTCAAACATGCACAAAGAAAGCAATATCTATGAGCAGTAAAGCATTATAATGCAGAAATATAAACACGGGAAAAAATGGAATGTCTTTAAGCAATAAAAGAGATATAATACAACAATACAGATAGGAGAAAATGTAGTGTTATTAAGCAGCAAAATTCTTGAAGGCAGCAGTCCTACCTTGTGCAAAATGCAGTGTCATTGAACAATGGATATTTATAATGCAACAATACAAATATGAGAAAATGCAATGTCATTGAGCAGTACTAACACCCTCAACCCCATTGATCAGTTCTAAACAGACCAATTATGAAACATTTTATTATACCCTGTTCACTGGCCAGTGACTACTTACAGTCTTGCTGCCAGCATGATGGGGCCCAAGTTGGAGCTCATATGGATCCCAGTTATTTGCATTTAGGGGGGAATCCACAATCTTATAAAAATGTAAAATGATGGCCAGAGCCTCTCACCACTCTGTTGAGAATATCCTAGTGACCAGGCAACATGGTTCCTCTGATGAGAAAAGTAGAAAAATCACCTGCCAGAACTCTGGTAATCATCTATGGCTTCTCTGTATTAGACCCAAAAGAACTCATCTTCTTGCTGAATCATATGCAGGTGTGGAACTACTGGTTTCAGACTTATCTCTTGATTCCACAGAATACCATCATCCAGGACTTCAGTAAAAGACAGACACAATCTGCTATTTCACTTCCCTGTCCCAAAGCACTCAAAAAAAAAATCCAGTCATGCTGCAAGCTCCTTTTTCCCTTCAGCTACCTGTTTCAGTCTTCCCTCCTTCAGCTAGTCTCTCAGACTCCTCTTTCACTTTCAAAATTGTCTTTTATATTCCTGAAAAGAGCTCCATCTTGTGGTGTAAAGAAAAAATACATTCCTTCTACAATGAAATACAGTGTGAGCTACACAAGTTTTACCAACAGAGTTAGCAAACAGAGAGTCCCCAGCAGAGTTGTTGACTTTGGATGGTTGAACCAGTAGTTAATTAGAAGAGTGAAGTGACCTCAGGTTGCGATAAGGGTTGATGATATTTTTAAGTGCAGTCATATTATCAGGGTGGCTGAGAATTTTATGGGCAATTACAAGCTGGTTGTACTGAAATAGGCTAGGCCATTCTAGCCACCCCAGAAGATTTAGGTTGTGACAGTGGTAGGTCCTATAGGCTGTGTCTGTTGCAAATCTAGCAATATGTTTATAACAGCTGGAGAGTTTGTTAAGAGTGGATTTGTTCAAATTAGTGAGTAGAGGGGAGGCATAGAGAAGAGTGGAGAGTAGATGGGAACAAGCAATAGCAGTCCTAGCAACTGGAGTAAGGAAAGGTTTGATCTTATAGAGGGAGCCAAGTGTTTTGTTAATGGTTTTGATAGTCTGAGTGACATGGATATCAAATTTGAGTGTGTTGTCTATTGTGACACCTAAGAGTTTGGTTTGTGTATCTAGGGAGATAATAGTAAAATTATTACATTTTATGGTAAAGAGTAGTGAGGAAGACTTACAAGTGGGGGAGAAATGAAACAACTTTGTTTTGTTAGCGTTTAATATCAGCTGATGGTATAGCATCCAGTTTTCAACTATATTGAAAGTATTCTGGGTTAATGTCATTAGATCTGTCAGGGAGGTGGCTGAACAAATCAAGGTGGAGTCATCCTCATATTGGAAACAGGTAACACTTGGAATGGCAGTGGGGAGGTCATTAATAAAGAGAGAGAAAAGAAGGGGTCCTAGTATGGTGCCCTGGGGGACACCTAGGGTGACGGGTAGATGGGTTGATAGTTTGTCCTGCCATAGGATGGCTTGTTGTCTCCCACACTGGTAAGATTGAAACCATTGAAGCACACGACTATATAGTGAGAATGCCTTAAGGGTGTGCATGAGTATTTGGTGGTTGACCATATTGAAGGCCTTGGAGAGATCTATAAAGAGGGCTGAGGAAAGCTTACTATTATTTTGGTTATGGTTTATGGTGTTAGAGAAGGATAGGAGGGCTGAGGTGGTACTGTGGTATGGCCTAAAACCATGCTGAGAGTTAGCCAACAGCTTATTCTGGGTAAGATAATGCCAATGGTGACAGAATAGCTATGGGTCTTAAGTTTGACAGTTCGAAGGAGCTGCCTCCTTTATGGAGCGGTATTATATGAGATATTTTCCAAATGGAGGGGATAGTGACTTCAGATATGGTTCTGTTGATTATAATGGAGATGGGTATGCTATGGAATCTGCTGCTTTTTGCAGATACTCTGATGGGAGGAGATCAGCTGCTAGAGTAGTTGGTTTTAATTTCTTAATTAGAGATCTGATAAGTGATGTAGAAATAGGCTCAAAGCTAAAGGAGAGTGGGGTGCTGGCTGTGGCATAATTTGGGTTGGAGCAGCTGAGTGCCAGTTGGCTGGCTAAGGATTGGATAGTCTCTGTGAAGAAACTATTGAAGGTATTTGCCATATCCTCTGGGGATTTATGGTTGGAAGCTGATGGGGTAGGAGTGGAGGACTGTCCTGGGTGAAGAAGTTTGTTTATTCCTGCCCAAAACTTTTGAGGTTTGTTGTGATGTTTTTCTTGAATATGGTAGTAGAAGTTTTTTTGTCTAGTATAATGGATTTTTTGTGTGATTCCTTAGCTGTCGGTATCTGAGTTGGTCTAGTGGTCATTTGTGGCATACCATTTGTCCCATGCCTTATTTCTAGCTATGGTTTTAGATTTGGTCTCTTTTGAGAGCCACTGGGCAGTTTTTGTTTTGGTTCTAATGGTGTGAGCAGGAATGTGAGACTCAAGAATGGTAAGAAATATGGAATTAAAGTATGCTTCCACATCGTCCAGTGAAAGGTGCTTTAGGATTGACCAATTACAGGCTTTAAGTTCATTTTGAAAATTGGTGGAGTTGAAGTTCTTATTATTTCTGATGGATTTAAAGGTGGTCTGGTGGGAGTTGTCCACCTTGTGGTTGATAATGTCTAGATTATCTGGGAGGTTCCTGACTTGTACATATAGGGGTGGCTGTTCATAAGTATCCAATCTACGATACTGTCTTTGTTATTGGGTTTGCCTATCCTGGTGGGGGAGGATATGAGCTGCATAAAACCATGTAGGCTGGCATGGGTTATAGGAGATTCCAAGGAACAGGTGTTCCAATCAATGTTAAAATCTTCAAGCACCATAGTTTCTTGGGGGTAGGTACTGGATAACCAGTGGAGGATGTCTTCTAGGTTGTTTATATTATTACCTGGGGGAATGTAAACGCATACAATGTTTATGCATTTGTTATTGTTAATCTGTAGTTTGGCAATAAGAATTTCTGCATTATTAAACTGGGGTGGTTGTAGGGACACCGTAGTAACATCATGTATTTTTATAGAGTAAAGCTACCCCCACCCTTCCTAGTAGTACAATCTAATCTAAGTATGTCGTACCCTGGTGGTATTACCTCATTGTCTTTAGTTACTGGTTTTAGCCTGGTCTCTGCAAGACATAATACATCGGGGGAGTAAACTGCTAAGAGGGCATGCAAATTATGGACCTTATTGTTTATGCTTCTGATATTTAGTTGGCAGGTCAGGAGAGAATTAGGGGCATATTAGCCAGTGTTATTTTAGAAGGAATATTAGTTTGGGAACTGGAATCAGCAGGTGGGGATGGGCAAGAGTTTGGGTGGATGTCTCTATCCACTGTCAGGCTGTAATGTAAGCTAACTATGAGTTTCATAATTTTGTTTATACATTTTTGGTAATGTTTAGTTTTGGGGCTGATATACCTGTGTCTAATCGGGTGGAAGTTTTTAGGAATGGTGGGGTCAGGTATGTGGGGAATTATGAAGTGGTCAGTATTGTTTGATATTGATGTAGTGATAGTTTGGGACTTTGGGTATTGGAAACCTAGGTAGGGCTGATTTTCATAGGTGCTGAGGAGATATGGAATGAGTAACAGAGGTAACAGTGAACATAGTAGCAGTATTTTGAGGGATAACATAGTGCCTGGCTGGGGCATTATGCTGGAACTGTATTTGAAACAGGAGTAAATTACGAAGACTGGGAAGATTAGTGGCAGGTAGGGGGCATGGTTTGATCTAGGAGGTTATCTTTGATAGGTTAAGGTGGAGGGGGCTGTGGTTTTTAGAGCTTTAAATTTAGCACCACTGGGGGAGGATGGAATTTGGGAGCAGGGCAGGGTGTGGAGCAAGCCCGGGCACAGCGAGAGCGAGCAGAGCTGGGCCAAACCAAGCCACAAGGTACCTGATTTCTGTGCATGCAAGGTAAGTAATAGTAAAATGCTATATTGTATTTCTCTAGTTTTACACTGCAGATGTTATATTTTATTTCTCTAGTTTTATACGGCAGATTGATAGTACACACTTGGGGAGGTAAAGAAGTTTATATTTGCCATTAGTAGCTCTTTAACTAGCGACCAAATAATTAGCTAAAAACAACTCTAAGAAATTCCTGAGGTCTAATGGCTTACCAGTGAGCAGAATTCAACTGCTGATGAGCACTTATGTCCTAATGGGAAACTAGTAATTTAAAGATGCCTCCATAAACAGTAGGAATCTAATATAGACTTAGTATTGGGGTGGGGGTAGCAAAAAGGGTATGAACCAGGTGCAATGAAAAGGAACCACCCAAACCAGAGAGGCAAGCAGTAGAAAGGCGTGTCCATATTCATTAAGGATATCCACACCTCCAGGCTAGTTGCTCAGCATAATGCATCCGAGATTATCCAAGTGCAACTAACTCTGCAAGACCGCAATCCAAATTGTAGCTTGCTACAGATCCCCCACCATGCCCCAGGATTCCCACTCCTCATTTCTTAATACATTGGAAAATATTAGGGTACAACCTAACACCCTATTAATGGGTGATTTCAACTACCCTACCATTAACTGGGAAAACTACTCATGTACCAACTCTTGTGCTCAACATTTTCTGGAATTCATAATCATAAATTCCAATGCCATGGATCAACTTAGCCACACCCCCACCAGGGGCAGAAATATCCTAGACCTGGTTATTACCAACATGGGCAACACACCAGAGGTCAATTCCTCTTGGGTCAGATCCGACCATAAGCCAATCACCCTAGACATCCACATCCCTTCCCCACCCCCCATTAGGGAAACCACATAAGTCAACTTCACGCTTCTTAAGACAGAAGTGGCAAAGTTCACGACACCCATGCTGACGGACAATAGAGGTATGACTGCTGAATCCTACACAAATGCACTTTATAAGCACTTATATGAGTGCATGGATCGTGCAATCCCTAACAGAACCAAGATGCTATCCTCCAAAAAAAGGAAGCCAATCTGGTGGTCCCCTGCCATAAACAAACTCTACAACAGAAGAAAGAACCTGTTGCAAAAAAAGAGTAAAATCCCATGATTGGAGAAAGTACCTGATCAGCTTCAGTAAGAAGCTGAGATCCCTCATACAATCCTCCAAAGCTAGTTATGAAAACAAAATCACCACTGACTCTAAAGACAACCACAAAGCATTCTATAGCTATGTCAAGAATCTCAATGGCAACACTCAGATCTGCTCTGAGTTACAGCACAATGGCACTAAATATACAGAACCAACGGATATTGCCAACATCCTGGCAGATAGTTTCAGTGCTAACTTTACCCCTCTGTCATCCCCTAAAGGGCCCATCTCTATACCAGAAGAATGCAAAGTTCCTGTAATCATGGCTGCAGAGGTAAAAAACACACTATCCAAAGCCAAGAACACAGCATCCATGGGACCTGACGACATCCTAGGCTGTGTTCTACATGAACTACAGAACGAACTGGCACCCCACCTAAGTACCATGTTCAATCATAGCCTCACCTCAGGCTATGTGCCCACTGAATGGTGCACAGTGACAGTTATCCCACTCCACAAAGAGGGAGCCATCACAGATCCCAGAAACTACCGCCCCATTAGCCTAATGAGCCTGGTCTGCAAGGCTATGGAGCGTATCATCATGGAACTTATAAACAATGACATTGGTAATCTCCAAACTCAGGACCCCACCCAGTTCGGGTTTGTAAAAGGCAGATCATGTCTCCTAAACCTGATAGACTTCTTTGAAGCAGTCACCAAAGCCGTAGATGAGGGTAAGGTGGTTCACACAGCCTATCTAGATCTTGCCAAGGCTTTTGACACCATCCCCCACTCTGGAATTATAGATAAACTCACTAAACTAGGTATAAATCCCTATGTCACAAGATGGGTTGCCAACTGGCTCACTGACAGAACCCACACTGTGAAAGTAGCAGACTCTAAATCCAGCTTCAGACCAGTGACAAGTGGAGTATCACAGGGTTCAGTCCTGGGTCCTCTCCTGTTTGGTATCTACTTCTCTGAAGTACAGGCCAACACAGAATGTATTTGGCTAACGAAGTTCGCAGATGACTGCAAACTAGGAGCCATAATCAAACCTCCAAAAGATGTTGACATCCTACAAAAGGGCCTTGCTGAGACAGATGCCTGGTGTCAAAGCCATGGCCTCAAGCTCAGTGCCAAAAAGTGCATTGTCATTCCTTTTGGTAACTGTAAACTCAGTAGCCATGAACTACCACATAGGTGGTAGTCTACTTAACACCAAAAGTGTGATAAGAGACCTTGGGACACAGGTGCACAGTAGTCTCTCCTTTGATAATCACATCGCCACAGTAGTCAGGAAATCCTTCTATGTGGCACACCTCATCACAAAAGGTTTCTCATTCAGGAAAAAAGAGGTCATTGCCCCCCTCTACTCATCACTCATTAGACCCATTATAGAGTACAATGCCCCTTTTGGTATGTACCTCACAAGACATCTACAACAACTGGAAAGGCTACAGAAATACCTCACAAAGAGGATTACCAGCCTCAAAGAGATTCCCTATGCAGACCGTCTCAAAAAACTGCAGCTTTACTCCGTTGCATATCACCTACTCAGAGGCGATCTCTGCCTAACACACAAAGCTATGTCAAACCCAGAGCTTTTAGACATGCTCCACTTAAAGAAATCCCAGTCTCTACGAGCTACATGCTCTAGGGACCTAAACCTCATCACCACAATAAACAGAACATGCTGGAGGGATAGATTCCTGTCCCAGAGACTCCCCATACTCTGGAACAAACTACCTATCTATATCAAACAAAGCTCCTCATTAGCACTCTTCAAGAAAAATCTTGATGATTAGATGGGAGATAGGAAATTCACCATGGGGATCACTTCTGTGGCTCTGCTCGACGGTGGCACAGGAAAATAATTTTCTTGGGTGGCGAAAGCCAGGGTACCTTTGGCTAGGCTTATATAGGCCCTAGGGCCAATAGCCTAGTACCTACCTATGAACCTATGAAGGCCTCAGAGGGGGTACAAACTCTACTTGTAAAGTGAAGGAGAGAAGAGACAGCAAAGTTTATTAAGGTTGGGATTGTGTCTTCGCATTGACTTGCTTATTAGTAACCAGTTTATGCACAAATGAGAGTAGGAAGATACATTAGCAATGAAGGGTAATGTATAGAGTATAGAGGGGCTCAAGTGATACAAAACAAAGGCAAACAGCACTGAAAGGGCTGCTTGAGGGTTAAGTTTTAATCACAGAGGATAGGCAGAACCTGAATTAAGTGCATACTGTCTAGTGGACAGTTAGGATTACTACACAAGCTGGGGGGGGGGGGCAGAAGGCTCAGTCAATGTTATTAGCACACTGAGAACTACTAAGTAACACAGCTAATGTTAAAGCTTCACTATCATAACACATACATGTAGAATGCCTGGGTAGACTGACCCTGCTCTTTGGGCTCAAAGGGTATGCCCTTGGTTTAGTTTTGCAGTACTGATTTCTTCCTAGAATGTATGGGTGGAGTGGTAGCCATGAACTGCAGAGTTACCCAAGTGTGCTATGAAGAGAGAGAAAAAGAGAAGTTGAAGCTAGTAGAATGAGACAAAGATAGGTTAAAGGATGTAATGAGGAGATAGAAGGGTGTTAGAGTGGAGAGAGCAGAAGAGAAATGGAAACTTGTTCCAGAGAACTGACAGTCTATGGGAGATGTATCTATCTCTCCAACATTACTTGTTCATGTCAGAGGGTCGGTTAAGATCCCTGTAATGAGTGACCCTCCTGCAATTTGATTTTTGAATGTGTAGCATTTCCATCAGGGCTGGGTCAGAGACTGCTCTGTAAGCCAGGCACAGGTCACCCATTAGCAACCTGTAGGAGAATACAGTGGCAGGGCTTTCAGTCTTTCCATCCAAGACTTGCTTTGTGTACCATGTTATTTCTTGGTGAGAAACCTCTGTGGTGTCTCCAACTGTTGCAGGGGTTTGGTGAGGTACATGCAAAACGGAGCATTGCACTCCGTCACTGTTCTGATAAGGGCCGAGTATAATGGAATTACAACATCCTTAGATCTAGATGCAATGCCTTTACTTAAATATATGTCACATTGAAGGATTGCCTTATTACTGTGGATATGTGCTGGTCAAAATTCAGATTGTTATCAACCTGACTACCCAGATCCTATACCACTGGGTCTACACTTGGGACGGCTGTCCAAGTTTGCCTGGACTTCGGAGAAAAATCTTATAATTAAAATCAAATTACAAACACGTGCATACGAATATGGAGAAAACCCCTTGCTTAGCCCCATTAGAATCATAAAAAAGAAAGTATAATATTAGCTCTCATTTGAGACTTGAGCCAAACACCTCCACTATACTGCACTTACTGTTGATGGACCAGCGACAGCCTCTGCAATGATTGATGAGATTTCCTTTAAAGACTTTCTCCTTGTAGTTAGGAAACCCCAGCATGGTGAGCAAGATCAAATTACACTAAGGAAGATCTCTGCTAAGGCACTGTAGGAAGCATAGAAGTGAACTGATAAAATGAGTTCTGCTTTTGGGAGTTCAGCCCTAGAACTCCTACCTACTGCATCCGTGACAGTACCACTGGACCAATAAGATCCTCTAGGATGGTAGGTGCTGGGGTTTCCCCTTAAGAACTTTTCCCTTTCAGCTAGAAAATGTTTCACATGGCAATTAAGGTTAAATTACAAACATACTGTTAGATTCAGAATTATAAAATGAGAATGTTAGCTCTAATTGGGGATTTGATCCCCAGAACTCTAACATTCTGAGGAGGCATTACTACAACTGTAGCAAAGAAAAAAAAAAGAGAGTAATTCCATTGCAGCCTTCTGGCAAGGGGATATTTTATTCCATGACGACTAAGTAAAAATTAACCCAGTGGGGTCATACCAGTTTCGGCATAAGCCTTCTTCAGCAACCACACACAAAATATCCAATAAAGGCTATTCATGCCCATATATTTATATTTAATGTAATTGCGCCATCTAGTGGATAAAAATGCATTGCAAATCTAAATCACTAAAGTAATATATATTACAAAATCTTGGAATGTCCAAGAAATATATTTAAAAGATTACATATTCATGTGTACAGAAATCCAATGGTAAATATATAAATGATGATTCATTGCAGAATACTTCAAAACTGGTCATTCAACCCAGGTAAAAATAGAGCCCCCAATTTAACAATCCACATTTTTTTCTTTAATCGTTAATAATTCATGTAATACATGAACCTCAGTGCTCTTAAACCTGATACGGTCAATGACCATAAAGCTGAAAATCCCTGTGGGATGTTTAAGTATATGTTTATATAAAGAAGTCAAAACTTTTTTGTTTCTGATATCACTTAAGTGTTCACCGACCCTAAACTTAAAGGGTCAGGAAGTTTGTCTCACATAAAATGCTCGACAGCTACATTGAGCTAAATAAATAACCCAACTGGTACTGCAGTTAGCAAAAAAGGAAATATTGTAGACATGTGGAGAGTTATGGGAAGTAAAACTATCTGACTTGAGCACCCTTGGACAATATTAACAGTGCCCACATGGATGACATCCCATCAAAAATTGCCCAGTTACTGTAGTTTGAACGGGGGGGGGGGGTTAGGAAAATGATTATACACTCTTTTGTAATGACTGAATAAGGATCCCAAATACTGCCCCTTTGGGAAGGAAACAGAACACTGATCCTTAATATAATTATTTAGTATGTTATCTGACTGTAACAAGTGCCAATGTCTTTGGATGATATTCATGAAACTTCTAGTGTTTCTGCCATAGGTAGTGACCAATCTGAGGTCCTGAGATTGGTCTGTACACTTATGATGGTATGATATCAACTGTGACCTATCTTGTTGGTTAGCAAACTGAATGGCCCTAGTAATGTCACCTGCTTGATACCCCTTGTTCTTAAATCTGGCTATTACGATGGTAGGCATACATGGAGGAATCAGAGCAAATTCTCCTAGTACGAAGAAATTGCGATTTGGGGATGTTCCTGATGACATGTTGTGGGTGGAAGCTTGTGGCATGAAGTAGGTGTTGAACTGAGGAAACTTTCTAAATACCTCACTCTCCAAAGTGTCTGATTCGACACATCCAGGAAAGTTATTTCAATCTATTATAAGTTAACTTAAATTCAACACCCCACTTGTTGGAATTCAGATATTCCAAAAATTCAAAAAGAAATGCCAAGTTATCAAACTTCCACGCTTTCCAGGGAATTTACTATATTACATATTCCCCCAAATAATGTAACTAGATCCCAAATGACCATACTTATGAATATCTTTTTGTTAATGAAACTCTATATAGCAACTAATTGGTTGAATCCATCGCCAACTTCATGGGACAACTTCAAGATTCTAGCGATAAAACACATACTAGCCCACAAATTACTAATTACTGATCATGCCAAACATATTAATAATCGGAAAATCTGGGAACAAATTTTCAACATTATATTGGCTTAATGTGTGGAACCCAGGATAACCCTTGGATACTAGTACTATAAAGTAAACTTTAAGAGTGATCAAATTATTATAAGATATAATACTTATTGTCTAGACTCTTCAGATGTCTTTTCTTGTGTTAAAATGAAAGCATTCATGTATATAATGTATATATGTTCTAGGATTGTTTTTTTTTTTGTAATACTGTTTGGAAACTACCTGTGTATATTAAGCTCAAATGTGTGTATGAACAATTATAAAAGTAATAAAAAATTATTATTGAAAAAAAATAAGAAATGCCTCATCCGCTCTCCACGCCAACCAATAGTCATCAAGATATCTCCTCCAAATATCTAGTTAATTCATGAAGATGTTATGGTTAATATCATAAATCAATTGCTCCTCCATGTAGGGCATAAACAGGTTCGCATATATAGGGGCAAAAGAGGCCCCCATAGCAGTACCTTGAATCTGCCAGAAACACTTATCTTTGAAATAAAAGACATTGTGGGTGAGTACCAGTTAGGCCATACAAACCAGAAGAGTGTTAAAACCCAGTTTGTACGTATTTGCCCGATAAGCCAATATTGCAAAGCAGTGAGTCCTGCCCAATGGGGAATACTAGTATACAAGGAGGTGACATTCAAAGTACATAAGAGCCAGTCAGGTTCCAGTTGCATATCTGATATGATGGCAAGAAACTGTGTGGTGTCCTGTATCCTCACCCGTACCAAGGGTAACAAAGGTTTCAAATATTGTGTAAGGAATTCCAACAAAGGCTCAGTCAAAGAGCCGCTGCCAGAAACAATTGGTCGACCAGGCGGTCTATTGGGATCCTTATGGATCTTTGGAAAAAAATAAATGTATTGTTGTCTGGGGTGATTAACCTTGAGGTGATAACAGGTATCATGAGAAATGATGCATTCCTCTTCTGCTAGATCCAAAAATTTATCAATGTCTTCCTTGAATTTACTGGTTGGGTCAGTAGGCATTGCCTTATAATGAAATTCATTAAACAGTTGTCGCTCTGCCTCAGCTTCATAGTCAACGCAATTCTAAACCACCACTGCCCCACCCTTGTCCACCCTCAAAATGGCAATGTCATGATTATTAATAAGATGTTCAACACATGACCTTTCTTGTTGATTAAGATTATCCTTAATCATATTATACTTGCTCAAATTCAGATGTAAATCTTTGAGAACCTCATTTTGAAAAGACTGTACAATGGGTGACACTGGTGGCTTGAACCGTGACAGTCTGAATCGAAAAGTTCCAAGGCCAAAATAATCAACCTTTTCCCCTTCTTGATTGTGAAAAAACAATCTTAAATTAAAGGTATGTCAAAAATTGACAACATCTCGTGCAAAATGATGCTCTGGAACACAAAAACCTGGCACAAAACCCAAACCTTTGTTGTTCATTGAGTGTAACAGAAGATATATTGTGTACATTATTCACTTCAGCATTTAAATTTTGGTCATATTTTGGAGAATCACCCCAAGATCCATGATTTCTTTTGTGTTTCCTACCCCCCATCTCTGAGATATGTGCCTAAAGGGATCCCCCTTGTCAACTTGTGCTCTAAATTGTTCATAAGTTCATAGGTTGATACTAGGCCCTAGGGCATTTATAAGCCTAGCCAGAGTGTGTTTGGCTTTCACCACCCTTTTAGATTAGTTGACTGTGCCTCTGTATAGTAGGTCACAGAAGATAGCCCTTTTAAGGTTAGTTTACTGTGCCTCTGTCTAGTAGGGACACAGAAGGGATCCCAGGGGTAAACATACAATGTCCCATCCACTCGTCAAGATTTCTCTTGAAGAGGTCATTGAGGGGCTCTGCCTAACATGGATTGGGATTTTGTTCCAGAGTGAGGGGAGCCTCTGGGATATGAATCTGTCCCTCCAGCATGTCCTATTTATTTCTGTGCTGAAGTTTAAGTCTCTGGACCATGTAGCTCTAAGGGATTTGGATTTCCTGAGGTGGAGCATGTCCATTAATTCTGGGTTGAACATGGCTTTATACGTCAGGCACAGATCGCCTCTGAGTAGGTGGTAAGCAACTGAGTAGAGCTGGAGTTTCTTTAGCCTAACTGCGTAGGGCATCTGTGATTCCCTTGATCCTCTTGGTGAGGTACTTTTGGGGTCTTTCCAGTTGCTGCAGGTGTCGGGTAAGGTACATCCCAAAAGGGGCATTGTATTCAATTATGGGCCTGATGAGTGATGAGTAGAGGGGCACAATGACCTCTCTTGATCTAGATGTGAACCCTTTCGTGATAAGGTGGGCTATATAGAAGGTCTTTCTAAACACTTTGTTACTCTTAGGAACTGGTGAGACTCTGGTGTGGCCATTTTCTTAAATATAGACCTAGGTTGAAAGACCCTGGATTTCTTGGGGGTTTGGACAGGTGTGACAAATTTATTTTATTTTATTTATTTTTATTTATTTTACATTTGTTGACCGGGAAAGTCCGACTAGGTTCCACAGATCCTGTTTTCAGCAGAGGCCTGGGGAGAAATGCTCCAGATGCATGTTTTTAGAATGTAGGAGGAAACCCACGCGAACACAGGGAGAACATGCAAACTCCACACAGAAGGCACCCCAGCCGAGAATCGAACCGGAGAACCTCTTGCTGTGAGGTGACAGCATTAACCACTGCACCACTGCGCCGCCCAAAATTTGACCATAGGACACACCTCAAAGGGCTTGCCTCTATCATAGTCTCCCACATCACAAGTAAACTTTTTGATTTTTCTTTCCTTCAACCCAGAATCCAGTTCTGACAGATCATTACCAAGTTTATCAATACAAATGTTGTAACATGGGAATAATGAGAACTCATCAAATCCTTTGCTTAAACTCAAAACCTGAGTAGTTTGTTCTTCCGCCTTCCTCTCACAATAGTTGGTCAATATATTAACAAAAATCATAGAGGCCTGTTGTTGTGCCTCAGACCATTGGGCCAAAAGACAGTCATCTGGTTCGGCAACCATAGGTTGCAACCTTAGTCTTAGCCCCCTTGGGGCAATTTTGCTCTGTTGATATGCCTGAAACAGCCTAAGATGCCAAACATTCTTCCTTAATATAAAAAGATTTTTAGTCAACATCATAAGAGCTGATCTGCAATCCTGAGTGGGATCCTGAACTGCAAAAGCATTAGTAACATTACTTGACCCCAGGCCAAAAATCCCCAAATCCCCATGGTAGGATGAAAGACTCTTAATAATAGTTGCCAAATCCATCACTGGCCAAAAAGACCACAATATAACCAAAGAAACCAAATATAACCACTGTCTACAAAAGTCATATTGGAGTACTGTGTCCAAAACTGTCTCATGCAACTGATACCATAAATATGCCAAAATCGATATGTTACTTTAGTTCTCATCACCAAATATAAGGCATTATAAAATGGCCAACCTGGGTACATTAATAGCCAATTCACTGCACTCCACTGATCAAAGAGGTGCTGCATTTTCTGTTTATAGCCTTTTCCATTCAGCTAAGAAACCCTCAGTGTGATGATTAAGATCAAATTAGAAACACACAGATAGTGACAAAGCACTGTGTCACTGCAAAATTATAAAAGTGAAACACCCCTGGGATTCCACCTATGTCTTTGCTGAACAGTGGCATAGGGTGCTGACTTGTTAGAACATGGGCTAAATTCTTGGCTAGGCTTATAGGGACTTCATGGCCAATAGGCTAGTAACTTCGTATGATCCTATGGTCCTATGATCCTATGAAAAGATAACATTAATTCTAACCTGGGAATCAAACCCAAGATTTCCAGTATAACTCACTGCCACTGGACCAACAAAAGCTTCTGGGTACATTAGTTTTGAGTTTGCCTTTAAGTGCTTTATCATCTCAGGTAGGAAGGGAAAATGCAACACCTATCTGCTAAGAGGCTCTTGATGGCCCAGTGGCAGTACCTGTCAACCTCTTAGAGCAAAAACTCTGGACAAAGCCTAAAATGATGGGGGGGGGGCAAATAGGGACAGATTTTAAATATTGCTCTTACAAACTTAGAAAGTTGATAGAATAATAGGTTTTGCATTAGCATGAATTTTCTGAAGGATGTGGAGTCTTAAACTCAAATGTTTATCATTATTTAATGACTTTAATCCTCCACTACTTGCCAGAAAAGTACAGAGTTTAGGAGGAACACACCAAAAAAAATAGGGCAAAAATCTGGACATTCTGCAAAAATCTTTGCAGTTGAGAGGTATACGAATCTAGTAGGCATAAAGTCTTGAGTTTAAGTCCCAAATGAGAGTTTAATATTGCTCTTTCACTGCTGTGGTTCTAGTGGTGAATGCAGGGCCAGCCTTAGCTGAAATGGCGCCCTAGGCAAAGTAGTGCTCTGCTGCTCCTTAAGCCCTGCCCATGCCATACTCATGACACACCCGTGTTTGAGCCACACCCACAGATAGGTCACTCCCCATGAAAGCTATTCCATTTATTTCCTTCAGTTTTTTAAATGCATGAAAATCAGTGAACACTGTCATACTGCAACAAAAGAAACCTTGTAATGTAGTTAAAATGCCAATGAAGGTGTAATTATCCTTTAATCTTATCTTGGGAAAGATTAACTTGATTTTCATTCTGTGTAAAACATTAAAGCCCACAGTCAAAGGCTGTCTACTTCTCACATAGTACATTATAAGCATCTTACTTTTGGTCACTGGTGGCACATTCAGCTTCTCCTCACAGCAGATTAAGCTGCTATCAGGAGATTAATTCCCACCTGCATGTTACAGACTTCATAATTAAATAATAAGCAGAACTGCACCCATGCAAAAATTAAAACAAGATCTGTAAGTTTCATAGGAACAAAACTGAGCAAATTTGACAGTGGTAAGTGGTTTGCACATAGAGATGCTGTAGCTGTTAATAGGTGAAAACAAACCAGCTGCCAAAATACAACATTTTGATTCACATTAAATGTTTTAATATGCTTTTCTTAACCCATGCCGCAGCCAACACTACAGATGAAAAAACCTGACTGATTCCCGTGTGCGCACAGACTCCATCCAAACCATCTGTGTAAGATATCAACTGGTCATACAACTTGAAGGTGACTGCTACAAGTGGTTATAAAGACAAAAAAGGAATGAGAGATAAGTCTTCAGTGTTAAATAAATGCCTCTAAAATTTAGGCATTCCACATTTTCCAAATGTCCATAACTAAGTTTAAACAAGAATAGGCAAAAACTTAACATACATGAATATGTCCCCCAAAGCTAATTTAAACTAACTAATTTCTATAGAGAAAATGTCTAATGCTCAATAAATAAATATATAAATGAATGAGAGAAACATATGAACACTATACATAATGTGGTAATATGCCTTTTAAGGTTGTTATGATAAAAACTGGGATGATGTGTATCAAATGATGCTTCAGTTAAGGCCACTCAATAAAATCCTCAATGCAACATAATTTTTCAAAGACAAAAGCCATAAATGTAACTCTTTTGTGTATGATGCTGAGTCCCCTATTCTTCATATGGTGCTGGTGCTGCCTTCTGTCATACCTCACTATTATAGCCAACACCAAAGTTGCTGCATCTTTCAAGGGGCTGAGTAAAAGTCCTTTGATGTTGCAATTTTAGAGAACTGCAACTCAATAGGCAGTATTCAGGCAAATATCACTCACAGATGACTATCTCAACCCAATGTACAACCTCCTATGACAATACTATGAGTATTATATAATGTTTTAGTGTGTATGATATTTTATTTATCAACATACTCCTGTATTGCAAGTGTTGATGTTGCACTTAGAGAACTGCAATTCAGCAGGCAGTATTCAGGCAAATATCACTCACAGATGACTATCTCAACCAAAAGTACAACCTGATATTAATTATCACATAACATTTTGTTGTGTATAATATTTTATGAACATACTCCTATATTGTAAGTGTTTTCCAACCTCTGTTAGAAGTGTTGTTAAACTGTATATGTAGTTCATGGACTGCTACACCTGACTACACTTTGTATCCTGATTACTTTACACTGATGTATGCCCTGTGTAGAGTTTTTTTCTAGGTCACCCCTCTTGGTCAGTGAAATTTACCAAATGAAGAAATGTGAAGTAAAAATTAAGAGGTGTGGACTGAGTGTAATAAGCTCACCTCTTCCAGCTTTGGGCTGAATGGAATCCTCAGTGATCTGCCATAATTGTGGTGTGACCTACTCATAGCAAGACTTTTCTCATAAATCCAAGGGGAACAAAATGGCTGTCAGTGAGTGGATTAGTCCACTTACTCTCACCTCAGACTCACAGGTTGTTCGACATTGGTGAGAATGATAAGGAGATGTGAATTCTGCATACAAAGGTCTGTGTCCTGCAATGCACTGATCTCAAAGATCCACCAACCAAACTCCCACCCTTAATTGTGGAATCAGTTGGTCATAGGAGGGCTCTGTCTGGTTTTGTAGATTAGTGGTAGGTTATTAAAGGGGTAATACTGTTTAAAATGCTGACTTTATGATGTCAAAATATTTTTTGTTTTCTTGGATGCATTTATTCATCTGAATTTGTCACAACTTGGAGTGTCACATTACAGAAGCAAAATGTGAAAACTACAAACTTTAATACCATTTGATTTTAAAATCATAATTTTAGTTCATATGTTTGTACTAGACTAACTGCCTTTATGGGCCATTTTAAGCCTAGCCAATTACCCCCTGTGAGAATCAAACATTGCACCTTGTGTTTGTAAGGTACAGCACCTTAACCATTAGGCCAGCCTCCCACCCTGTTAAATGCTCAGTTTTAAACATTAGTCTGTCAGCAACTGTCTTTCTGATCAATCTGTAGTTTCCGTAGCTAAGTAAGTTTTTGGCTAACATGTTAAATATTTCCCTCTCTGCATATTTGCCCTAAAAGATATTTGATACTTAACAGGGTAATTCATAGCTCTGAAGAATCCTTCCCACATGAAGTTTACACTCTCAGATACAAAAAAATATAAGCAACACTATTTCCAGTGGTGGGTACTCCTATGGAATGCTGACCAACAAAAAGATGACCAGTTAGCTCGATAGACTATTAATGGTATATGCTGGTCATTATCTCAACTGGATTTATAGATTCTGGTTTATCTACTGTTCAGTATACTGTTGCATTGTTTTACCTTATTTTCAATGTATCTATAGCATGGATGAAAATGGACCTTGTGCATTTACCTTAAAAATAATTAGAAATAAATACATTATCATGAAATATGTTCTATTTTTCATTGAAGATCAAAATGGATAGACAGGTAGGTAAAATATGAAAGCATTATCCAAACTGATGGCATCCCTATATATGTTTATATAACGTTCCTTGAAGATCCTCTCACTTATCTGGTCACAGTTGCTTATAAAGTATAACATCAACTTAGTAAAGTTTGGGACAAGTTTTTTTTTCCCCCAGAGTGCAGTGGACCACTTTTGGCAAATGTACTTTTCTCTACAAAGTACAGGCGTGATAAACTTTCTTATGTACAATTCATTTTTCCAAGTGTTTCCTTCCTGTCCGTCATGATAAGCTGTAAGTGTCTGTAGTATTCTGAAGCTGCTGTTGCTACAAGGAACTCTCCATTGCAGGTCCTGATCCCCCAGGATTTTTGTCATTTTTCTTGTCAGTTTGTTTTTATGTCTGACTGATTAAATAGTCCTTACAGAATCAAATTGTATCACTGATTAAAGTTTCTACTTCATAGATTCAGAGCATTGGGTTCAGTCAGAACATGTAGTAATTCTTTTTGTGGAGTATGTATATATACATAGGTTTTCTGTGGGTAGTCCAGTTTCCTTTCAGATATATACTGTTTGATTAACTGCACTTAATGCTTCATGCATATTGTATTTAGCCTTGCCCTTATAACCCATGCCATGACTGAAAAGGGTCTTAGAAGGGACATTTCACTAACCTGCTTAACAAACAAAGTAACTTTTTTTACTTGAAGACCTTGCTTTTCCCTTGAATCACAATCTTTTACTTTTGTATTTTAAAAAAGTATTATTAAAGGGTCATAACAATAATAAGGGAAGCTAAAACTTAGAAGTAATTACACAAATTGCACAAAGTATAGGCAAGGCATAAGCATTATATACATGTGTATACTAACTCTGTTTCTTGACTTAATTTACTGTCTTATTTTTGTCCTCTTTCCATGTTTCATACCTACGCTTCTCCTTTTTACATTTGTTGTCGTCTCTTCATCACTATTCCTTTCCATCTTGCTTTCTCTATTTTCTGATTAATATGGTTGTCTCATTCATTATCATCTTTGTATTTCTGTATCATCTTTTATATCTTTGTTTTTATTTTCTTTCTGTCCTCATCAAACTCCTTCTCCTCTGGCAGAACTGAATACCACAGTGTAGTCTACAAATTTAAACTTCACATAATTAATTACTCCACCAATCAACACTGACCAATTACATAACATGGCAATAAAATAACACTGTCCATTGACATTTAGAAGTCAACATCAGTAATAATACCTAATCGTCTACAATTTTCATTTTAAGCATTGCTGTACTTGATTTCACTGTGCTTTGCACTTCCATTCTATCATTTCTATCATATGTCATACATTCTGTCTGCTTGTGGCACGTTTGTCATACATTTTGGAAAAGAAAAGTTGAACGATCTGTAAGTCGGCATCTGCTGAGTACAGAGGCCTCGATGGGAAAAGAAAGAAAACAGAAAAAACACTAGATAAAGAAAATAAAGATTAATGACTTCTAAAGAGAGACTGTTTCTAATTAGTAACCAGGTTAAGAGTTTATGCATAGATAAGACTTTATGGCTGTTTACGTCCAATTTCAGTTTTTTCTCATCATAAACTGTACTTTATTTCCTTTAATCCAACACCATGAATATCACACAAAGTATTTTCCCTGTATTTCCTCACTGTACACGATCTGGCAGTCTTTGCACACATATTGGATTTTGAGGGAAACTTGTTATTTCCTTTTCATATTTGCAAGGTACAAGTTATATCATAAAGGCACTTTACAATTTTGTTGGGAGAAGACAAGTTTCTGTTATTGTATTTCTGTCTTCAGGCCACCAGTCACACAGAAAAAAAAAAATCTAATCAGTTTGCGATCCACCTCAGTGAATGAAGAACGGGATGAGAAGTGGGCGTGATTTTATACCAGCAGGCAGCAGCTCACACTGGAGGAGGACGTCAGTGGTGATGACAGACAAAAGCATCACTGATTGGATGCTTTAGTTAATGCTCAGTTATCCCAGCCATTGACGTGTTACTGTAGGTTCAGGGGGAGGGAATGGAAGAGCACAGCAGGTAATCAGGCTTTGTGCTGTGCATGTTCAAGGAATGGACTACAGAAGTGGGGGAAGGTGCAATTGCCACAGTTAGGATGGACTTGAGGTGCGCTGAGAAGAGTACAAACCTTTCTGGACTGTCAGACTGGAAAAAAAAAAAAAAAACATGAATTAAAATAACTACAAATTGTGCCCTTTATGAGATTGGCCTATACAGCACCCTAGGCGGTCGCCTAGTTCACCTATGCCTAAGGCCGGCCTTGAGTGAATGCAGGCCTAGTTATGCAAACCATTCATAAACAAAAACAATGCAAAAAAAACAGTCTATATATGCACTTTTCATGGGAAGATTATGCACATGTAACTAGCTGTACATGAATACAAAAGAAGTAAAATTGTCTTGACCAATTGGAATCATCTTCCACTACAACTCCAGTTACGTACAAGTGCTCATATACATATGTATCTTCTTTATAGGTCTGCAGACATTACAAGTCTAGCCAATAACAGAGATCACAATCAAACCCTGTACTTTTTAGTACTTTTTTATCTATGAGGTGACCTTAATCCCCCCCCCCCCTTTTGTATCAGAATTAGCTAGACCAGGTTAATCAAGTAGCTACTTAGTTTGTAACAGTAACAGAATTACCCCCCATCTTGCTATTATATCTATTCAATTGATAATTTCTTGCTTGTTTTACCTATACCTTACACTACTATCACTGTACAGTCCATCCCACACTTTACTAAAAAACACATAAGTTACTATCTCCTACTTTTCCTCTCCTGTAATTCTCTGTCTCTGTCAACCCTCTACTGTAACATACATATATTAAGTACACTATAATAAACAAAAAATATTTAACTATCAAGCAGAATCATACTGATCTGAATCATAATTGTGAAGATCACTTCTCATGTATATAGTCTTCTTACAAATATCTAATGTCTGCAATTAATGTGCAAGTATGTTTCATCTAATATATGTAAAAATGGCGTGCTATCCATTATTGTATATTATTTATTGTATGTGAAAACTTTCATTGTTGCTCTGTAATTAGCTAACGTAATATGATAATTGTCTCTGGAGCTTTTCTCCCTGGGCTTTTAATGAACATAACAGAGGGACTACTCTCCACTGTAGATTATGTAAAATTTAAGTTAAAGTTCTTCATATTTTAGTTGTAAACTAACATTTTCTGCTCTGTTTATTTTATTTATTTATTTGCAGTTTGTTGACTGGGAAAGTCCATTGGGCCAAGATGAGCCCTTTCTCAATGGAGGCCCAGGGAGATAAGCTCCACACTAAAAGTATTTACAAAAATTCTGTCCTGTGTTTTAAGTCAGATATACCTGCTGCTCAGGCTGCTGCAGAGAGATTGACCTACTGCCAGCTGTGATATTGAGAAAAGATAAGTGTTTATTCTCATTTTTTGTCTGTATTTTGATTTAATATCTCTGTAATCTGTACAACTGTGCTTATTCTTCTTGTTTGGCCCACCCACCCTCTCTGTTCTTGTTTTGGTGTTAGTGTTGGTGGCTCTGGAATTGCCCGCCCCTCCTGTAAGTCTGTATTTGAACACTCCTCCTAAGTCCAAACTCAGTACATCCCATTCACAATTACTCATCAGTAAACCCATTTAACATAGCGAGACAGCTTTAAAAAAAGCAATGGAGAAAGGAAGATCTCTGTTGCTTTTAAGCTATCTGGCTATGTTAAATCCATTTAACATAGCGAGATTACAGCAACGGAGCTCTTCCGTTCTCCATTGCTGTAAAAAAAAAAAAAAGACTATGGAAAAAGTCCGGGCGACCAGACCTTTTTCCAATAGTATGTCTGATTTACAATGGGCACGCTGACCAATCAGAGCGCATGTTTTGGAATATTAATGGGGGGGGGTCATGGTATAATAAAGAATTATACCACTTCCTGAAAGAATGTCAAACAGTTTGGCAAAATGCAGAAGTGGAATCCAAGCAAGATGATAGTTGAAAAAAATATAAGAAATGGAAATGAAGTCCAACTATAACTATCACTTTGCATGTAAGCATGTAAGTATTTGTATGTATGTATATATATATATATATATAAAATGTATACATATAAATAAGCTGCTTACCAGAGTGGCTATGTTAAGCATAGATTGATCTCTCCATTTGTATTTATTTTTTTAGTTTTATGTGCAATGTTGTTCTTTACACTAATGAATGTATATTATAGATGTCTTGCATTGTTGTGATTCATCAGCAAATTGTCTCTTTGTAACAAAATATCACACTTGCTTTTATTTGAAATTTACACTGTTTCACTGTAAAAGTTAATTATATATATGTTCATAGGTTCATAGGTTGATGCTAGGCTATCTGCCCTAGGGCATTTATAAGCCTAGCCAGAGTGCGTTTGGCTTTTGCCACCCATTTTAAATTAATTTTGCTATGCCTTTTTTCGAGGTTAGTATACTGTGCCTCTGCCTAACAGTGACACAGAAGTGATACCCGGGGTAAACCTACGATCTCCCATCCACTCATCAAGATTCCTCTTGAAGAGAGTCAATGAGGGACTCTGCCTAATCTGGACTGGGATTTTATTCCAGAGTGAAGGGAGCCTCTGGGTTATGAATCTGTCCCTCCAGCATGTCCTATTTATTTCAGTGCTGAGGTTCAAGTCTCTCGAGCTCATAGCTCGATGGGATTTGGATTTTCTGAGGTACAGCATGTCCATTAATTCTGGGTTGGACATGGCTTTATACATCAGGCACAGATCGCCTCTGAGCAGGCGGTATGCCACTGAGTAGAGCTGGAGTTTCTTTAACCGGGCAGCATATGGCATCTGTTTGAGCCCTTTGATCCTCTTGGTGAAGTACTTTTGGGGTCTTTCCAGTTGCTGCAGGTGTCTGGTAAGGTACATCCCAAAAGGGACATTGTACTCAATTATGGGCCTGATGAGGGATGAGTAAAGAGGCACGATGACCTCCCCTGATCTAGATGTGAATCCCTTCATGATTAGGTGGGCTATATAAAATGTTTTTCTAACCATTTTGGCCACGTGGTTGTCAAATGAGAGATTGCTATCAACTTGGGTCCCCAAGTCCCTAATTACTTCTTCTGTACTTAATGGATTACCACCTATGTGGTAATTTGTGGGCACTTTATTTTTGCCAAAGGGATGACTATACACTTTTTGGCGTTTAGCTTGAGGCCATGGCTCTGGCACCAGTTGTCTGTTTCTATGAGGCCCTTTTGGAGGATGCTTGTGTCGGCTGGGGAGTCGATTATGGTGCCCAGTTTGCAGTCATCTGCGAACTTGCTCAGCCACAGTCCTTCCGTGTTGGCCTGTACCTCCGAGAAATATATACCGAACAAGAGAGGTCCCAGGACTTAGCCTTGTGGGATGCCACTTGTAACTGGTTTGGAGTCTGACATGGCTCCAGCAATTCTAACCCATGTGGGTTCTGTCCTTGAGCCAGTTTACAACCCATCTAGTGACATAGGGGTTTATATTTAAGCTGGTGAGCTTATCTATAATGCCCGAGTGAGGTATTGTATCGAAGGCTTTTGCGAGGTCCAGGTAGGCTGTGTGGACCACCTTCCCCTCGTCAATGGCCTTGGTGACTGTTTCAAAGAAATCAACCAGGTTTAATAGGCAGGATCTGCCCTTAACAAAGCCGAACTGGGTAGGATCCAGTGTCTGTAGGTCCCCAATATCTTTATTTATGAGGTCCATGATGATCCTTTCCATAGCTTTACAGACCAAGCTAGTCAGGCTTATGGGGCGATAGTTTCCAGGATCCGTTGAGGCACCACCTTTGTGGAAAGGGATGACTGTTTCTGTACACCACTCTTTGGGTACATATCCTTTAGTAAGGCTGAGACTGAACAGTAGTTTTATGTTTGGGTTTAGCTCTTCTTGGAGTTCATGTAAGACGCAGCCCGGGACACCGTCTGGTCCCATTGATGCTGTGTTTTTTGCTTTGGAGAGGGCAGCTCTTACCTGAGCATCTGAGATGTCAGGGGGCAGCACTCTGCTGGGATAGATATTTGCCCTTTGGTGGGGGGGGGGAGTTTGCGCTGAACCTGTCAGCTAGGATGTTGGCAATGTCTGTGGGTTCGGTGTATTTTTTGTCATTTTGGACTAATTCTGAGCATATCTGGGAATTCCCACCCAGGTTTCTAACATAACTAAAGAAAGCCTTGTGATTATCCTTAGTGTCCTGTGCAATTTTTCTCTCGAAGCTGGCCTTAGACGATTTTATGAGTGCCTGTAGTTTTTTGCTAATACTGGTCAGAGGTGCCTTCCCTTTTTGGGATTTTGCTCTATCATGTAGTAGCTTCCTCCTTCTATTGTATAGTTTGTTTTTGGCTGGGGTCCACCAGACAGGACATCTGTCTTTGGAGGATTGGGTCTTGGTTTTATATGGGATTGCATGATCCATGCATTCCTGAAGGTGTTCATAGAATGCGTTTATAAAGGATTCTGTGGTCTGGGCCGTATTTTCCACAGGCCCAGGGGCTTTAAAGGATTCCACCTCGGTTTTGAGGAGTGTGAAATTTGCTTTAGAGAAGTTTTTCACTGTGGTTTTCTGGACAGGAGGTGGGGTCGGGATGTGAATATCCAGTGAGATTAGTTTATGGTCTGATATTACCAGTGAGGGATACACTTTTGGTCTGGAGCATAGAGTCCCCATGTTGGTGATGATCAGGGCCAGTATGTTTTCCCCTCTTGTGGGAGTGGTAACAAGTTGTTCCATAGCATTTGAGTTTATAAATTCTAGGAACCTTTGGGCTAGGGTGTTGGAGCTAGAGTAATGCTCCCAGTCTATGTTTGGGTAGCTGAAGTCACCCAATATAATGGTGTTTGGAGAGACCTTCATATTTTCCAGTGTTCTCAGGAAGGCCGAGTGGGGTTCCTGGGTTTGGGAGGGTGGTCTGTAGCAGGCTATAAACTGGAAGGCAGTTTTACCCACTGTTATTTGCACATGGATAGTCTCTGATGCTTCGTGCTGTGCCACCAACCTGGAGGTGTGGGTATCTTTGACGAATATTGATACTCTCCCTCCTTTTGTGGTTTGGTCCAAGTTTTGCGGCTGAAAAGCATGGTATGAGGTATAACCTGGTAGCGCTGCGGTGCTCTTGGGAGCCTTGAACCAGGTTTCTGTTACTGCACAGATATCGATGTTCTCCATGCTAAGGAGAGTTTCGAGTGCATGTATCTTGAGGTTTAGACTTCTGGCATTGAGTAGCATTACTCTTAGTTTCTTATCCCTTGTGATACCTATGGAGGTGGGTTTGTCTTTTGAGCCTTGCCTAAAAAAGGCACTATTGGGGTAGCAAGAGCCTTTGCCAATATCCAAAAGCCCAGGGGTGACAGGTGCAAGCCGTCCCTAGTGAAGCATCGTGGCTTGTCGAGCATGTCATCCCAGGCTGACAGCCATTGGATCCCCTTTGAATGACACCAATACTTAAGCCATTTGTTGAAATTGATCATCTTGTCTTCATATTGTGGCATCATTCTTGGTGAGGGTAAGATGCTACTCAAGGTCAGGGTCATACCGGCCTGGGCTACATGCTCAGAGAGCCTCTCTATGTCTCTTTTCATGTAGTCCAGGGAGGTACGTCTCAGGTCATTCACACCAACATGGACAATGACTGAGTCATATTTGTACTTGCCTTGGAGTGACCTGAGTGGTTGTGTTATATGGCAGATCCTAGCACCCGACAGGCAGCTCACCGTGACCTTCTCCTTGTTCAGCCTGGTGAGCGGGACATCAGTGTGCCTGACGATATAGTCACCTATTACAAGTGTATCAGGTGTGTTGTTTAGCCTTAAGGGCTGTGACTGTTTGGCACACTGGCTTTGTGAGCTATGTGTTACATGTGTTTTGTTTTGGGGTAGCGTTTGCTTGGGTGTCTGCTTTGGAGGTCTCTGCTGCTTAGGCAGATTTTTATTTAGAGCCTCCGAGTATGTTTTTGTGTGTTTATGTGTCAGGTTTGCTGTCGAGGTAGGTCTATGTGAGACTGGAATTGTAGTGAGTGTGGTTTCCTTCTCCTCCTGACTGGTTATGCCAGTACTGAGTTGAGAGAGCTTAGCCTCCAAGTTGGCTATATGGTTGCAGCTCTCACATGTGTTGGAATTTGTTGGGAGGAGGAGAGGGTTGTCTGTGTACATGAGGCAGTTGTAACATTGCCTCAAGTTTCCCAGATTCACCAGCTGGACTGGAGAGGAGATTGACAACTGACCTTTGGACATGCTAGAATAGTATTGGGAATTCCTTTATAACTGAAAAAAAGGGCAAATGGGGAACAAGGTACTCAAGGGGAGTTTGTGAGGGTGTAGTGCTTTTAATTTTTTAGTGCTGACTTATATAATTGCTTTAGTGAGCAAGTGCCAGGTAATTTAAATGCAATGTGTTACAGGTAACTTAAATGCAAAAACGACAAACAGTAACTTTCTTTCAAGTGAAACAAGGAAATAAGTACAGTAAGCAATGCAGATATCACTAGGGATCCACAGAAGCACTGAAAAGCCACGTCTTAGGTGGAATTAGCATTTCAGGGAAATAACAAGCAAAAAAACAACAAGCATACAAATAAAGCTAGATTCAGCAGGCCTGGATCTAGTCTATGCTACAGCAAACAAGGTGTACCGATTTCAGTAAGAAACAGTTCAAATATGCAGGCACTATAAGCCTTTAACCAGAAATTCTCAGCTCAGAAGGGCAGAGTCCAGCCTCTCTTCCCACAAGAGTGCAGACCATGAACCTTCTTAATGTAAAATAACTGGCCTGAAGCCCAAGTGCTTAAACCAGAACTAATACACTTTTAGTATAACAGACACTGAGCCCTCAATCAGTAGTTCCCAACTTAGAAGGATGTAAGCTACCTGTCCTGCCACCACAGTGCAGGCCACAAACCTTCCTAATGTAAAACAACTGGTCTGAAACCCAAGTGCTTAATCCAAAAGATTTAGAATGATAACTACACTTTAATCAAGTTACTACCAAGCAGTAATAATGTCTATACCTAGATATGATAAGTTATTTAACAGTCAGTTAAATAAAACCATGACTTCACATGCAACCTGCGTGTCTGTTTGCTTGTTTATTTTTTTTTGTAAAATAAAAACTAAACTTTTACATGGAATATGTGTCTGTTTTCTTATTTTTGTATGTATAAAGTTGTACTGACTAGTGCTAATTAGAAACAAAAAGATCTGTCTAATGTATAGGAATATACATGCAATAAAAGCCATTAATTTGTTGTAATTTCATGATATTTCAGTTATAATTGAAGGCATACTTAACTACCTTATAGTGCAGAGAAAGAAGCCTTAACAGAAACATTATAATTGCCTAAAGTAGTTACCAAAGTCCAAGATAAAAGAGTAGACAAGAGTAACTTTACTCAAAAGTGTTACAAAATAACAGTAAGGTACAAGCAGAAGACAGAGTCCATATGACTTGAAGATGACTAGTTACTCCCCAGGAAATACCCTCTATCACTTAGCCCCCTTACTGTTACTACAGCACAGGACCTCACTGCACTTTCCAGAGCTAAACACACTACAGCAATGAGCCCCAATAATATACAGGGATGCCTCCTATTTAGTTTGAAAACTGACCCCTCAAGCTCACGAGAATGTCTATTCAGTCACAACCTCCAGTCAGACTTTGGTCCTAGGAAATGTAGGACTGCAACAGTCATCCCTCTACAGAAAGCTGGACCATCAACAGACCCAGGGAACTACAGATTCATAAGATGGACTAGTCTTATATACCAGGCAATGGAAAAAGTTATAATGGCGCTAATAAATACATATGAACTCTACAAACACTGGACCCATCTTAATTTGGGTTCGTCAAAGCTAGGGCACACTTACTAAACCCAGTGGACTACCTTGAGAAGGCCAGTTGAGCCATGGATGATGGGCAAAAAAGTGCATACTGCCTACCTTGACCTGGCAAAGGCATTCAATACACTACCTCACTTAGGAATTATTGACAAACTTAAAATTTTAGACAGAAATCTCTATGTAACACAATGGATATTCAAATGGCTCATGGATAGGACACATTAAGTTAAGGTGAGGGAATTCACTTCCACCAATAGGCTTGTTACTAGTGGTTTCACAGGACTTAGCACTTGGAACTCTCCTGTTTGGAATACACTTGTCTGAACTCATAGCAAATATGACCACCCCCTGCAAATTACATTAATAACACACTCCTAAGAGCAGACCCAGTGGTGAGGGACTTGATAACTCAGGTTGACAGTAACCTGAAGTTTGATCACCATGTGTCCACGGTGGTGACAAACTCCTTCTATGTGGGGCAAGCTATAAGTTATGGCATGGCATCCAGATCTAAGGACATCATATCCCACGATGCTTATCCCTCATTATACCAATAATCGAGAGTACTCTTCTGCACTCTTCAGCATGTACCTCACCAGGCATTTGCAATAACTATAGTGGCCACAAGACATTCCTCATTTAAAGAATACAGGGTGTAAATAACATACCCTATGAGGAAAACACAAAACCCTTGTCCCTGTACTCAGTCTCCTACAGACTACTGAGGGGCAATCTATACCTAGCCTACAAGGCCTTCTCAGATCAAGCCCTAATGGATATGCTACACATTCAAAAAACAAACAGCAGAAGAATTGCCTGATCTAAGCAACCTAACCTAGTCTGTGACATAGGAAAAACATGCTGGAGGAACAGAGGTGTGTTTGTGAGATTACCCTTTTTCTGGAAAAGACTCCCCATTTATGTGAAACAGAGCTCTTCTTTAAGCCTATTCAAATAACATTTTGGACCAACATATGGGACACATAAATTCATCCCTGCTTGTCACCTGTGGCCTTTATGGAAAGCAGCACCTTACAAATGCTTTAAGGCACAAACATACACCAAAAGTCATTCTAGTCCTTGGGGATTGACAATTACGAAAACTGGGGCATGAATGGCCATGCTTAAAAAGGCTCTAGGGCCATTAGCCTGGTAACCTCCTATGAGGATTTCTTCTAGTGAATTGCAAATGTATGAAATTACTTTCCTGACAAATATGTGTGACATGAACATGTTGGAATCCAGAAATACATATAATAACCCAAATTATCTATAGTAGAATGTAGGAAAAGGTAGGATACTGGTTAGCAATTAGCTTTTCTTTAAATAAGCTATACTTTACTGGGTATGACACTGATGTATATAATGTATTTATATAGCATACACCATTTACAGAAATAGGTTAAAAAAATAAAAAAGACACCTAGGTACACAGGTCCCAAGATAAAAAAAAATTGCTTGATCCTCATAAGCACACTGGTTCAAGACACAGAAACATTCCAACAATGGGGTTAGGTCAGGTTTAGGGGGAGGATGCACCTACCCCATTGTAGAAGGAAGTAGTACTTCACAAAAACTGATAGGCCAGAGAAGAGCCATAAAGATGATAGAGAGCACTACTGAGGATAATAAACAAGTTACGTTTTGCTAGTATTATGCCAGAAGCCCAAAATTACCAGATAGAAGATATTCAAAAAGATTAAGAGACAAATCAGAGGAAAGAAAAATACATGCGGAAGAAAAACTGTTAAAACCTTCAAATGCATTTTTGAGTTCATTAATACAAAAGAGCCATGTAAACCATTATATAGACAAAAACTTTGGGCCGTTTGGAAAAAGAAACAACCAAGGAAGTGCAAAAAATGTAAAAAAAAAACTTAGAGATTTTTGAAAGGTATGAAAAATATACATGGGCATGGGAAAGAAAGAGATCTGATTTGCTGCAATATTTATGCAAAGGAGACAGCCAAAGCAATCAATACCAGAAAGCATCTCCAAAGATATTTGAAGAGAAATACACACAATATAAAAAATTCAGAGTTGCAGAGCAAGGGAAGGAGCAAGAAACAAACATTGACAACTCTGACATAGTCAGTGTTGTGTAGTGATAGACAATTGAATTCCTATATGAAAGATCAACAGATGATGCAGGATGCAGCTGAAGAGAATATGTCACAGGAAGGTGTTCAGGAACTTTCTTTGGAATCCCTGCAGCAAACGGACTGCAAAGGTAACAGCTGCTTTACTTAATAGAGATGGATAGACATATTAAGATCAATGAAAACAATATTACAGAAAGGCAATAAGACCCAAAATGTTAGAAGTCTGATTAAACAAATGAACACAGTAATTAAATCTGTCAACAGAATTTTTTGTAATATAACAGAAGTAAATAGGCTATATTAACTTGCAGCTAAATTAATAACAGATAAAGTCTTACCACAAAACACAGGACAATAAGGGGAAGGAATGGAAGAAACCAAATGCCATCATGTAAGTACTGAATAGAGAAAACTATAAAGCAGTTGAAGTGTCACTGGTAATAGAGTACAGAAGAGGGAAAAGAGAGGGAACTGAGGAGGGATGCTGGGTATATTGGGAAAAGGATGCTAAGGATGGAGCTGCCAGGTAAGAGGAAAAGAGGAAGGCCTAAGATAAGGTTTATGGAAGTGGTGAGAGAGGACATGCAAGTGGTTGGTGTGACACAGCAATATGCAGATGACAGGAAAAAATTAAAACAGACGAACCGCTGTGGCAACCCCTAACCGGGAACAGCCGAAAGAGAAGAAGAAGAAGAGGGAACAGATCAAGACAAGTACTCAGAAAGAAATAGATATTGACAAAAGCAATGCACAGTATCAGAGCAGATCAGGATCTATTATGTACTATCACAAATTATAGACTACAAATATAAGCATAGACAGAAAAACATAGAAGATATGCAGATAAACATAAAGGAAATGTACAAAATAAGTAATTTATTGATGACCCAAAAAAAAATCAAAATCATGGTCTAAAACTAAATACCAAAAAATGCATTACTGTATCTTTTGGGAAGTCATCTATGCCTGGGAACTACCATACTGACAACACGTTCCTAAGACTTGACCCAGTTGTTCAGCATTTGGGCACTTATCTGGACAGTGCTTTTGATCAAGATGTGCCTGTTGTAAGAAAGCCTTTCTGTAGTTCACAGATTATAAACAAAGGGATTGTGTCTAGATCTAAGGATGTCATTGACCCCCTTTTACTGAGCCTTCATTGGGCCAATCATTATATATAATGCTCCCTTTGGCATGTATCTGTTCAGACACATGCAACAACTGGAACTCCCACAAATATACCTTACTAAAACGATACAAGTTCTAAACAACAGGTCCTACATGGACCGACTGAAATCCCTGTCACTTGGTATCTTAAAGTCGCCAAAGGCATGATAGAAGGCATCCTCTGACCTATTACTAATGGACAAAGTTCTCCAATTCAGTTTGTGTATGTGTTCCCAAGTTTGCTATTACTAATGGATTTATTGCACATCAGTAAGTCAAATGGCATCAGAAATACTTTGCTGAGGTATCTAAACCTCTTCTGCAAACTTAATAGAACAGTTTGGAGGGACATGTATATTTTGCAGAGGATACCACTGCTGTGGTACAGACTCCACCTTCACACAAAACAAATTTCATCCCTGTCCATTTTAGAGTGCAACTTAAATTTATGGATGGGAAACATTTACCCCAGAAGTTCCCCATGCACTACAAATGGGCAGAAGCAGCTCATAAATGCTTTATCCTAGGCATGGGTACACTCAAATTATTTAGGGTATGATCCCAGTTATTCTCATTAGGGGTACTATGTAATAATCAACCATGGGACAGGTAAGGCCAATCTACAACCAAGTGGGATAGCTTATTTCAAACAAAAAAGGGAAATTAGCTGGATAAAGTGGCCAGCGAGAACAGCTAGCCTAGTACTTTCCTTACTGCCGAACCTATAATCTTTCATTTGACATGCACATACAAAAATGCATAGAAAACTCACCTAAACTTGGGATGCTTTAGAGATCCAAAAACATTATCACCAACACAACTAAAGCTACACTTGCCACTACTTAGCACCTCCCCTCACTAGTTTAAGGAGCACTCATTCTTACTAACTTCCAGGAAGCACAAAAAGCAAACCTTTAGCAATGCTATAATAAAGTGACTAAATTTGCAGTAAATGTCCCTTTCAGAACCAACTACTGTATATTACTGAAAGCCTAAATTGTTAAAACTAGCCCACCAACTAATATATACAGAGCTTCTTCCCACCAACAATAGCCAGCTGTCATCTGCTTGTCTAGCACTAAATACCATTCTATACAACTATGCTTGTACTCTATCATTATGATTCAGTGAGGAAAAACCTTTCTGTCCACAACCCCATCGAACGTGCAGGGCATAATCTATGATCATGGCCATAATCACTGCCACATACAGCACCAGGAGGTGAACTGACAACTCCTATTTCACAACCCCCTCAACAAAACTAATTCTAAAATTATTGCCACTATCCATAACATGAAAACACAATAAATATTGTATAAAATAATAAATAAATAATAAGACACTAAAACATTCATCAATGACCACATCTTCTCAGCTGAGCTAAAATCCTGTGGCTGCAAGCAAAAAACAATGTGGTAACCCTCCTTGAAAACCAGATTCCCAAGCAATCAGTGAAAGAACAGCCAGTTAGCAATGTAAATAACACTCCACCATTAACACAAACACACACTGAAATTGCTGCACACACAGACTGCAGGAAAACTAGCAACCTGTAAAAAATTAAACCTATGAACTTGCAGCACCATTAGGCATCCTATTCAACCAAAGCCTGAGTACTGGCTTTGTCCTAGCTGAGTGGAGGACAGCTACTGTCATCTCTTCACACAAAGGTGGAGCGTCCATCAATCCAGGAAATTATAGACCCATCAGCCTAACTAGCCTGATCTGCAAGGCCATGGAACGAATGATCATGGACCTCATTAACAAGGACATTGGCAACCTCCAAACACTTGATCCCACACAGTTTGGCTTCATCAAGGGGAGGTCACATCTGCTAAATTTGGTTGACTTCTTTGGGACAGTCACCAAAGCCATGAACGAGGGAAAGACGGTGCGCACTGCCTACCTTGACCTGGCTAAAGACTTTGACACTATTCCCCATTCAGGCATAATAGATAACTCTTTCAACTAGGCATCACTTCATATGTTACCAGATGGGTAGCAAATTGGTTCACCGATAGAACCCACATAGTCAAATTAGGGGAAGCCACCTCAAGCAGTAAACCTGTAACAAGCGTCATACCCCAGGATTTGGTCTTGAGGCCTCTGTTATTTGGGATATACTTTTCTCAGGTGTAGGCCAAAACCAGTGGGCTATGTCTGACAAAGTTTGCAGATGACTGCAAGCTGGGTGTTGTCATCAATTCCCCTAGTGTTGTGGACATCCTCCAAGAGGGTCTCACTCAGCAAAATGACTGGTGCCAGAAACATGGCCTCAAGCTGAATACCAAAACATGCATCATTATCCCCTTTGGAGAGAGTGGCATCCCCACAAATTATCACATTAATAATGTCCTAAGCACTCAATCAGTCGTGAGGGATTTGGGCACCCAGGTTGATAGCAACCCGACTTTTGACCACCATGTTGCTTCTGTGGTACGGAAAGCCTTCTACATATCCCACCTCATAAGTAAGAGTGCCTCATCCAGGACAAGGAGGTCCTAACATCTCTGTATTCTTCCCTTATAAAGCCTATTATTGAGTACAATGCACCTTTCAGCATGTACCTCGCAAAGCACATGCAGCGGCTGGAGAGACCACAAGAGGTTCCTCACCAGGAGAATCCAGGGCCTCAAACACCTACCCTACACAGATAGGCTAAAAGCCCTATCCCTCTACTCAGTTTCATACAGACTCCTCAGAGGTGACCTCTGTCTGGCATACAAGGTGATCGTGGACCCCACCTTGATGGGACTGCTGCATATCCACAAGTCAAGCTCCACTCGAGTAACCCACACGTGCGGCCTCAACCTGGTCTGTGACATCAACAAGACTTCCAAAAATTGAAAACACCACACTGGCCACAGAAAAAGTATGGTTAGCGCTTTCGTTTATATAAATTAAATAAACTTCATCAGACAACATACAGAGGAAATGACTCTTTAAATACAAAATCAAAATGACATCACATCCTGCCATCAGATATACAGATTTAAAATATTTAAACTATTTGAATTTTAAAATACTAGTATTCCATACATAAAAATATTAAAAATATTATAAATATTATCCTAACGCATTAAAGCCTTCAACTTCAATAGACTCATAATGGAAACGGTGTCATTTAAGCCAGGAGACACCGAAGCATTCAATTTCAATTGCCAAAATAATTCCTTCTCCTCCAACAATAAGGAAATGGGCCCCCCCCCTTTTATTATCCATAATTTTTTTCTATAACTAAAAATTGGAATTCATGATCAGGGAAAGCCGAAACATGTCTTGCTAGAGCATTGGTTAGATTACATTTAGCTATAGCATGGACATGTTCGTAAATTCTATTCTTAATAGCCCTATCGTTTTTTCCTATATAGTATGAGGGGCAATTATGGCATAACGCCAGATAAACAACCCCTTTACTATTACAATTGAATTTATCAGTAAGATAAAACTTGTTGGTGAGACAGATTTGTGTTTCACAAAAACAAAGGACAGCACCATACGTGTAAGGCCAACCATTGTTTTATTGTGGCAACACCAAAATTCACAAATCAGACCAGTTTCGGCCCCTTGCCAGGATCACTGGGGAAGGCAAGGTGCAAAACCGGTCTGATTTTGTGAATTTTGGTGTTGCCACAATAAAAAATGGTTGGTCTTACTCGTATGGTGTTGGCCTTTGTTTTTGTTAAACATTGAGGATTTTAGCC
>NC_056732.1:1915558494-1915638494 GCF_019279795.1 Protopterus annectens
CCCCCTCAACCTACATGTCACCTTACTAACAATCTCCCTCCCCCCTCCATCCCGCATAATTTAACAGACATAGAAATTGCCACCCAATTCAACTCCTTCTTTACAAACTCCATAGCTAAACTCACTAAGACCTTCCCCAATAATATCTCCTCCCCTCTACTCAACCCTACATTCCCTTCCCCCACTCAATCTCCCTCTCCCACTCCTCCCCCTATTTTCCATCTAAAACCCATCTCTATCTCTCACATCAAAAAGCTTCTCACTAAACTCAAGCCTTGCTCCAATGCCCCTGACAATATCCCCTCACACTTTCTAAAGCTTGCTGCAGATGCCATTGCCATCCCCATTAGCATTCTCATTAACCGATCCATTCATGAATCATGCGTCCCCAAATTATGATGTGCAGCCTATATCCTACCTCTTCACAAAGGAGGCAAAAACAATAATATCTCTAATTTCTGTCCAATAGCCATTCTCTCCCCAATATCAAAAATTCTAGAAAAATGAATCCACCACCAACTTATGCCCTTCCTCATCAGTAATAACCTCCTTACCCCTACTCAACATGGCTTCTGCCCCAGCCATAGTACAATAACCGCTCTCATCTCATTTTTAGACATAGTAAACCATGCTTGGGACTCAGGAGAAATTGTATCCACTGTCCTTCTAGATCTTTCCAAGGCTTTTGACACTGTCTCTCACTCCCACCTTCTAACTCATCTGTCTAACCTCAATCTCAATCAGCATTCACTTACATGGTTTAAAAGTTATCTTTCTGACAGATCCCAAGCTGTGAAATGGAAAACTAGTATCTCAACCTTCCTTCCTACCCCAACTGGGGTTCCCCAGGGTCCAATACTTGGTCCAATGCTTTTCAATATATTAATTAATGATTTCCATGCAGCCATTCCCAACACTAAAATAGTACAGTATGCAGATGACTCTACTTTAATCTGCTCTGCTCCTAATCTTCCTGCTCTCCAAGCAATTACCCAATCTGCCTTTACAGCCACTGAGAACTAGATGTCTCAAAACCACCTCTCCCTTAATGCTAATAAATCCAAAATCCTACTTTTCTCTCCCTCTAAAAACATGCACCTTAACAAACAATCTTTCAATATTACCAGTAATACCAACTCCCTAATTGAAGTTGTCCCCTTCGCTAAACTACTCAGTGTTACTATTGACGAACACCAAAAATTCGATATTCATGTCCAATTAAATACAAAAAAAAACCCTTAAAAACTTGGATTACTATACAGAAACTCTCAATTCCTTTCTCTGTCTACCAGGCAAACCCTTGCCACTACCTACTTACTACCATCACTTTTACATGGTGCCCCTCTTCTCACCAACCTTGCATCCTCCATCTCCTCAAAACTAGAAATCTGCTACAACAAAATCTCCAAATTTGCTACTAAATCTAAACACTACACCCACCATTGCTCTTCCGTACACATGCTAAAATGGCTAGAGCTTCCCAACTACCTCAATTACCTCCAACTTACTACAGCCCACAAAATAATCTTTAAACCTACTGCATGCCCTGTTCTAGCATACATCCTTCCTTCTTATACTCCACACAGACCCCTAAGATCTGCACAACAAAATCAACTTGCTATTCACAAACCAAAACATCCTGCTGGCCAGTGTCTGCTATCCTATTCCCTAGCAAAAAATGGAACTCTCTTCCCCCCTCACTAAGAATCGCCAATAACCTTGAACTCTTTAAATCCCAGCTCCATTCTCATCTCTCCCAAAATTGGAAATGTAATTGCTCTCTGCCCCCCTAATCCTAGTAAACTCATTTTCGACCTGTTTTCATTAAATACTTCTTCACCTTGCTATATTACCAAACAGCTTCCCCTTGATACTTCTTACATAACTTATACACCTTTAATGTATATAGTGTAAAGCCTAGACATACCCTTCTTTCTGTACTTCTCTCCCCCTATATACTTCCATCTAAACCTATATAACACTGTCTAACTAATGTCTCTAACATTCTACAAATTGTGTCTAACACACTTCTACTATCTTTACCCTCCATCCCCTTGTATTACCCCCTATTGCTTTTCTTCTCACATATGTTCTTCTTTCTAATATACATTTGCCTCTTGTTTCACTACTCAGCTGCCTCTCTCTCCTTCCTCCACTCTCGGTATTTATTCCTACTACTCTTCTTGCGTCACACTACCCATCTTTGTTACCAGGCATGTTCTGTATAAACTCTCCTCACGTCTCCTATATTCCACTGATTACACTACTTCTTTTTGCTACATCTCACTTTATTCATCTTACAATTTTTGTTTAAAACTTGATATAATACCAGGATTATTCATAACTGCATTTTATTGTACTTTTTATCATATTTTTATTGTATCTTATTTTATTGTATCTTTGTATTTTGGAGCTTTTCTCCCCGGGCCTCCACTGAAAATGGGCTCTTTGAGCCCAGTGGACCACCCCGGTTATCAAACTGGAAATAAATAAATAAAATAAATGTCTGCACAGGTGTGTAGTGCTTGACTGCACCAGATGGCTATCCAAGGCTAGGCAATGGGTGTACCTAGGCATCAGGCCACATGACGCTGGTCTGCATTATGCCTTAGGGATGTAGTGTCTGCATTTGCCCACACAGGCGGGTATTGTATCCCCCATCCAGTCACCTGGGTGACTACTGTGTGTGGGCAATGCTGTGCATCGCTTGCCATGTCTGTGTTCCTTCATCCATGACATGGACGGTGTCTGGGATTTGCACACCTCCCACATGCATGTACAGTGTCATGTGGAACTGTACCTGGGCTGTCCGGCCCATGTTGTGAACACAGATTATCATCAGATGTGCCAGTCCTGGCCACCTGTGGTGGGAGCTGGTAATGGCCAGCAGCTTTACCCTGCACCTACATGGAGTGCATGCTATCAGCATTTCTTGGTCTCAGTGGCATCTGTCCATATGGGCATGTTGTCAGGCATGGCATGTCCGTTGTGGGTCACATGTGATGGCACCACAGGTGGTGCAGTTGTCTATTTGGGAACATGTAGGAGGTGTACTGTCTGCACGTATGTGCATATTGGACAGATGGACTGGGTGTCATGCCCTCTGTGGCCAACCACTGTCACTCCATAGTTACAATCAGTGGCCAATATGCAGTGTACTACCCAGATATTGGCTGTTATCTAGGAATGTGTGTGTATGACACATGGGGTGAGAGTGTGCTCTGGGTAATACTGTGGTTGCTAGCTGTGATTGCCTGGCATTGATGTCACATGTCTGGGTATGGCTCTGCACCCCGGCCTCTCAGCCATATCACATGTCTTATCCCTGTACAGTGGACATTGTGATATATAGTATGGCCACCATATAAGAAATATATAAAACCCGCTCCACATTGGCCACAGGTGTGACACCCACCTCTACACAGGATAGGGGTTACAAACACACACACACACACAACTGTCATGTTTGGGAGTAGAAAACCTACCTAACTTGTGTATTACACTACATCACTATGCAGTTATAGTACACTCCATGGATATTACTGGAGTAGTCCTTGCCCAAAAGTGTATTTCACACTGACTGACATCAACAAGATTGACAAAGTAGGGCATTTGAAATGACTGTGAGAGTCTAGCCTAAAATGCATTGCTCCCTACACAGACAGTTACACACACAATACATCCAGAACTGCCATGTGTGGGGATGGAACCCAACCACACTTCTAATTCAAAATACAGCAGTATGCAGTTACAGGACATGCTACAGTGATTACTGGTCTACAACTTTCCCAGAGATGTATTTCTAGGTGCTTGACATCGGCAGCTTTGCCAAAGGTGGGTATGTGAAATGTGAGGGGTGTGAGTACCCTAAAAGCTTTGCTCTCTACACAGACAGACATGCATGCATACACTCACAGTTGGCAGGTCGGGGGTTAGAACACCCAACTAACTCCTTAATTACACTATGGCCATAAGATGTTATGGGACATGCTACAGAGTTTACCAGCATATAACTGTTCCAGAGGTGTATTTCAAGATGCGTGACATCGGCAGCCTTGCCAAAGGTGGGTATTTGACTTGTAAGGGGTGTGAGTATCCTAAAAAGAACTGCTCTCTAAACAGTCAGACATGCACACAAACACAGACACCAGGTTTGCGGTTGGAACTCCTACCTAACTAGTTTATTACACTACAGCAGTATGCGCTACAGAGTTTACTGGGCTACAGCCTTCCCAGGAGTGTATTTCTAGGTGGGTGACATCAGCAGCCTTGTCAAAGGTGGGTATGTGAAATGTAAAGGGTGTGAGTACCCTAATAGCATTGCTTTCTACACAGTCAGACATGCATGCATACACATACAGTTGGCAGGTTGGGGGCTAGACCTCCCAACTAACTCCTTAGTCACACTTCGGCCATACGATGTTACAGGATGTGTTATGGAGATTACTGGGCTATGATCATCCCAGAGGTGTATTTCAAGTTGTGTAACATCAGCGGCCTTGCCAAAGGTGGGTATTTGACTTGTAAGGGATGTGAGTAGCCTAAAAAGCATTGCTCTCTACACAGTCAGTGACAGACAGACATGCACAGTTACCACATCTGGGGTTTGACCTCCTATCTAACTACATTATCATACTACATCAGTACACTGTTGCAGCATACACTACAGAGATTACTGGGCTACAGCTTTCCCAGGGGAGTATTTCTAGGTGGGTGACATCAGCAGCCTTGCCCAAGTTTGATATGTGAAAAGTAAGGGGTGTGAGTACTTTAAAAGCATTGCTCTCTACACAGTTAGACATGCACACATACACACACAGTTGGCAGGTCAAAGGCTAGAGTTTCCAACTAACTCCTTAACCACACTATGGCCATACGATGTTACGGGACATGCTACGAAGGTCACTGGGCTATGATCATCACAGAGTCGTATTTCAAGTTGCGTGACATCAGCAGCCTTGCCAAAGGTGGGTATTTGATTTGTAAGGGGTGTTAGTAGTCTAAAAAGCATTGTTCTCTACAGTCAGACACCCACACACATGTGCGCACACAGATTCACACATGCACAGTTGCCAGGTCTGGGGTTTGACCTCCTACCTAACTACATTATCACACTACAGCAGTATGCAGTTACAGCATGTGCTACAGCTTTCCCAGGGGAGTATTTCTAGGTGGGTGACATCAGCAGCCTTGCCAAAGTTGGGTATGTGAAATGTAAGGGGTGTGAGTACCCTAAAAGCATTGCTCTCTACACAGTCAGACATGCACACAGTCAGCAGGTCAGGGGCTAGAACTCCCACCTAACTCCTTAATCACACTATGGCCATACTATGTTACAGGACGTGCTATGGAGATTACTGGGGTACGATTGTCCCAGAGGTGTATTTCAAGTTGTGTGACATCAGCAGCCTTGCCAAAGGTGGGTATTCGACTTGTAAGGGGTGTGAGTAGCCTAAACATCATTGCTCTCTACACAGCCAGTGACAGACAGACACGCATATATATTCTCACACGCACAGTTGCCATGTCTGGGGTTTGACCTCCTACCTAACTACATTATCATACTACAACAGTGTGCAATTACAGCATGTGCTACAGAAATTACTGGGCTACAGCTTTCCCAGGGAAGTATTTCTAGGTGGGTGACATCAGCAGCCTTGCCAAAGTTGGGTATGTGAAATGTAAGGGGTGTGAGTACCCTAAAAGCATTGCTCTCTACACAGTCAGACATGCACACAGTTAGCAGGTCAGGGGCTAGAACTCCCACCTAACTCCTTAATCACACTATGGCCATACTATGTTACAGGATGTGCTATGGAGATTACTGGGGTACGATTGTCCCAGAGGTGTATTTCAAGTTGTATGACATCAGCAGCCTTGCCAAAGGTGGGTATTTGACTTGTAAGGGGTGTGAGTAGCCTAAAAAGCATTGCTCTCTACACAGCCAGTGACAGACAGACACGCGCACATATTCTCACATGCACAGTTGCCACGTCTGGGGTTTGACCTCCTACCTAACTACATTATCACACTACAACAGTGCACAGTTACAGCATGCGCTACAGAAATTACTGGGCTACAGCTTTCCCAGGGGAGTATTTCTAGGTGGATGACATCAGCAGCCTTGCAAAAGTTGGGTATGTGAAATGTAAGGGGTGTGAGTACCCTAAAAGCATTGCTCTCTACACAGTCAAACATGCATGCATACACACACAGTCAGCAGCTAGAGCTCCCAACTTTCTCCTAAATCACACTATGGCCATATGACATTACGCAACGAACTACAGAGATTATTGAGCTACGATCATCCCAGAGGTGTATTTCAAGTTGTGTAACATCAGCAGCCTTGCCAAAGGTGGGTATTTGACTTGTAAGGGGTGTGAGTAGCCTAAAAAGCATTGCTCTTTACAGAGTCAGTGACAGACAGACATGCACACATACGTACACACAGACTCACACATGCACAGTTGCCACATCTGGGGTTTGATCTCCTACCTAACTACATTATCACACTAGAGCAGTATGCAGTTACAGCATGTGCTACAGAGATTACTAGGCTACAGCTTTCCCAGGGGAGTATTTCTAGGTGGGTGACATCAGCAGCCTTGTCACAGTAGGGTATGTGAGTAGTAAGGGGTGTGAGTAGCCTAAAAGGCATTGTTTTCTACACAGTCAGTGAGAGACAGACACGCACACTCACCATGTCTGGGGTTAGAACTTCTACCTAACTAGTCTATCACACTACAGCAGTACGCAGTTATGGGGTGCGCCATGGTGATTACTGGCCTACAACTCTCCCAAAGATGTATTTCACATTAGATAACCACAGCAGGCTTGTTGGGGTACCGTTATGTGGTGGCTGGTGTGTGCATGGCCCATACACCATTCATGTAGGGATGACACACCACAGGCGGCCACACACAGTGTCATATGTCACAGGTACACGTACAGGGCAACTAGATGACTGTCCTTATACAGCCATGTTGCGCAGCTGGCACATGGACTACATAGTCTGTGGTGCTGAAAGGTACTGGTCGCTAGTAACTGCAGTGTGTGACATCTGCACCTGATGTGTTTGGGGCCCTTTGGCTGTGTGCTCAGCGGGACAGGCATGGATGGCTTCTTGTCATGGTCACCCTCTTCCACACATCTATATCCATCTACCTTTGGCATATTATGGTGTGTTGCCCTTACATATATATCTGTATTCATATTCACTGTGTGTGTGCAAGGCATGAGTGGTGCATACTGACATGAATCTGCAGTAACAATTGTAACCACTGGATATGTCTAGTCCACTGGTGTTTGCATACATGGCCTTCGTGTGTTTAAGTTTGTGAGCATGCTCAGTATTACCTTTCAGTATGTTGATGACTGACATTGCCTCCATTTTTATGTGTGTGAGCATGCCCATTAAGGCTGTCTGTTTTGCATGTATGGAGCGTGTCCCGTGGTTTGTACTGCACAGCTGACCTTTGTGTTGTACACCAACAGGTAGCATGCTGTGTCTGCAGGGTATCCACCGATCATTTGGCATTGACTGTTGCAACATGTCTGCATAGTGGGGGGTACACCTGACTATTTCTATGTTTCTACACAGGATTGGGGGTGCACACCTGCCTGTTACTATTTTTCTATGTAGGGTGGGAGGGCACACCTGACAGTTGTACACATTTGCTAGGACTGTACTTATATGTCCTGTAGTCCATTTCAGTCAGTAGTCTTACCTATTGTGCTGGCTATGCCATACCAGTGTACTACTGTTCTTATCTTTTGATTGCATACATATTAGTTTCTGACTCCTAGCCATCACAACTGACATCCCACTATCTGGCCTGCGGCAGTCTGTCCATGTAGGCCTGGGTGGGGGTCACCCATACCCCTCATTCAGAGGCCAGAGTATGGCATTTGTTTGTGTTTGTCTACACCTGTCCTGCTGGCTGTGACTGTTGCTAGGTATGTGACCCCCCTCCTGACTGGCATGTGTGAATCCCTTATCTTGTGGGTGTCCCAGTATTGCGGGTGATGCTGCAGGGCTGCCTATGTCGGATGCACATAGTACACTGCCTACGCATGGTTAGGCACAGGTAGGGCAATGTCTGGCATCCCTTTTACTGTATGTGAGAGTCAGAGAGAGGTGCTATTCCCTGGGTCCCTCCCATGTCAGTGTATGTGCTATGTGTTGCCTCTTTGCCAGGGCCAGGGCATACTGGGCACACCTCCTTCTCCCTAGTGGGGCAGACTCAGGTTGTTCCTCCTCCGAGTCACTCTGTGCCTGTGCAGGCCTTGGCATTGTTGGGGAGCTATGTGGCCCTGCCCCTTGCTGCTCATGCTGCAGCAGTTTCCACAGGATTATATTGTGTAACATGGCACATACAAGGACAATTTGGGTACATGTAGTTGGTGAGTACTGGAAGGCTCCACCAGATGTGTCCAGGCACCAGAACCATGACTTAAGCATCCCAAACACACCCTCTATTATGATTCTTGTTTGTGCGTGTGCCTCATTATGGAGTTCTTGTTCTGGTGTGTATGCATTTCTGATGGGTGTCATCAGTCACGGCTCCAGTGTGTATCCAGTATCCCCCACTTGGTGACCATGTGGGATGTCCCCAATGGCAAATCTCTGGTACAGCTGCGTAAGATGCCAGATGTGGGAATTGTGATAACTTCCAGGGCAGTCAGCACACACATTCAGTATTATGCCCTGGCCATTGCACATGACCTGGCAGTTGATGTAGGGGAAGCCTTTGTGGTTGATGTAGACCCCATCCTGCTCACCGGGTGGTGCTTTGATGCGTATGTGCGTGCAGTCTTTTGCACCCACTACCTCAGGGTATTCTGCTATTTGCTGGAAGAGACGCATACTTCTGGCCAACGCCTCATGGGTGAGGGGGAAATATATGTTCTCACCGACATGTGCTGCATGGCATCCAGGAACTGGTGGAGTACCCTGGATGCTGATTCCTGTGAGATCCCCATCATATCCCCAGTTGGCCTTTGGAAGGTACCTGTATCTAGTATTCTTAGGCCTACACATTTCTTCATTTCCACTGGATGGGTTCCCCTCTGTTAGTTCTGTGTGTCAGTCGTGGCCGGCACAGCTCAACAATCTGCTGTAGGACGTCCCTGCCCATCCTATAGTGCTCCACTATCTCCAGCTCATGTAGCCCTTGATAGGTTACCCTGGGTCTGTACACTCTTCTCCGTCTCCTCACTGTGGGTTGGTCGGCAGCATTCCCATCCTCACCACCCTCAGCCTCTTCCACAAGTTGTATGCTAGCTATTGCAGCCCCTAACATTTTGCTGTTGTGAGTGTTAAATGTTCCCTGCTTGTTTACACTGGTGGTGTAGGGTGTGAGAAAAACTGGAGGGGTAGGTGTATGCATAGTTTATAGTGGCGTTCTGGGCTGGACTGGTCTGCTGCCTGTATAATTGGCTGGTGCTGATACTTTTCACCTGGCAGCGAACCTAGTACCCCTTGATTAACTTACTACTGCTGCTTTCCCTTCCCATTGCCCTTCTGATTCATCCCAGGGGTGCACTGTGCAATCTGTGTATTCCAATGTGCACACTGCTGGTATTTCCTAGGTCCACTTCCTTTATCTTCCTGTAGATCTTGTTGTGCGGCGTACACACCCTCTTCCACTTTGTCATACGTGCTGGGCAAGTTTAGAGACACCACTTGGCTTTGCTGTGCTAAGCTGGATGCAGCACTGAGCCACAGGGCTCCAATCTGCTGACAGTATGCCTGACGCTCCCACACATGATGTCACCTACCTCCTAGTCTTGCACTCAGCTATTCATACTTATACACTGTTGGGACCTGCCTCACATGCTGGGGAAAACCGGGATTCGCTATCCTTCCTCTCATTTGCATAAAATTGCCTGCTAATGCATGGTTACATGTGTCACACTATGCCTCCCCCCTTAGCAACCACTACTCACTGGCCAGGTTATCTTTTGCCTGCCATTGACTTGCATGGCGGAATACTGATTTTAGTTAGATTGCTTTTTTAGGTTTATTTTCTTATTTCCCCACTGGTCCCGTTTGCGCGCAGCTGCCCTATGCTTCAATGGCTGTGATCGGTGGATATATCATAAAAATTGTATTTTGCACATTTGGCATTGTTTGCAATGCCAATGGCCTTCTACTTGGCCATTGGCATGCTGCTTCCTCAATGATATGCAGCCTTTATTTGGAGCTGTCATAGCTCCGTTTTGGAGTTTGCAGTGCTGTACTCGGTTACTAACCAAGTACATTTCTGCATATTACGCTAGTCCTGCACTCCCTGATTCCTGCTTCCTGAATGGCAGATCTACCTCATTTGCATGGTTTTCACCTGCAAATGGGGTGATTTGCATACGGGGGGCTGAGAACGTGCAGCATTAGTGCTACAGCACTCGTGCATGTCAAATGTGCACATACCTGGATCTCTTGGCCGCCATATTGGCAAAATTTCATCTTACGCTAATCATGCATGCAGTGCAAGCTTTTGAGAATCCAGGGGTCTGTGTATTGGAAATAATGCCTCTTAACCTCTGACTGCAAGAAAATCTGGAAAAAGCCAAAAAAATTATGGTGGGACAAAGGCTCAAAATCAGGGAGAAATTTTAAATATTGTTCTTACAAAGTTAGGAAGTTGATATAATGGCACATTTTGCTTTAGCGTGCATTTTCTGACTTATACATAATCTAAATCTCAGTTGTATGTCATTATTAGGTGACTTCAATCCTCCATGATATACTAGAACATAACAAATTTTGTGAGAAACAGACCAAAATATGAGTGAAAAATCTGGACATTCTGTGAAGATCAGAATAGTTGAGATGTATACTGGAAATTCTTTAACTTCTGTCAGTTATAAATTAATTCCAAACACATTTTAAACTTCTTATTGTGATAATAGCATAGTTTTGCAAAGTTTTGTTGTGTGGAGCCATACTTTTTACAAGAAACTTTTAAGTGCTTATTGTAATGCATTATCCAGTGCTGTCAGTTTATTATTCTAGCTGGTGTTCTCTCCATTGACTTGATGTATCATAACTCTGGTATTCCCCATTAAATCTGGTTGCACCTAAAAAGAAAAAACAAAACAAAACAAAAAAAAATGCCGCATCCTATGGTTAGTGATTGTCAGGTCCACTGCTTAGCCCACAGACCATTTACCTTTTGCCCTACCTCTGTTAAGTGTAGCTTTGCTGGCCACTATGCGACAGGGGATAGACACATCCTCTGGGGTTGTTTCAGTACCTGGCATAAGTATGGGAGAACCAATCCCCTTAGTTGCAGGTAGAGTCCAGGGTAAGAAACCTCTTGCCAGACATAATAGTCTATCCTCAGATATTTAGTCTAGTAGTGAAGTTCGCAAGAAAAATAAACAGAAGGTTCATCATAGAGCTAATAATCATATTATAGCTGTTTATAAGGCTGATGTGGTTTATTTGATGAAGAGTGTTCTGCAGACAGCTAATTATGGTTGCTGTGCTCCCATACATGGCTCTAGTGCTAGCTTGGCTAGAGACATTTTTGTTGTTTCAGAGAATGATGAGGAATCTAATGAGGACAGTGGTGATTTCCTAGCTGACATTTTGTCCAGTCAGTCTGATTCTTTGAGCTTAAGTCCAAACAAGTGTTCACTTTTCCTCAGGTGGTTGCTAGATTTAGTGGTGTTTTCTCTTGGGAGCAGTCAGGAAGTACCCCAAAGCTAAGTAGGGTATGTGACCTTACAGCATACTTCTCAACTGTACAGATTTTCGCAGAATGCCCAGATATTTGCCTTATATGTTTGGTCTGTTCCTCATAAAAATTGTGTTTTTTTGACAAACCACTAGGATGATCTAAGGATTAAAGTCAGTAAATAATGACATGCAATTTAGTTTTAGACTTCATATCCTTCAGAATAATGCATGCTAACACAAATCCTGTTATTCTATCAACTTTCTAAGTTTATAATAACACTATTTAAAATGTGGACCTATTTTTGGACCTTTCTCCCCCCTATTATGTCAGGCTTTGTCCAGATTTCTTGTGTTAAGAGGTTGGGAGGTATGCTTTACAGACGATGAGATGCCCAGTTCTGTGCCTTTCCCCCGCCTTACCAGCTTGGAAAGCAGCATATAAAGCTGCCTACAGGACACCAGAATCTAATCTAGTAGTTCCTACAAGGGTCTCAGATTAAATATAGGGTCTTCTCATATATGACAGGTCTATTTTCTTATCTGACTGCTGACCCAGCTGCAGTTACCCCAGCTGCCTGCTCATATAAAAAGTCCCTTATAACACAGACCATATCTCTACACCCTTAAGGGAGCAAGGGTTGAACTTGGTTAGGCTTAGCCTAGTAACCTGCTATGAACCTATGAACCTATGTAATTGAACTCCCACATATTAAGAGGGAAATGTTTACATCTTTAGGGTTAAAGGCTGTCTCTTTCTGATAATCTAACCTTTAGAATGGTAAAGTTGGTAAGTGAATCAAAGAGTTTATATTATACACAATCTGGGGGATGGTGGGTGGTTGCTGCCACTGAGACAGTGAAGAATTTGAACATGTACTGTTGCTGTTAAGTAGGATACATGTTATAATTTGATTATATGTTAACATTTATTTTACGGTGTGGACACAGTTTGGATGTTTTTGATGCATCCTAACCTGCAAAGCAAAAGTCTTATATGAATAAAATTGTTTCTAACTTGGCTTAGGTTTTGAAACATGCTTTGAGAGGTGTGCTTAAATGTGCAAATACAGTCTGTTCTGTTGCATTAAGACTGTATGCTTGGTTATGTAATCAGAACTTCTCTGATGATTTTAAAGACAACATTTTGAATGCACCTTTAAGTTCTGTACTGGTGTTTGGGTCCTTTGTTACACATATTATCAAGCAATAAGATGACACAGGCAAATTAATGCATGGGATATCTAATATGTTTCATGTACCCTAGATCTCATTCAAGGGGCAGAACAAAAATCCTAGCCAAACAAAAGTCAGGGATACAAAAGGAAATGTCAGGAGGAAAATTATTTGAAACCAAACAAGAGGGGTTCCTTTACAAAAAAGGATCAACCCCTTTCAAAGGAGTGACTATGTTGAGTCACAGAGCACCCCTCCCTCATCCTTCCTTCTCTTCCTCCTTCCACAGGCTCTCTCTCAACCCTGCAACCTAGCCTCAAATAGTTTCAAACAAATCTGTGAATAATTTGGAGAGATTACCCTTGGCAATGGATAGAAAATCCTACCCCTTTCAGAGGAATCCCCCCACACACGCAAACACACACACCAGACCAGACAGAATTGTTTCCTACAATGCTCCATCACAAGGTAAAAGCATAGGTCATGGAACCAGTGTCTGTGATACAGGTACTCCTGAAGACCTGTCCTTGGTTTATCCTTTCTAAACACCTTTGTAAAAGTTCCAAAATTCAAAGTACTCACCTTAGAGTCAGTCAATCATGGTGTTGCTTCCAGTCCACTGTTTTGTGGTGACTCTAGATCTGCAAGATGCTTATCATCATATGCCTATTTCTCCCAGTTTTGCCAAGCTAGAGTTTTCACTATGTGATTCCTTAAAACCTCTTGTAAAAGAAGAGTATGGGATATATGCAAATGACACCTTCAGGACACTAGGTGTTTTAGCTATATGGCAGTTCTGAATGCCCATGACTTATTTCTTTTTAAGTCGATTAATTGACAAATTCAGGCCAATAAAGCCAAACCCCACTAACTGTAGGCATGTATGTTTTAGTCTTCTTATGACAATATCAGCACAGCATAAGAGGACTGGTTGGCTAACCTTTATAAACACAAGGTTGTTGTAGCCAGCTGCTGTCCTTAACCATTAAGATGTCTGCAAAATATCTCATCTAACAACTAAATAAAAGAGCAAACAGGACACACAGCCAATCCAACTGGAAAAAAAAAACAAGAAGAAAAACCTAGCTAAGCTAGAGTTTTTCCTGTGTGATTCCCTAAAAACTTTTTGTAAAAGAGGATTATGGGATATATGCAAGTGACCCCTTAAGGACACAAGGTGCTTCAGCTATTTGGCAGTTCTGAATGCCCATGCCTTATTTCTTTTTAAGTCAATCTTTGGACAAATTCAGGCCAATAAAGCCAAACCCCACTAGCTGTGGGCATGCATGTTTCATAGGTTCATAGGTTGGTACTAGGCTATCAGCCCTAGGGCCTATACAAGCCTAGCCATAACAATTCCCTGAATATTTCTTCTCACAATATTTACTTCCCTGGACCCCTGTCTAGCAGGGTGACTGATGTGATCCCCGGGGTGAATATCCTATCTCCAATCCAATCGTCAAGTTTCCTTTTGAAGAGGGCCAAGGAGGCGCTCTGCTTGACATGTATGGGCATTCTATTTCAGAGTATGGTGAGTCTCTGGGTCAGCAACCTATCCCTCCAGCATGTTGTGTTCATTGTGATGACAAGGTTTAGATCCCTGGAGCATGTGGCTCTGAGGGATTGGGATTTCCTTAAGTGGAGCATGTCCAACAGCTCAGGGTTTGACATGGCCTTATATGTTAAGCAGAGATTGCCTCTGAGTAGACAATATGCCACAGAGGATAGCTGGAGTTTTTTTAGACGGTCAGCATAGGGCATCTGCTTTAGGCTTATGATTCTTTTAGTGAGGTATTTCTGCTGCCTTTCCAGCTGTTGCAGATGTCTTGTGAGGTACATACTAAATGGGGAATTGTACTCTATATTGGGTCTAATGAGGGATGAGTACAGCGGGACAATGACCTCCTTTTTTCTGGATTAAAAGCCCTTAGTGATGCGGTGTGCCACATAGAAGGATTTCCTGACTGTTGTGACAATGTGGTTATCGAAGGTGAGACCACTGTCCACCTGTGTCCCTAAGTCTCTCATTACACTTTCGGTGTTTAGTGTACTGCCACCTATGTGGTAATTCATGGGTACATGTTTTTTCTTAAAGGGGATAACTATACATTTCTTGGCATTAAGCTTGAGCCCATGGCTCTGGCACCAAGCATCTGTTTCTGTAAGGCCCTTTTGTAGAATATCTGCATTATCTGGGGATTCAATAATGGCTCCCAGTTTGTAGTCATCTGTGAACTTTGTTAGCCAGAGTCCCTTAGTGTTGACCTGTACTTCAGAGAAGTAGATGCCAAACAAGAGCGGTCCCAGGACTGAACCCTGAGGTACTCCACTTGTCACTTGTCTGGAGATGGATTTGGAGTCGGCTACTTTTACAGTCTGGGTTCTGTCAGTAAGCCAGTTGGCAACCCATCAAGTGACATAGGGATTTATGCCCAGCTTAGTAAGTTTATCTATGATTCCAGAGCGGGGGATGGTGTTAAAGGCCTTGGCAAGGTCCAGATAGGCTGTGTGGACTGCCTTAACCTCGTCCACAGCTCTGGAGACTGATTCAAAGAAATCAATCAGGTTCAGGAGACAAGATCAGCCCTTCATGAACCCAAGCTTGGTGGGGTTCAGTGTTTGAAGGTTGTCAGTGTCTATGTTTATAAGTCTCATGATAATGCGTTCCATGGCCTTGCAGATCAGACTCGTCAGACTGATGGGACTGTAGTTCCCAGGATCCAAGGTGGATCCCCCCTTGTGGAGTAGGATAACTGTAGCTGTGCGCCACTCAGTGGGCAAGAAGCCAGAGGTGAGGCTATGATTAAACATGACACTTAGGTGAGGTACCAGTTCATTTTGTAGTTCATGTAGTACACAGCCCGGGATGTCATCTGGTCCCATGGATGTTGTATTCTTAGCTTTAGAGAGTGTGGTTTCTACCTGTGTGGCCATGAATACCGGAATTTGGCAATCTTTGGGTATTGAGATGGGCCCTTTAGGGGGTAAGAGGGGGATGAAGTTGGTACTAAATCGATCTGCCAGGATATTGGCAATATTTTTTTGGAGGAAAGCATCTTGGTTCTATTTGGGATGGCACGATTCATGCACGTGTGGATGTGCTCATACAGTGTCTTAGGTTCATAGGTTCATAGGTTCATACTAGGCTATCTGCCCTAGGGCATTTATAAGCCTAGCCAGAGTGTGTTTGGCTTTTGCCACCCATTTTAAATTAATTTTGCTATGCCCTTTTTCGAGGTTAGTGTACTGTGCCTCTGTCTAACAGTGACACAGAAGTGATACCCACGGTAAACCTACGATCTCCCATCCACTCATCAAGATTCCTCTTGAAGAGAGTCAATGAGGGACTCTGCATTACCTGGACTGGGATTTTATTCCAGGGTGAAGGGAGCCTCTGGGTTATGAATCTGTCCCTCCAGCATGTCCTATTTATTTCAGTGCTGAGGTTCAAGTCTCGAGCGTAGCTCGATGGGATTTGGATTTTCTGAGGTGCAGCATGTCCATTATTTCTGGGTTGGACATGGCTTTATATGTCAGGCACAGATCGCCTCTGAGCAGGCGGTATGCTACTGAGTAGAGCTGGAGTTTCTTTAACCGGGCAGCATATGGCATCTGTTTGAGTCCTTTGATCCTCTTGGTGAGGTACTTTTGGGGTCTTTCCAGTTGCTGCAGGTGTCTGGTAAGGTACATCCCAAAAGGGGCATTGTACTCAATTATGGGCCTGATGAGGGATGAGTAAAGAGGCACGATGACCTCCACTGATCTAGATGTGAATCCCTTCATGATTAGGTGGGCTATATAAAATGTTTTTCTAACCACTTTGGCCAAGTGGTTGTCAAATGAGAGATTGCTATCAACTTGGGTCCCCAGGTCCCTAATTACTTCTTCTGTACTTAATGGATTACCACCTATGTGGTAATTTGTGGGCACTTTGTTTTTGCCAAAGGGGATGACTATACACTTTTTGGCATTTAGCTTGTGGCCATGGCTCTGGCCCTTTTGGAGGATACTTGTGTCGGCTGGAGAGTCGATTATGGTGCCCAGTTTGCAGTCATCTGTGAACTTGGTCAGCCACAGTCCTTCCATGTTGGCCTGTACCTCCGAGAAATATATACCAAACAAGAGAGGTCCCAGGACTGAGCCTTGTGGGACACCACTTGTAACTGGTTTGGAGTCTGACATGGCTCCAGCAATTCTAACCATGTGGGTTCTGTCCTTGAGCCAGTTTGCAACCCATCTAATGAAATAGGGGTTTATATTTAAGCTGGTGAGCTTATCTATAATGCCCCAGTGGGGTATTGTATTGAAGGCTTTTGCGAGGTCCAGGAAGGCTGTGTGGACCACCTTCCCCTCGTCAATGGCCTTGGTGACTGTTTCAAAGAAATTAACCAGGTTTAAGAGGCAGGATCTGCCCTTAACAAAACCGAACTGGGTAGGATCCAGTGTCTGTAGGTCCCCAATATCTTTATTTATGAGGTCCATGATGATCCTTTCCATAGCTTTGCAGACCAAGCTAGTCAGGCTTATGGGGTGATAGTTTCCAGGATCCTTTGAGGCACCACCTTTGTAGAGAGGGACCACTGTTGCTGTATGCCACTCTTTGGTTACATATCCTATAGTAAGGCTGAGATTGAACAGTAGTTTTATGTTTGAGTTTAGCTCTTCTTGAAGTTCATGTAGGACACAGCCCGGGACACCGTCTGGTCCCATTGATGCTGTGTTTTTTGCTTTGGAGAGGGCGGCTCTTACCTGAGCATCTGAGATGTCAGGGATCAGCACTCTGCTGGGATAGATATTTGCCCTTTTGGTGGGGAGGGGGGAGAAGTTTGTGCTGAACCTGTCTGCTAGGATGTTGGCAATGTCTGTGGGTTTGGTGTATTTTTTGTCATTTTGGATTAATTCTGAGCATATCTGGGAATTCCCACCCAGGTTCCTAACATAACTAAAGAAAGCCTTGTGATTATCCTTAGTGTCCTGTGCAATGTTTCTCTCAAAGCTGGTCTTAGACGATTTTATGAGTGCCCGTAGTTTTTTGCTAATACTGATCAGAGATGCCTTCCCTTTTTGGGATTTTGCTCTATCATGTAGTAGATTCCTCCTTCTATTGTATAGTTTGTTTATGGCTGAGGTCCACCAGACAGGACGTCTGCCTTTGGAGGATTGGGTCTTGGTTTTATTTGGGATTGCATGATCCATGCATTCCTGAAGGTGTTCATAGAATGCATTTATAAAGGATTCTGCGGTCTGGGCAGATTTTCCACAGGCCCGGGGCTTTGAAGGATTCCACCTCGGTTTTGAGGAGTGTGAAATTTGCTTTAGAGAAGTTTTTCACTGTGGTTTTCTGGGCAGGAGGTGGGGTCGGGATGTGAATATCCAGTGAGATTAGTTTATGGTCTGATCTTACCAGTGAGGGATACAATTCTGGTCTGGAGCATAGATTCCCCATGTTGGTGATGATCAGGTCCAGTATGTTTTCCCCTCTTGTAGGAGTGATAACAAGTTGTTCCATAGCACTTGAGTTTATAAATTCTAGGAACCTTTGGGCTAGGGTGTTGGAGCTAGAGTAATGCTCCCAGTCTATGTTTGGGTAGTTGAAGTCACCCAATATAATGGTGTTTGGAGAGACCTTCATATTTTCCAGTGTTCTCAGGAAGGCCGAGTGGGGTTCCTGGGTTTGGGAGGGTGGTCTGTAGCAGGCTATAAACTGGAAGGCAGTTTTACCCACTGTTAGTTGCACATGGATAGTCTCTGATGCTTCGTGCTGTGCCACCAACCTGGAGGTGTGGGTATCTTTGACGAATATTGATACTCCCCCTCCTAAATGTAAGGACACCAATGCCTTTTACAAACACTCCCAGATATGTGAAGGCATGAACCTTAAATTTTTGGTGTTGGAGCAGGTGGTGCCAGACCCACGAGGGGGCAACTGGGAGGCCAAATTGGAGACTTGAGAACTGTTCTGGCAGTTGAAATTGGATGCCTGCACCCCTCCTGGAATGAATGAGGGCTTAAATATTAACAGCATTCTAAAAATGAGAAGAGCACGGTTATAATATGTGACTATTTAGTTTAATTTTGTATAGGTTCACTTGTTCTTCTTTCACCTTCTTGTTGTTCTTCTTCTTCTTGTTGTTATTAGGTAGTGTTGTGACATTAGTCAGAAAGCTCCCTATTTTTTACAATGTCACTGTAAAAAGTTTGATTTATTTATCATTTATCTATCTATTTTAGTGTTTGGAATAAGAAATGTGATTTAATTTTAATTCCAACTTGTAACAATAATTAATCATTTCAAATTTAAATTTTTTTTTAAAAAAATGTTTTTAATTTATGATGTACTTTTATGAATTTTGCACTGACAAGGCACTTTGCAGGGTATTATTACCATTATTGACTATATTAAGAAGTATTTCTTACACAAACATATATATTCAATTTGAGAAACTGTTTCTCTTTGTACTATGTTTTTAACACAAGACTATTAAAGGTATTAACTTCTAATTGATGGGTGGAGTTACCATTTAATTGTACTAGTTATTTAAAACTGATGTGTAATGGATAGCTCTGTTTGTTGCCTTGAGAAAGCCTAGTAATATACTGGGTGAAAGCGCTTGGCTTATCTGTGTTGCTGTTCTATTTAGAACCGACTACGTGTGCTGTTTTTGGAATTAAAAGAAATTTGATTTTATTGCCTGCTGTTGGAATATTTGGCCTCGGATCCTGTGTGCTGTGGACTGTTATATTCTTGGTTTATTTTGACTTGTACGTTCTTATGTGTTTGGTTTGCTGTTGTGGTAGGTCTATGTGAGACTGGAATTGTAGTGAGTGTGGTTTCCTTCTCCTCCTGACTGGTTACGCCAGTACTGAGTTGAGAGAGCTTAGCCTCCAGTTTGGCTATATGGTTGCATCTCTCACATGTGTTGGAATTTATTGGGAGGAGGAGAGGGTTGTCTGTGTACATGAGGCAGTTGTAACATTGCCTCAAGATTCCCAGATTCACCAGCTGGACCAGATAGGAGATTGACAACTGACCTTTGGACATGCTAGAATAGTATTGGGAATTCCTTTATAATTGAAAAAAAGGGCCAATGGGGAACAAGGTACTCAAGGGGAGTTTGTGAGGGTGTAGTGCTTTTATTTTATTAGTGCTGACTTATATAATTGCTTTAGTGAGCAAGTGTCAAGTAACTTAAATGCAATGTGTTACAGGTAACTTAAATGCAAAAACAACAAACAGTAACTTTCTTTCAATTGAAACAAGGAAATAAGTACAGTAAGCAATGCAGATATCACTAGGGATCCACAGAAGCGCTGAAAAGCCGCGTTTTAGGTGGAATTAGCATTTCAGGGAAATAACAAGCAAACAAACAACAAGCATACAAACAAAGCTAGATTCAGCAGGCCTGGATCTAGTCTATGCTACAGCAAACAAGGTGTACCAATTTCAGTAAGAAACAGTTCAAATATGCAGGCACTATAAGCCTTTAACCAGAAATTCCTAGCTCAGAAGGGCAAAGTCCAGCCTCTCCTCCCACAAGAGTGCAGACCACGAACCTTCTTAATGTAAAATAACTGGCCTGAAGCCCAAGTGCTTAAACCAGAACTAATATACTTTTAGAATAACAGACACTGAGTCCTCAATCAGCAGTTCCCAACTTAGAAGGATGTAAGCTACCTGTCCTGCCACCACAGTGCAGGTCACAAACCTTCCTAATGTAAAACAACTGGTCTGAAGCCCAAGTGCTTAATCCAAAAGACTTAGAATGATAGCTACACTTTAATCAAGTTACTACCAAGCAGTAATAAATACAATTGAATACTTTAAAGAATGCCTGGATTAGTGCTCAAGTTATACAAACAAAGCTAGATTCAGCAGGCCTCGATCTAGTCTACGCTACAGCAGTAAGAAGCAGTTCAAATATGCAGGCACTATAAGGATTTAACCAGAAATTCCCAGATCAGAAGGGCAGAGTCCAGCCTCTCCTCCCACAAGAGTGCAGACCACGAACCCTTTTAATGTAAAATAACTGGCCTGAAGCCCAAGTGCTTAAACCAGAATGAATACACTTTTAGAATAACAGACACTGAGCCCTCAATCAGCAGTTCCCAACTTAGAAGGAAGTAAGCTACCTGTTCTGCCACTACAGTGCAGACCACAAACCTTGTTAATGTAAAACAACTGGTCTGAAAGGCTTAGAATGAGTTAGACCAAGCAGTAATAAATAGAATTGAGTACTTTTAAGATGACGCAAAAGCAAAATAAAGTTGGAAGAAACACAAATACAGTAAATGCAGATACATTTTTTTTTTTTTTTTTTGAGTGAGCAAATGAGATGGGCCCAGGAGTTACAGGACAGAAACAAGTGCAAATGCAGGCCTTCAAATCAGAAAGTTGAGAGTGATGGAAGACCGCCCAAATGGCGGTGTAGGATTCAGCAGTCGAACTTTCAGCTCCCGTCTGCATGGGTGTTATGAAGTTTGTCACTTCTGACTTGAGTAGCATGAAGTTGGCTTTGGAGAAGTTTTTTACAGAGGTTTCCTTACTGGGGGGGTGGGGGTGGGATGTGGATGTCAAGGGTGATTTGTTTATGGTCAGACCTGACCAATGAGGGGTGACCACTGGTGTGGAGCATCTATCTCCCATGTTGGTAATGACCAGGTCTAGGATATTGGAGCCCTTGGTGGGACAATGGATTAGTTGATCCAAGGCGTTTGAATTTATGAATTCCAAGAACCATTGGGAAAAGGTGTTGGTAGCCGAGTAGTTTTCCCAGTTAATGGCAGGGTAGTTGAAATCACCCAGTATTAGGATGTTTGGTTGTATCTTAATATTTTCCAGTATGTTTAGAAAGGTGTAGTGAGAATATTGGGGCATGGTGGGGGATCTGTAGCAAGCTACAATTTAGATTGCAGTCTTACCTAGTATAGTTGCACCTGGGGAATTTCATATGCATTGTGTTGGGCAACTAGCCTGGAGGTGTGAATATCCTTGGTGAATATGGACACTCCTCCACCTTTAGTGTTTTGGTCTTGGTTTGGTGGCCGAAAAGTGTAGTAAGAGTTGTAGCCTGGTATTGCAGGGGTGCTCTCTGGAGCCTTGAACCATGTCTCATTTACTGCACAGATATCGATGTTCTCCATTTTTAGGAGTGCCTCGAGAGAGTGCATTTTGAGGTTTAGACTTCTAGCATTGAGTAGCATTACCTTCAGATTTTGCATGCTTGTATCTGTTACGGTGGTGGTTTTGTCCTTTGAACCTTGCCTAAAAAAGGCACTATAGGGGTGGCAAGAGCTTTAGCCAGTAACCTGAATCCCAGGGGTGGCAGGTGCAGACCATCTCTGGCAAAGCATCATGGTTTGTCAATCATGTTGTCCCAGGCAGACAGATACTGGATCCCCTTTGAATGACACCAGAAGTTTAGCCAATTGTTGAAGTCAATCATTTTGTCCTTATACTGTGGTATCATTCTGGGCGAAAGCAGGATGCTACTCAGGGCTAGGGTCATACCTGCCTGGGCCATATGATCCGAGAGCTTTTCCATGTCTCTTTTCATATAGTCCAGGGAGGTACATCTCAAATCATTCACTACAACATGAGCAATGACAGAGTCGTGTTTGTACTTGTTGTGGAGTGACTTGAGTGCATGCATTGTGTGGTGGATCCTGGCACCCAACAGGCAGCTGACTGTAATTTTCTCCTTGTTCAGCCTGGTGAGTGGGACATCAGTGTGCCTGACTATAGAGTCACCTATGACTGAAGTGTTGGGTACATTGTCTTGCCTTAGGGGCTGCTGTTGGGTGGCACACTGGTGTTGTGAGCTATGTGTCACTTTGGTTGTGACTGCTATTTGTTTGCATTTCAGCTTCGGAGGTCCTTATTGCTTGGGCAGGTTAATGTTAAGAGCCTCAGCATATGTGGGTTTAGTGTTGCTATGTGTGGGTGTTGATGGTGTGGATTTAGAAGGGCTATGTGTTGCTTGAGGTGTAGCGCAGCTGTTAAACTTCTCCTCTTGACTGTCTAGCACAATCTTGGCTGGAGAGAACTTTGCTTCCAGTTTCACTATGTAAGTGCATCTCTCACAGGTTGTAGTGTTGGGTGGTAGGAGGAGAGGGTTGTCTGTGTACATGAGGCAGTTGCTGCATTGCCCCAGTATGCCCAGATTCACCAGGTGGACAGGAGAAATCACCGGAAGCTGACTCTTAGACATGCCTGTTTAGGTGCTTTTTTTGTAAAGTAAAAGAGCTGTTTTCCCTTACCTTTGCAAGGTACTTTGTAATTATAGGCTGTTTAGTGCCTACAATTAATTTCTTCTTATTAACAAGGAGAGTTGAGTGCTCATATCAGTTTAAGGCTTCCTAGTGCTTTCCATCAGGTTCTAGAGCAAGTGCTCATCACAGGGGTTCAGATTTTAGTGCTACTACTGAGAAACCAGCTAGTTCTAAGGGAAAATTAAAAGAGCAGACTTTCTAGCACCTGGAATAGTTTAACCATCGCCCTGCAGTGCTGCACAATACAAAAAATGCACAAACACACATGTTTTTAAGCAAGAAAGTTGAAAGGGATAGAAATCAGGACAGCATAAGTGGACTGTTTGGCTAACCTTTAGAAACACAGGGTTGTTGTACCTAGCTGTTGTCCTTAACTATTAAGGTGTCTCCAAAATATCCCATCTAACACCTAAATAAAAGAGTAAACAGGTCACACAGCCAATCCAACTGGAAAAAACAACAAGAAAAACTTAGCTAAGCTAGATTTTACCTGTATGATTCCCTGAAACCTTTTGTAAAAGAGGATTATGGACACAAGGTGTTTTAGCTATATGGCAGTTCTGAATACCCATGACTTATTTCTTTTTAAGTCAATTAAGGGACAAATTCAGGACAATAAAGCCAAACCCCACTAGCTGTAGACATGCATGTCTTCTTAGCTATTTTAGTATGATATGATTTTTGTGAAATTATTGGATTTACACCAAGCATCTCCCTGAATATCTTTCTAGTTTGTATTATAATTGTTTTTTAACCACTAGATTATTATATTAACAATTAAGGATAAGGAATATAATTCTAAATCTGGAAAACCAATACCACCTGATGTCCAATCTCTAATGTGATGGTTTAAAACAAATCTAGGTTTATTAGGGAACCATAGAAATCTCAGAAAGAAAGAACTATATATTTTTTTCTTTTCTTTTTTTTTTTTTTTTTTTTGGAGTGGGAGGGATAAAGATTATATTATACATATAATTTTAAGAAGGATAATCATTTTAATTAAGGAAAGTCTCTCTGACATAGTGAAAAAATGTATTCTGTTTATTAAGAGTTTGTTTTATGGAATTTAAGTTATTATTGTAATTAAGGATTGTTATATCTTTGATATTATTGCAGAAGATTATCCCTAAGTAAGTGATTTTACATCCTTTGCAATGTATTTATGTAATTTCTCATCTATTTTATTAATATTGTAATTAACAGGTAAATCTATTCTCATTAAAACTGAGTCCCAATTTCTTCTGGAATATTTCTATTGATTGGAATACTGTAATAAGAGAAGAATTGCAATCAATCAAAGTTAATAGGATGCCATCTGCAAATAATTGTATTTTGAGGATTAAATCATTGTTTGTATTTGATGTTTTTATTTCATTTTATATAGTTTGCAAAAGGTTCTATAACTAGAGCAAAAAGGAATGGAGACAAGGGCAACCCTGTTTAGTACCTTCAGTGATCATGATTGATTGGGAAGTATATGAGCCTATATTAATGTATGCAACGGAGTTTTCATAGATAGGTTTGATTAATTGTAAGAAATTATTTGAAAAGTTATATTCCTCCACTACTAATAGTAAATACTCCCAATTAACTGAGTCAAATGCACTACTGATATTCAGACTAACTAAAGTTAGTACTTTTTTTGAATTATTAGTATAATTAATTATTGATAGTATTCTTTTGATCTTATCATAGGTGTTCCTGACCATTATAAGCCCAGTCTTATCATTGTTTATCAATAATGGAAGAAATTATTTTATTCTAGTGGCATAGAGTGCCATGAATATTTTAATAAAGAAATTGGTCTACATGAAAAACATTGTGTTTGAGTCCTTGTCAGGTTTTTAAATTGGGGATATTACGGTGTATTTCTAGGATGGCGGTACCTTTGTAAGTCCTTTAACTATTGAAAATACCTGTAGTAAAATACTGAAAGCATCCTTAATCATCATTTTGTATAGTTCAAGTATTATACTGTCATTTTCGGATGCTTTATTGGGTTTTAATTTATTAATTTAAATTTTGAGTTCAGACATTGATATAGGCATGTAAATTATTTTTATTTGATCCTCTGACAGTTTTTTTTATTATATTTAAAAAATAATTAGATCTTATGTGTCCATTGTTGGTTTTCATTGATTAATCTTATTAAAATGAGATCTGAAAACATCCACAATATCTTCTATTTCAGTAACCTTCTTCTTACTAATAGTGGAGTATAATTCTCTGATGTGGTTAGATTTAACAATCATTTTTTTTCTAGTAGCTAATTTAGGCATTGATTTAGGATTTACGGAATAATTAGGTATGTTAATCTTTTCTACATTTATCATAGATTTATGTTGTAAAATTTCTAAACATCTACTGTTTAAGCTATTTATTTCTTCTGTTAAATTATTATTCCCTTTTTGACTATCTAATTTTAACTTATGCATTTTTTCCTATAAATCCATCAGTTCTGTGCCCCATTATTTTCTTTTTTGTGCATACCAACTTGTAATTTTGCCAAACAGATATGCTTTTAAAGAGTCTCATACAAAATTCTCTGAGATGTTACCTGTATGATTAATTTCAATAGAAGTTTGAATCTCTTTATTAAAGAACTCCTTAAAATCTTTCATATTAGTTATATGTACAGAAATCCTTTGAATTGGGTTATTACTAGATTTAATATAACTTCAAATGTTATCACATTCTGATCCAACAGTGGGCAAGATATGACTTTAATGTTATCTATTCTACTAGTGTTCTCATTTGAAACATATACTCTATCTATGCCTGTGTGAGAAACAAGTAAAGAAGCATGAGTCTGATACTGAAACCTCAGTTATATCTCTCATATTATATAGGTCAGTAAACTCCATTAAAACCTTGGCTGAGGCAGATTTCTTCTTTTTACAACTAGTGTTGGTATACTTGTTTGATAAAATACAATTAAAGTCACCTACAGAAATAATGTTTCCCTTTGATATTTATATTATTTCCCCAAACTGTCGTTTATTGGTTTGTATTCCCAATCCAGATATCCAATAAGCATTAATAAAAGTGTATTGTTTCCTTTGAATCTCTAAAGTCACTGAACAAACCATACCTTTTTTATCACTAAAGGAGGCACTTCTGACTTAATTTACAATCCTTGCCAGATGATGTAAATGCTAAGCTTTTAGATGTCCCTTTAGACAAAGACAAGCTTTTTGGGCCAGCTTGTACTGTAATTTTCCAGAAATTGCAAGGAAAGATGGAAATGTGTGCAACAATTTAAACATTTTTCCCTGTACCAAAATTTCAGAGAAATTATCCATCTAAAGCTGCATTCCTTTTTTATAAAAAAATCAAAAGCCATACCAAAAAGGAAAGAAATTTCCTAAGAAAGAGTGCAGGATGAATCTATGACAGATTTTAAAGGACCGAAAGGATCCTTTGGAGACAAAAGTTCCTCTTCTTAACTACTTCTTTTCCCTCCACCTTGACCAACCCCAACCCCCACACACACTATTCTTTCTGGAAGACATTTAAAGTTCTTTCACCTTTGGAGAATTATATTGTTGGACACTGGGTTTCTGAACATCATCTAAAATGGGTACAAACTTTCTTGAAAGCTCACTCCAGTTCCATTAGAAATTCCCTAAATACCTCCATGCCAACAACACTTGGTTCTCCTAGTCGTACTAAATGTTAGCTCATCAGGGGATCATAGAATACGTTTCTCCTCACCAAAAGGATAACAGTTTTATTCCAGGCTGTTCCTTGTACTATAAAAAGGGCACATGAAGACTCATTTTGGACTTATTTACCCTAAGCACTTTTTTCTTCTTCTTCTTCTTTCAGCTTTTCCCGGTTAGGGGTCGCCACAGCTGATCACTTGTCCACTTATGATTGACACTGGAGTTTTATGGTGTCGAGTTGCCAGACTGGTGCCCAACCTTCCACAGAAGGCACACACATGCAGCACTCACACCTAGGGCCAATTTAGAGTGTCCAATCCACCTACAGCATGTCTTTGGGATGTGGGAGGAAACTGGAGCACCCAGAGGAAACCCAAGCGACCACAGGGAGGACATGCAGACTCCACACAGAAGGCAACCCAGCTGTGGATCGAACCAGAGAACCTCTTGCTGTGAGGCAGCAACACTAACTGCTGCACCACTGTGGCCACCCCACCCTAAGCACTTTCTAATTAGTCCAAAATTAAAGATGTTATTTTTTCAAACTTTACTTTCTATGATTTTTTTCTCACAAGCTTATCTGGTCATTTTGGATATGAAGGATGTCTACCTCCACATCTCCATCCATCCACATCACAAAAAGATTTTAAGATTTTGTGCTTTGGTATTTAATTTTCGATTTTCTACTTTGCATTTTATCCTTTCTACATCTCCAAGAGTTGTCACAAAATGTCTAGCACCAGTGGTAGCATTTTGCAGACTCCAATATATCCACACCTACCCTTATTTAGAGAACCTTTTGCTTCAAGCTACTTTAGTTCATAACACCTTGCAGGATCTACAGTTTACAATGGGTCTGTTTATTCACCTAGGTTTTCCTATAAACCTGACAAAATCTCCCCTATATCTGGCTTTTCTTCTTCAGGGAAAGAAAAAAAACAGTTTTTTACTTCTTATTTCTAATCCCTCTTGATTCTGGAAATGGCCAGATTCTGGGACCCACTGAGTTTAATGGCATCAGCAATGCAGATGAGTCCATTTGCCAGACTCCAAATGGGAGAGAGTCAGTGGTACCTCAGAGCAGTTTAGGCACACCACTGACACCCTCTGAACTTTCCAATTCCTCTTTGTATTTTGTGAAGGAATAATTCCATTTGTAGATTCCTATCCAAAAGTGCCTTTTCTGTCCCTGCTTCACATTAGAAAGTTTCCATGAATGTTTTGGACCTGCCTTGGGGAGCCTTTTCAAGGGTCATTAATGTCCAAGTAGTATAGTCCAGGTAAGACAGTTACAAACGCATAAATACCAAAGAAATGAAAGCCCTGATCTTTTCCCTACAGGCCTTTCACCATTTCTGGTCTCCAGGAATCTTACAAGTTCTGATAATACCACAGTAATGTGGTATATCAACAAATGATAACAAAGTCCTTCCTTCTCTGCAGGCTAGCCATGTTGACTTGGAATATTTCTATTTACCACAGTCTTTTACTTCAAGTAACTTACCTCCTATCAGATATGAACTCAATGGAAGATTACCTGAATAGATCCAAAACAGAATAGATGCTAAACACAGAGGTATTTCTTACAAATTATCCATCAGTGGGTAGATATTTTTCCTCCACTTTGAATGGGCAGCTCACACTGTTCTGCTTCAGAGACCCATGCAGAGGAGCATGGAAAGTAGCTGCCTTATCAGTCTAATGGAAAGGGGAATTATTTTATACACTCCCTCCCTTTCCCTCATTTCAAAGGTCCTTTTAAAGATCAAGACAGACTATACAAAAATGCTGCTGGCTACTCCCTTTTGGCCCAGACAATATTGCTTTCCCCTAATTTTTCATCTAGCCAAGGGCAATCACTACAAGTTACACCACAGTATGGACCTACTCACTCATCTGAACCTACAAACTCTCAATTTGAAGGTTTGAATGATAAGCTTTTAACAATCTTAAGACACCTCTTTTCTGAAGATGTGCAATGGATGTTAACGGAGGCAAGAAAACCTGCTACAAGAAATTCATATATTTCCTAATGGAAAGAAAATTTTGTATGTGGTGCCATGAGAGAGGACAGGATACTTATCAACTGAGTAGTCCCATTATCCTCAAATATTTGTGTGAACTGCTCAATACAGGGCTAGTATGCTCCTCTACTAAGGGACATCTGTCAGCCATTTTTGCCTGTTTGTATATGGATTACCCTCTTCCTTTATGGTATGAGGCAAAATAATTCCTGAAAGGTATCTTTCATATTAGGCTTCCAAGAAATTAAATTCATCCACTTAAAATCTGAACTATGGATTGGAAAAGTTAAACCATCATCCTTTTCAGCTAGACTCTTCAATGTCTGTAAAGTTCTGTACCTGTTAGTGGCTTTGACATCTGCTAAAATTATTTCAGAGTTATAATCTCTTGTATCTTCTCCACCGTTTCTGTGTTTTCAGAAGGAGAGTGTAATACTTTGAACTAATCCTTCTTTCATGCCTAAAGTGGAAAATGAAATATCTTTAAACCATTGCATTCATCTTCCTTCCTTTTTCCTCTCAAAATACTAGGAAAAGAATTTTTCATTTCCTGGATGCTCACAAACAGCTAGGACTCTATTTAGACAAAACAAAGTTCATCAGAAAATCTGGCCAATTGTTTGTTTCCTTTGAAGTTAAAAGGATAGATTTTTCCTGTGTCGAGCCAAACCAATACATTTCCAGGTGGGTTTCTCTTGCTATATCCAGTTATTGTACCTTTCATTGAAAATCCTGCCAATGCCAGGTCAAAGTTAATTCTACTAGAACTGTTGCCTCTTTAGGAGCCTTTTCAAGTGATCTAGATTAAAGAACTATCCTACAAGTGTTCGCTTGGTCTTCCAACCACACCTTAACATTCCAAGATAGAGTTATTTTCTAGAATCAGAACTGTTTTTCCAGATTCATTCTACAAAGAATACTGCTTTCCCAATCTACACCTCAAACCTCTTTACAATTAGTATAAAAGGTTTGGGAATCTTTCCATTAACAAGCAGTATTGTAACACCGATCTAATGAAGGGCATAGTACAGTTATGTAAGGTTTACCATAATAGCAGATGTCCAAATTTATCACTGTTGCAGGTTATGCACTTACTCTCCTTCCCTTATATATGGTTTGCTTTTTATTTTACTTGACTGAAGTGAACCAGTTTTCCCTTTCCTGTCTCTATCCTCGTACACGTAATTCCCTTTTCCCCAGACCTTTAGCCTGTTGGGGCAAGAAAGGTCTGAGGAACTTTTTGCCCACATCTACTTCACATAGACAACTTCATGAAACATCAAATGATTAGACTTTGAGCTGAAAACCTTGAAATCCAAAGCACAGATGCCAAAACTAAAACTTAAACATCTTTTTTTTTTCCAGGAGGACCCCCTGCACCCTCATCACCCCCTAACAATAATGGGTCCCCTATTATTTTTTCAAAGATTTACATCTTCAAATGGCATTTCAAATGGCATTTTATTGAAGATGCTGCTCATAAAACCATTCTGATTGAGATCAAAATACAGTGGGCATCAGGAAATTTCCCCTTTCACCACTGTAGTGCAGTCTCAGAGTTGGTATATATAATTAGCGGCAGCCACAGCCCTGACATGAGCTGGGTTCAATGAACAGTATTTCTGATGAAATTCTGTTCGATGATATACATCCTGACCTAATAATAATTATACCAATACCAAGATCACACTACAGTGGGAAAGGGGCAATTCCTCAATTTCCACTACACCACAAGCTCAAATAATTGACTTCTGATTCATTTACATGTATAGATTTTCCAGGATTTGATGTTGATATTTTGTTATTTGATATCCTAGTCTTTCAAAAAAGAGAAGTAGACCCTTTCATGCCTCTATATTCCTTTTGTATCAGTATGTAGTCTCAATCATATGCCATAGGCCAGAGGTACACAGCAAGAGGTAAGAGTCCAGGCTTTTGTAAACAGGTTGTAGCAAAATTCATTTAAAATTGGTGGCGAAAGCCAAACACACTCTGGCTAGGCTTATAAATGCCCTAGGGCAGATAGCCTAGTATGAACCTATGAACATATGATATCCTTGGCAGGATACTTCCTATTAGTAAGAAAGAATGTAATAGTGGTCTATTTTATATTTACCATATGAGGGATACTCAAAAACAACCAGCATACAGTGAGACTGACAACCCAGCAGGGTTGGAAGGGGATGTCACCCTCCAGATGGACTTCTGAATGACAGGTTTTGCTGGACTAACCACACTGGGTGGCAATACAGACAAAAAGAGATTTGTTGGAAGGAACACCTTCTGCTATCAGAGTTCAGCTGAGGTGCTCAGAGAAGGGGGTGGTGAGGGGGGAGGCACACCTGCTGAATGGTTCAGATTGCAGATGTATTCTAGTGGACACATGAAGGTGGTGCTAGGGTGACATGCAGGTCCATATAGATGGATCACAGGCTACATGTTATACCGCATTCTGTCTCCACACTCTCCTGAATGGATTGCTGTGCATACATGGCCGGCAAAAGCATAGTATATCAGGTATGTCACCTTTTGCAGCCACATCTGCAGCATAGCTGGCAGAACTAATGAGAGAAATATTTGGACCCAGACACTGATCATAAGTGTATGTTTACATGTTCAGATTCTAAAATGGCACCAAAACAGTGACATTGGCAGGAAAAGCTCTATCTGACAGAGATAGGGTTGCCAATGTTTCATGTAAAAAATTCAGGACACATATGTGAAAGCAAAATGCGTGTAATTTTGGTACCCCGTCCCCTCCCCTACAGCCATTCCAGTGTCCCATTACATGGCTATTTCTCCATTTCTTCCCAGTTGTCATAAACACTGTTCAAAACTCTCAATGTACATACTGTTTTCTGCTTTACTTCCACAATGATTACAGAGATTTGGATTTAATTTAAAACTTTTATTTTAAATTTTATAGCACATACACTGGCAGAAATTTGCTAAAAAGGTAATACAGTCTCACAATGGAAACAGACATAGCATTAAAACTTTTCTGCCTTTGAGACTCACATTTGCTGAAACAGCATTGAAACCCACATTCAAAGAAAATGCATCTGGCCAGTGTTGGGTTAAGTTTACCTTTGGGCTGTTTTCAAATCATAGGCCCCTTGCATACATTTTTAGGACCATGCAAACATTCTTTGATTCACCTTCCTGATTGCAGTAAATTATAATATATAATAATCAAATTATATCCCTTGCATAATACAGCAGCACTTGTCAGAGCATGTTTTAAACGTATAGTTTTGAACATTTTTCCAGTAAGCAATGAAACAAAAGATATGAATCAATAATGACAAAACTGCCCATCTGAGAAAATTTCAACCATAAAGGTCAACTCAGACATCCGTCATTACAATCCACCAATATCAGTCAAAATGCGCAATCTCTGCAGAAGTAAGTCATCTGAGTAATTCCACATTAAAGAGATCTGTAACTAATTAAAAGGTTGCTGCTAGCAAAGAACTTTATATTTTTGTATTTCATCTACAGATTCAGTGCCTCTGCCCTTGAAGAATAAATTGCCTATGTTACATTAAAAAAATGGTAAGCTGGAAATATTGCAATAAGGAATGGATGGCAAACTGAAAACAGGTTCATTAAGTCCCTAAGAAATATTGAAGTCCGAAGACATGCTTGATGGTTTAGATAAAAGATAATTCTCCATCCTGGAGAAAATCTTGTTTAGCTGTACTTTGAAATTCAACTCTGAGAAGCACAGTACTCACACAATTTAGTTTATTTCAAACAAAACAACGCAAACAAAAGAATTAAGTACAACAACCTAGCAGGATTCAGCACAATACATACAATGCAATTCTTCTTTCATTCCATTTGCATTAGTGTCCATAAAATGCCCCAAATACCTAGCGTTGCCAGCTGTTGTCACAAAGCCTCTGCTAGAGAGGAATATTTTTCAGTGCTGAATATTTACAATACAACACAGTTTCTGGTTCAGTAGCAGTGATAAAAAATAGCTTATTTTGGTGTGCCCTGCTTCCCTCCTAATGCAGGAAGCTATGTATTTCTAGATTTCTTAATAAGCACCCAGAAAGGGAGATATCTAATGTAAACAATGTGCCAAAGAGATCTTAACAATAATCATTTCACCTTGAAAAACAAATAACGGACTGAAGGCAAATGTATATATTAGTCATTTGTACGGCTCCCTAAATGCTAAAAATCTGTGTGATGATGAAGCTGTCTGCCAAGCATTTAGTTAGATTTTAGCAGTTCACATAAGAATGAACAGAAGTTACAAAAATTTTACCAGGTAAAGAAATATGCTGAACTCTAGTTTAATGCAGTCTAGGCAATGACAACATCACTGAAAAAAAATAATACAGTAAAACTATGCCTGGGTACTGCTTCATATTTACAGAACAATGCCACTGTGCCAAGTCCTGAGCAATTCTGCACTTTTCAGCTTAACCTGCCCCTTGAGGAAAAAAAATAGCCATCTGTATAATGGATGTTAGCACAGGTTTGAAGAGGTTAAGAAGTGAATCTCTGCCTTCAAGAGGTAAACCCAAGTTAAAGTGTGTGTGTGTGTATATATATATATATATATATATACACATATATATATATATATATATATATATATATATATACACACACATATATATATATAGAGAGAGAGAGAGAGAGAGAGAGGCAGAATCAGAGCACTTAAAGCAAACTAATACGTCTGATATTTAATGATTAATTGCTGGTGGTTCTACCAACATATACATTCTGTTAGACCACAGAAAGTCCAGAGCTGCAACAATGGCTTCTTAGTATAGTTAGACCATATTTTTCACCCCATTGTGTCAGATATGGAACATCAGGCCTACTCAATATGGATATCAAGAAAGTTACACGAAGGGGAACAACCTAGGTGGCGACATAGAAATGTATAATGCTGCCTCTTTCATCAACCTTAACCCTTCACCTTGCCTTCATTAAATCTGTCCCATAACACTGCCACTACACAAGACACACTTGGACACACAAGCAATACTATATCTTATCCCCTAACCTAACCCCAATGCTAACCCTAAAATACACAAACTCGCACACAAATATATAATACCTATCCTTTACTCATTCCCAATCCTAACCCTACCTCACATACACATGCAGAAACACTATCACCCCTCCAACCTCACTTTCCTCTATTGGCATTACACAGTATCATCATTTCCACTGCGTGGCTGTCAGTACCATGGACATTAAAACACACTCCCTGTGTTTGCTGAAGAAACATCATTCAGCAAAAACATGGGGACCCATATATATATATATATATATATATATATATATATATATATATATATTCAGACTTCTTTTAGCGTAGTAATTAATACTGAGCTAGTAAACTCACTAAATATTTACCAATTTTACTACATGGTTTTACACCTAATACTTCAAAACCAAGTAACATTAACAGAACCCTTAGTTTTCCATTACCCATCTCTAGGGACATGTCACAGATTAGAAATGTCATCACGAATAACTGGGATTTATTAACTGAATCACAATTTATGTCAGCTGCTATTGGCACTGCACCTACCTTTTCATTTAAAAGAACCAAAACCATAAGAATGAGTTTAGAAAACAGAGATTTACCTTTTCTTATTAATTCTACTTCTATTTCTAACTCTCAAAATGGGATGCATTCATGTAATAAATGTGTGGTATGCCCTAACATTTTCACAGGATCTCAATACACATTCACACATTGTAATTATACTATTAAGTTTTCGAAATATTTTTTCTGCCATTCTACAGCAGTAGTATATGCAGGTATTTGTGCATCTTGTAAAGCATTTTATATAGGTAAAACTACAAGAAAACTTTCAGATAGAATTAAGGAGCATCTGAGAGCCATCAGGGCAAAGAACTTAAATAATACCCTTGTTAAACATAGCATTTTTTGTACTTCTTTTAGTAAATTTTACTTCATAGTATTAGAACAAGTTAACTGTTTTTTTGGAGATTGGGAATTATATTTAGAACTAAGAGAACTTAAATGGCAATTACTGCTTAATTCTGAAACATACCCTGGTCTGAATGAAAGTGTTAATATTAAATGCGCTTTAAAATGGAAGATTTAATTCTATTGTGACAGTTGTTCTATTTTGACAGTTGCTCTCTTTCTACAAAATGTGTTTGCATCCATCCATGACCTTTGACACACTTGTTAGTCATCATTTGTACAGTTATATGAATATTCATGTCTCCTACATGCATATTTAGTGCGCACACTGTACATTTTTTAAATGATTAGGTAACACAAGGGAGTGTTTATTTAATATTCATGCCCCTGTCATTCATATGTATGTTCATGGTGATTGTGTTTAGATGATTGGCACAGTTTAATTATTGTCTGGTTGTACTATTGGTTACTGTACTAATAAGTTATAAGTAGTTCATTGTTTTTTTGTTTACATGTGACTCTAGTTACATATAATGTAAGTATTGTTGACTATAGGTTATTCTGATGAAGCTCTTCCACCTGAATAAGAGGGGAAGCTTAATCATCTATTCAGTGTCTGAGTTTATATTTCCTTTCTACTAGCTCAGTATTAATTACTATGCCTAAAAGAAGTCTGAATTTATATAATTAAGATTCTTCTAGTGCACGGTGTTTATTTTATATATATAAATATATGTGTGTGTGTGTGTGTGTGTGTGTGTGTGTGTGTGTGTGTGTGTGTGTGTATCTATATATATATATATATATATATATATATATATATATATAGATAGATAGATACGCACACACACACACACACACACACTCACACACACACACACACGTATATAAATATATATATATATATATATATATATATATATATATATATATATATGTATACATATGCAGTATCATGTGTACATGGTACTCTAAGGTTTATAAGGCAGTCATAAAATCAGATACATGAATGTGCACACTGATCACATGGTCTTCTGGCATGATCCTACTGAATGCTGGTTTGGCAACCATCATCTTTATAGAGAGAGAGAGGGTGTGTTTAAATTGTGTCAGTATTTGATGCAACTAGATTTGATAAGTACACCAGCATCCTCAGGCTTGTCAAACTTGTACTTTTGGATACATTACATTTGTATAGCACCACTTACTAATATTTGTCAGATGTCTGTGACTGTATCTTTCACCAGAAATGAATTCACCCACAAAAAGAAACAATTAAAAGACTTCTTCGATCACATTAAATGATTATGTCTCCACCAATAATTCCGAAATGCATAATGAAGTACAACAAAAATATTCTATGTAATCACTTAGTGAAAACATGAGTTAAACAGAATCATAAATAAAAACAGTTTCATAATTTAGTAGCCATCTCTTTCAAAATACATTTAATATTCATGGAGTGATTCAGACCTAGTATCTTTATTGCTTGCAACTTTAGCCACCAACATAGCTACTTAATATAGCAATACGCTGGTGGTGCTAATTTACCCACGGTTGGCGTGGTTTGGTCCCGAGGGCGGCCGAGGACCAAACAAAGCCAACCGTGGGTAAATTTAGCATTACCCACACCCAGAAGTGGGTTATTGCTATTATACCATGACATTATTTAAGAAAAGAAACTGTTACTTTTCTTAAATAATGGCATAGTATAATGCCTGTTTACTGCCCTTCCGCAGATGTCTGGCATCCGGAAGTTCTGATGTATTGGCGCCGCGCAGTACATCAGAGCTGTGGGCAAAAGCAATGGAGAAAGCAAGATCTCCGTTGCTTTTTAGTCTCGCTATGTTAAATGAGTTTAACATAGAGACAGTTTTAAAATAAGCAACGGACATCTCCGTTGCTTATTTTAAATTGTCTCGCCATGTTAAACTCATTTAACATAGCGAGACATAAAAGCAACGGAGATCTTGCTTTCTCCGTTGCTTTAAACACTGCTCGCTATATAAATGGGTTTAACATACGAGACAGCTTTAAAATAAGCAACGGAGATCTCCGCTGCTTATTTTAGCTGTCTCGCCATGTTAAACCCATTTAACATAGCGAGACAGTGTTAAACGAGTTATACTAATGGAAAAAAGTCCGGGCGACCGGACCTTTTTCCATTAGTATAACTCGATTTACAACGGGCACGCTGGCCAATCAGCGTGCACGTTTTGGGGAGATCATGGTATAATATCCATTAACAGTACTTTGAAATATTACTGTATAGCTAGGAATTCCACATTCTACTTCCTCTATATATGCAAACAGGCTGTGGAATGAGTAGGTAAAACTGCAACATTTCATAAGTACCTGAACCATATTTGAAACATGCCCATTCATGCTCCGCTGCACAGTTCAAATGTCTTCAAGAAATGAAATTCCAAACACAGACGTAAACAATCAGTCGCACAGACTCAGAAGACTCTTTTCGTCTTCTGCGTCTATGTGCAACTGGATGCAAAGGGTGTTCTTAAAAACAACACCCTTAAAATTAAAAAAAAAGGAATTTTGTTTTTAAATTAAAAGAAAATTAATCTCCTGCCATTTTCTCAGAACAATATGCTTTCCTTTCCGTTTTCAGGACAGTGTCCCTTAATTCAGGACTGTCCAGAAAAATTCTGGACAGCTGGCAACCCTATGACCTATGTATGCTGTCTTGTCTGTCTTGTCTGCCTTCCAACCCAATCTACCTCCCCAAATATACCTATTATCCTTCCCCAACATCCCACTCTCACCTTCACAAACAAAGGGCAATGTGTTCCCAACATAAATTTCACACCAGACATAACTGTCCATTTTGCACCTGCTTACAACTGCTTTCAGTTGCCTTAATCAATCTGTATATTACAGCCCTTGTTCTGGCCAGTAGATAAATTATCAGCCATTGCAAGTGTGTAACCCAGGACCCTGCACACCATAGCCACATCAATTTACCAGCAAACCATCTGAGCTGCAGATATGTGTGCAGTTTTCTCAAACATATCTCACAGCACAGTCATTCAATAGTGGGGAAAATGTATTATATATATATATATATATATATATATATATATATATATATATATATATATATAGGTATATATAGGTATATATATATATATATATATATATATATATATATATATGTGTGTGTGTGTGTCTGTATATCTGTAGACATCTGTATATATATATATATATATATATATATATATATATATATATATATATATATATATATATATATATATATAGTGCATTCAGACATCAGGTCCACACTCTCTAAAACTCCTTCCTCCACAGCTGCACTGTTCTGCCTTGCTACAAAACAGAAGAGTGTCACATGTGGACACAGTCTAACATTGGGGGGGGGGGGTATATATATGGACAGATTGTGGGTAAGCCTATTATAAACCTATAAAGTTTGTGCATGATACATTTCATGTTAACATGACTGTGCTGAAGGTGGTGGGGTCTGAAACTCATGTGTCTGTCATGACTTCATTACTTCCACCTTCAGCTATTTGCCACACTAATATACATGTTTTGAGGTACAGAACATACACTATGATGGCTTACATCTTGTCATTCTGTGCAGATCTGCACAGTTGACAGGTATGGCCCACTGCCCACAGGGCAAGATGCTATGTCCATAGCAGTTGTTGCATCATTGCAGCAACAAGTCTTGATGACACATATATATCTTTCAACATCATCTATCCCTTTATTACAGAACAAATGGTACATTCACTTACATGCATACATGTTTCACATACCTGCTTTAGTATTGTGCTCTCTTCTATGTACACTTATAAATGTCCCCTGTTTTATTTTATTTTGTTTTGATTTGGTTTGTAGTATTTTTTATTTTCTCTCTCTCTCTCTATCTCTCTCTCAGGGATTGAACTGGTTTGAATAGATTGCAGCATGGATTTTGTAGGTGATGCTCATGATCAGGTGATGGCCTCTGCACCAATCAGTGTTCACCACTTGCTAATTGCATGCAGCCAGCTGTGTACTACTTCCAATTACCAATGTCATGGCAACCCACTACTATAAATGACTACATCATGTGGGCATTGTCCCTTTACCTTTCCTGTATGGAAGACATCCTTCCTGTGTGTGGGCAGCAGTGTTACAGACAGCAGGTAGCAATACCTCTTACAACAGGACTTGCAGATACAGGCCAACTACATGTTTGTATAAGATTCCAGACCTACGGACAGAGTGAGTATTGCTGTTATATGCACTGAATACTGCTAGTTGTACAGGGTTTGTGTGTACATGCTAATTTTGCATGGAATGCAGTCTGTCTGCATAGCTATCAAATGTGGACCTATCCACATGATGGCCAGAGGATTGGATGTTATGTTTTGTCTACTCACCACAGAGGTCTTGTCTCTGACATATCAGTGGCATTCTCTCTGTTGAGTGCTATCAGTACATGGCACTATCCATTTGTGTTTCTGACTTCATATTCCTGAGTAAGGGTATGTTGCAAGCAATCCTGTAATACCAGCAACTTTCACAGTGTATAACAGCAATATTGCAAATATGGCCCTGTGTTCCAGCCTCTGTCCTCCACCTATATACCAGGCTTTGGACAGATGCCATGCAGTAAGAGGTTGTTAAGTAATGGCCTATCATTATTTAGTGCTGGCATTCCTGCTGTCATTCCAGTGATGCTGTGGACTCCCCACAAATTGTGGAGTAGGGTCCATATATATGAGGGCTACAGCTGGACAAATCATGTATGACCTTGTACAGTCCAGAGGTCAGTGTATGTAAAACAGTGTTATATGCCCTTGTAAGCTATTTTATGAGGGAGGGGTATGAATTGTTTTTAACCTAGGCTGTTACAACATGTGAGCGGATATCAGTAGTAATACACATTAAAGTATATGGCTGTAAATGTTCATACTTTTCACCATGGGAACAGTGGTGGGCTAGAGCTTACTGTCTTATGGACAGTTCAGTGTGTCAGTGTGATAGTGATGTTTTAAGTTAAGCATTGTTATGTAACGGATACATTTTCATTGCGACAACTTAATTCTTTTCCCCCTAGGGGTTGAGTACAGAATGTAATTGGAGGTTGCTGAACTACATCTGTAATTAATAAGTGTTGATTGGTTCTTATCTTCAAGGCAAATGTTTTTTTTCACTGTTGTACTTACTTGAAAGCCTTAGCCTGGACAGCAACATATGTTATGTTTTCAGATTACTGTATCAAATGTTTTGTTTGAGAGTTGCATTACTCAGTTATTATGTATTTCAGACACCTAACTGCTATAAAAATGACATAAACAACTGAAATAGTACACAAATAAACACTTCTATGTATGCAAACCTGTGTGTGGTGTCATGTCCTTTGCATCGTGTGTGGGTATATGTTTCATGCAATAATAATCTTTTGTATGAAAGAATCAAACACTGGCCATTTTAAAAGGTGGCACCTGTAGGAATATTGGCTGTCTGATATGCTGTACACCCTCTATATATACTCTTCTTATACATATCTGTAAGTAGTAATATGTTTATATGTCTATGTATGTTAGGAGGGTGGCCTAATGTTTAAAATGTTTCCTTTACAAACACAAGGTGCAGGGTTTGAGTCTCACAAGGGATAATCGGCTAGGCTTAAAAATGGCTTGCAAGGGCAGTTAGCCTAATACTAATCTATGAACCTATAATCTATGTGTGTGTATGTATATATATATATATATATATATATATATATATATATATATATATATATATATATATATATATATATATATATATATATATATTTGTTTGTGTATATGTATCATTGGAATGTTTACTGCTTCCACATTGTACATTCCCTATGGTAGACTGACTGTTTTGCATGATATGTTAATGATATCATCCTGACACCTTACAGCTGAGATGGCTTACTGTTAACTTGTTGTGACTATGCTGTGTAGGGTCCTGGGTTTGAGACTTGCAAGTGTTGGTTATTGTGTTGCAAGGCAGATCTCTTCAGCTGTGGAGGAAAGGATGATGTCAATAATTACAAGAGACACTTATTTTGGGCCCCTTCACCCCCATTAACAGTGCCTTTGGTCAGATGTGCTGCATGATATGTTTGAGAAAACATCAAATTTATTTACATCGCAAATGGCTTAATGATAAATCACTTTGGCTGTAGTGTGCAGGGTCCTGGGTTTAATATGTGCAAGGGCTGATTATTTTGTAGCTGGGCAGAGCAGGGGCTGTTGGAGAGAGAGAGTGATTAAGGCACTTTATACCAGTTGAAAGTGGGTTTACGCAGGTTTGTATGGAGCTAAGCAATGCTTACCTGATCTCAGTTTTACTTATGCCCGCTTACAACCACTTACGGCTGCTTAAACCCGGGCTAATTTCAAATAAAGAAAAGAAAAAAAAGGGAGATAGGAAAGTGGTGAAACTGGGGCAAGGAGTGGGAAAAACAAGAGGAGAAACAGGTAGGGATGTGCTGGATGGGTGTAGGAAAGGGCCATAGCTCTGCATTTCTTTGCAGTAACATCTGTTTTCAATGTGGGCAATTTAGAATTTGGAGCCTCACACCCTACAGGGAGGAGTGTGGGCATCATAACATATGGATGATTGATAGGGTTAGATTGTGTGATGGGTACATGTCTCTGGGCGAAATGCAGAGCTATGTATGGGACATGATTTTTTTTTGGGACAGATGCCCTTTTTTTTTAAGGTGAGAGTGGGATGTTAAGGAAGGATTATAGGTAAGTGTGGTGAGGGAGGTTTGGTAGGAGAGGTTGCATTTGCAGACAGACAAGACAGACAAGACAGCAGTCAGGAGTGGTGTATGACACATGGGGGTAAACACCTTGACAGGGAGGGTGGTTGGGAATTGGAGGCTCATGACCCCCCCAGATGGTAGTGGCACTGATCTTCCCACCAAATGGCAGTCACCACTACTCCTTCACATCCCCGCAGGTAGCTGTGCTGGGGGCTGGGTTGGAAGGGCCACCTGCATCTCTAGCTGTGACAGCCTGCCCTCCACCTGGTGCAGGTGGTCATCCAGCTTTGTCTGGATGACACTGCACACCATGCCACAAACCTCATCTAGGGTGACAACATCCTCACCGTGCCCACTTGCAGGGGGGGGCAAGTCCTGTCCCCTGAAGCAGTTCCCCCCAAGGGTGGTGCAGTCCCAGCAGATGATGAAGGTCTGGGTTGGGTCCCAGACATGCTGGGTCCCGGTGCCTTGGCCAGGTGGGGTGGGAGAGGCTGATCCGCTGGGATCTGCCTTCCAAAATGTGCTATGGTTTGGAAATTAACAATAAATATTGGTTAGTTATGCACAACACATTACAAAATTAGTCAAAATAGCATGCATGGATATTCCCATTTACCCAAAACAGTGCAGTTATAACAGTGCCATAGCAAACAGTACCCATGCATATGAGGAATGGCATTCAGAGTTGCAACAGCATGTCAGTTAGTGGTATGTCAGGCAGGTAATAACAATGATATTAGTATGCACACAGTTTAAACAATGATAAACCAAATGGAACAACAGTCCCAACAGTAGAGGTTTGTTTAGGAACATACCCATGTTGGTTTCAGTGTGATGATTGGATCAGTTGAGTGGTGGGGGAAGGGAACAGATTCAATTGACAACTGCTATCAAGTATATTTTCCAGTACACTACCTTTCACTACTCTACATTTTGACCACACTTACACTCTACCTGGGCCATGGGGCTGCTACAGCACACCAACAGCTGCACATATCAACAGAGCAATTGTACCCTTATTTTAGTTATACACATCATACCTGTTTCTATGATGATTTCTTTACCTGTGGGCCCTGTGCAGATGAACTGTGTGCACATTACATTGCTGTTTCTACACATATTTCAGATTCACATATTAGTTGCAGGCCCTGGAATGTGTGCTGTGCCTTTGACATACATCTTCTGTGACATTCTCTGTTTGTGGGTTTCTTGGCAACTGGCAAAAATATCCTCGATAGTGTGATACTTGAGTGACTTGTCTGGGCCAGACTGCAGAGTGCAGATGGCTAGCTTGCATCTATTTGTATGACTGGGGCTGATCAACAGAGCAATTGTACACCTTTCATAGTTATACACATCATTATACACATCATACTAGTATTTCTATTCAGATTTCTTTACCTGTCTGCCCTGGGTGGAAAATATATGTGTTGCAGTACACTACTTTTTCTATTCAGAATGCAGTTTACAGCTGTAGAACCAGACTGACATGTTAGTGGCCTCTTTTTTTCTGGATGAGAAACCTTTTTTGATGAGGTGTGCCACGTAAAAGGATTTCCTGACCACTGTGGCGATGTGATTATCAAAGGAGAGACTACTTTCCACCTGTGTCCCAAGGTCTCTTATCACACTTTCGGTGTTAAGTATACTACCGCCTATGTTGTAGTTCATGGGTACAGAGCTTTTACCAAAGGGGATGACAGTGCACTTTTTGGCATTGAGCTTGAGGCCATGGCTTTGACACCAGTCATCTGTCTCAGTGAGGCCCTTTTGTAGGATGTCCACATCGTTAGGAGTTTCAATTATGGTACCTAGTTTGCAGTCATCTGTGAACTTTGTTAGCCAAAGACCTTCTGTGTTAGCCTGCACTTCAGAGAAGTAGATACCAAACAGGAGAGGACCCAGGACTGAACCCTGTGGTACTCCACTTGTCACTGGTCTGAAGTTGGATTTGGAGTCTGCTACTTTCACTGTGTGGGTTCTGTCAGTGAGCCAGTTAGCAACCCATCTTGTGACATAGGGATTTATACCTAGTTTAGTGAGTTTATCTATAATTCCAGAGTGGGGGATGGTGTTGAAAACCTTGGCAAGATCTAGATAGGCTGTGTAAACCACCTTACCCTTGTCTATGGCTTTGGTGACTGCTTCAAAGAAGTCTATCAGGTTTAGGAGACATGATCTGCCTTTTACAAACCCGAACTGGGTGGGGTCCAGAGTTTGGAGATTACCAATGTCTTTGTTTATAAGTTCCATGATGATACGTTCCATGGCCTTGCAGACCAGGCTCGTCAGGTTAATGGGGTGGTAGTGCCCGGGGTTCGTGGTGGCTCCCCCTTGTGGAGTGGGATAACTGTCGCTGTGCGCCATTCAGCAGGCACAAAGCCTGAGATGAGGCTATGATTGAACATGGTACTTAGGTGGGGTGCCAGTTCGTTCTGTAGTTCATGTAGAATGCAGCCTGGGATGTTGTCTGGTCCCATGGATGCTGAGTTCTTGTCTTTGGAGAGTGTGGTTTTTACCTGTGCAGCCGTGATTACAAGAACTTTGCATTCTAGTAGCATATTAATGTGGCTAAGATGTAAGACTTTAAAGATAGAGACTAGTTCTTACTCTTTTTTTTAATTCTGAACCATACCCCAAATCCTTGAGTTCCCAAGGAACCATTGAACAAAATCTAAGTGTCAAATAAAACTGTAGGAATTACAATAAAAAAGTAGCATAACTGATGTTTTCACAAGTAAAATATAAAGATGGTACAAGTTCTAGATTGCTATCTAGAAAGGTAATGCAAATCAATACAATGCATGGCTTGGGTCAAAACCTGGAAAAGGTCACCATTATGGTTCTGCATGAAGTTAGAGCACACAAGTGGGCTGATGGTAAAATCTGCCCCACCTGTGTGATATTTCACATGCTTGATATCTTCATTAGATGTTAACAATATCTGAATACTGTCTCCAATAATAGTGCTGATAAACAATAACAGTCTGTAGAAATTATGGAATGCTGGATAACAGCAACAGTGCTGATAAATACCCAGAATTTCTGCACTTATATTCTGATTTTTCTGAATAATATCAACTGAAACTGTCTTTTCCACCTGAATAGTATGGATATTAGACCTGACTTCTGTACTCAGGCTTGAGTGTCTACACTATAAAGACCTTTTGCATATACCAGTCCAACAACTAACTTAACTCCCTCATCTAACTGTGTCCTAAAGTATATCCTTATAATACCAGTCACTGTAATGCTTTATACACCTCTTTAGCTTTGGTTTCCAAGCCTTGACTTGCATGTGCCTCATAGCCTATTTTTTATCTAGCATTCCATTGCAAGTACACATATCTTTCCTTTGAGAAAGGAACATTCTGTAGCTCTCCCCTAGAACTCTTATTTTTGCACATCTCATGCTTAGCCAGAGAGTATTTTTTTCCTTTCTATTGAACTGTCTTTCCCTGAAACTGAATGCATACATGAAAACACAAGTCTGACTGTATATTTTCAGGCCTATTATTCTACCTTAATGTACTATAGTGAACTCACTAAGAATACAGTGAAACCCTTAGTCTAACAGACACAAATGCTTACAGTCACTCAATGCTGGTGTGGAACACTTGACTATGTACTGAGAAAAAATCAACACCATAGTGGGAACAATGAATGTGCCATGGTATAAGTGCATCACCAGTTGTCATATGTGTAGTTATGTGAAAGAATTACATCATGTGTATGAATCAAGGAATGTGTGTCCCTGTAATTAATTAGAAAAAAATCTTGCTGTATGCCAGACAACATTACCTGATGCTAGGTATACCCAGACACACCCGTGGCTCCCTGCTTTTGTCACTGTGATGATAGATGAAGGTATATGTCATGTACCATTTTACTTTCATCCATTGCTTTAGTGACTGTTTCAAAAGGTCCACCTGGTTAAATAAGCATGACTTGCTCCTGATGAATCTAAACTGAGATAGGCCCAATGTTTACAGTTTACTTATGTCCTTACTGATTAGTTCCATGGTACATCTTTCTATGGCTTTGCATATGATGTTGGTCAGACTTATGGGTCTGGAATTGCCTGAGTCTGCAGAGGGTCCTCCTTTATGCAGAAGAATGACAATAGCTGTTCTTCATTTGCTTGGTATAAAACCTTTAATGAGACTGAGGTTGACCAGTCTTGTTGGGGGAGTGGCTAAATCGTGCTTCATGCTATTTAAGATGCATCCAGGGGATACTGACAGGACCCATCAATGCAGTATTTTAAACTTTTGATAGCGCTTTTAGGACTTAGTCTTGGAGGCAAGCCAGTTTCAGGTATATCTTATGGAACATACAGAGGGGAGAGAAGGGTAAAGTTAGAGCTGAATTTATTCACCAGTAGCTGTACTCTATCCTTGTCAGTGTAAATAACATAATTCGCAATCAGCTCAGTGCATTGCTGTGTTGCGCTTCTGAGATTACACAAATAACTAAAAAGGCCTTGTGATTGTCTTTGGCTTGGGTAGCTATTTTCGTCTCAAATTTGGCTTTTGTGGATTTTATTAAGCTCCTGAGTTGTTTGTTTATTTCAGTGATGAGGGCTCTGTCATTCCGGAAATTATTCTTCTTACATTTGGTCAAAAATCTCTTCATTTTATTGTAAAGTATGTTTATATTGTGGTTCCACCATGGGGGGTTGTTTCTGGGGTTAATTTAATTGTTGTTTCACATCTTCTCCTCTATATTGCAAGTACCATTCAACCATTTAGATAAAACTATTTTAGCTATTACTACCTCTATGTCGGCTCTACACTTTATCCTTATATTGCTTTCTTACTCTATTACACTGCTCTTCAACCTCCGCTAGCTGGTCTTTTCCTCTCTTTCTATTCCTTTCCTCTCTCTGACCTATTTTTCTGTCTGCAGTTTTTCTCTTACACTTCCATCTCTTCCCCTCCTTTCTATCTCTTGTTCTTCTTGACACCTGTCCTTATTATATTCTCCTGTGTGTTCACCTTTCCATCCCATCACCTCTAACTTTCTACCTCAGCCCTTTCTCTGCTTAGTCTAAGATATTATCCTACCATTTCTCTTAAGACTAAATTTTAAACAGGACCTCACACAGTTTTCTACATATCATTGCTTTATATCTTTCCTCTATGGCCGCTTCAATATTTTAAGTTTCTCTTGTTATATTTTTCTATTTCTTGTCAAATGTGGTTTTGGGTTTATAACACTGAATGAATTCTGAAGAAAAATGTACTTGTTATTATGACATGATGTCATTGATTATCTCATTTTCTTGCTATACCACACAAGGGTCTATATCATTTTATCGAATTACTAGGTTCATAGGTTCATAGGTAGGTACTAGGCTTTTGGCCCTACTACAACGGAAAGAAATTGATTGGCAAACACCAATGCCACAAACAAATAAAAATATTTAAGTGGGGGGGCTTTACCCCCCCACACACACCCTCCCTAATTAAATATTCTAACTCCGAGACCACTCTACAGTCAGAGAAAGGACAGGGGTCACAGAATGGCCAACCAATTTCTTTCCGTTGGAAAGAAATCAGTGATTTGGCCTTTTGGGATATTCGTAGTTCGACATTTTGGTGTCAAACATATGAGAGTCAACATTCTCATATGTCAACCTTATAATATAGACCCGGAAGTGAATCTGGTTACTTTATTATAGATAGATTCTAATTTGGAAAGAAGAGAAGACTGTAGATTAGTTAGGATTTGTGAGCCATAAAAGATTAGGAAGAAGGAAGGCATGGGTGAATGAGATTCTAGTGTCAAGGGTGAGGAACCTTTTATTTCTATACAATAAATGAAGCTTTTGGTGAGTTTTCTTAATACATTGATCTACATGTGAGTCAAATTTGAGCCAATCATCTATGGTCACACCAAGTAGCTTAATATGAGTTTCAAGGGAAAGGAAAGTATTATTTAGTGAGGAGATGGTAAATTATGATTTCAGATGGTAGAGGGATTTGGGGAGGAAGAGGAGGATTTTTTGGGGGGTTAAGAATGAGTTGCTTGTTAGATAGCCATGATTCAGTAAGGTTAAAGGACTTTTGTGTGATAGACAGTAGATCTATAGGATTCTCAGCAAAAGAGATAATAGTGGAGTCATCAGAAAACTGAATGAGGAAGGACTGGGGACAAGATTGGTATGGATGGTTAGTAAAGATGTTACAAAGAAGGGGAAATAGAACTGAGCCTTGTGGAATGACCATATTAATAGGGAGAAAGGGAGAGAGAGTAGATAGCCATTTCACAGACTGCATCCTGTCAGTAAGGTAGCTGTTGAAACAAGAGATAGTAGAAGTGGATACGTTGAGTTGGGCTAGCTTGGAGAGGAGGATGGAGTGGGAGACAGTGTCAAAGGCTTTAGAAAGGTCTAGGAAGAGGCAGGACACAAGTTTATTGTTATCTCTAGCTAGACAGATAGAGCTGATAAAAGAAATGAGAACAGTGGCTGTACTGTGGAAAGGGCGAAAACCATGCTGGGTTGGAGTAATCAGGTTTTCTTGGATAAGATAGGTTAAGATTTGTTTGTGAACACAGTGTTCAAGAATTTTAGAAAGAGGAGAGAGAATTGCTATAGGTCAGTAATTAGAGAGTTCAATAGAATTCCTTCCTTTGTGGGTAGGTATTATGTGGGACATTTTCCAAATAGTGGGGACAGTTGATTCTCTGATTGAGTGATTAATAAGGATAGAGACAGGGTATCCTATGGAATTAGCTGCAATTTTAAGGAAGTAAGGTATGCTATGGAATTAGCTGCAATTCTAAGGAAGTGAGGTGGCAGTTTATCAGCAGAAGGTGAACATGGTTTTAACTTAAGAAGCAGGTTTTTAATATATTTAGTAGGGATTGTATTTAATGAGAGGGGGGAGTTGAGTGGTTGAGGGGTGGTAGGAGGTGAAGGATTAGGTGGGTAGGAAGTCTGCATGAGCTTACTGATGGTATCAATGAAGTATGAGTTAAAGAGAGATGCAGTTTCATGTGGAGTGTTATTAGGACATGGGTTGGGAGTTGAAGGATTGCCAGGGTGGAAAATATGGTTAACAGTATTCTAGAATTTTTTAGGGTTTCTAGATGAAGATGTTTGCTGAGTGAGATAGAAGTTCTTATCAATGATAATGTGCTTCTTAGTCAGATTACGAAGTTCCCTATATATATGGAAATTAGAGGGAGATTTTGTTTTGGTCCAGAATTTCCATGCATTGTCTTTTTTATGAATAAGAGACAGTGTGAAGTCAGAAAGCAAAGGAGAACATTAAGATTTAACTGTGACATATCTGGGAGAGGCAAGAGAATTAAGAGTGTTAAGGAAAATAGAATTAAATTGAAATACAGCATCATCCAAAGGTAGGAAAGAGAGAAAGGATGAATCAATAACTTGGAGAGAGTTGGTAAAACTTTGAGAGTCAAAGCTAGTTAGCTAATGACAAGTAATAACTTTATGAGTTTGAGACTGATGGGAGGAAAATCTTTGGATGCACACAGGGCTGTGGTCACCTAGGGAGTCAGGGAGGGATTTGGGATAGTGATAGAGGTGAGGATTAGACACAAGAATCCAATCAATGATGGAGCTGGTGTTAGTAGGCTTATGATGAAAACTAGGAGTAGAGACAAGTTGAGTGTAACCATATAGGTTAAGACTAGAAGCAGGAGAGTTAGAGTAGACAGTAAGCCAATTGATATTGACATTACCAAGTATAATGGTCTTGTTCGGTAAATTATCAGAAATCCAATGAAGAATCTCTTCTAATAAGGGCATATTATTTCCAGGGGGAATATAGATGGAAAAAATTGTTAAGGTTTTGTGTTTGTTAAGTTTGTAGTCAGCAATGATAAGTTCAGCTGGGTGGCAGAGGGGGGTTAGGGTCAGGAAATTAGGGTATAAAATGGCAACACCTCCATCTTTTTTATATGTTCTGTCTTGACGTATAATGTTGTAACCAGAAGGAATAAATTCATTGTCATTGTTATACGGTTTTAGCCATGTTTCAGACAGAGTAACAATGTTTGGAGAATATTGGTCTATCCAAGAGTAAAAGTCAGATGTTTTATTGAGGATACCGTGAATATTAATGAAGTAAAGGGTTAGAGCTTTGGAGTATGAGTTAAGTTAGTGCAAGGTAGTTTGATAGCCAGAAGAAGTAGAGGATGGTTTAATGGTGGGACCCAGGTTAGCATGAACGTCCCCTGAGAGTATTAGAGTGTTGAGAGGGTGAAAAAGAAGAGTAATAAAAGGAGGGAAACAGTGGATTTTGTTTTTGGTTCTATCAAGTGGAGAGGTCATAAGAGAAAGTTTGATTTTAGGGACAGTAAATTCCATGCACGAAAAGAGAGAGGAAGATATGGTAAAGGAGTAATGAGTTAAAGAAAGTAAAGTGTAGTGAGAAGTGGGAAAACAAGGTGGCAAATAGAGCTGATTGTGAAAAGAGGTTAGGATGTAAAGGTGCATGAGAATAAAGGATATAAGGAGCGGGAGAAGAGATAAAAAGGAAGAGGCAATCATAGTGTAAAGAAATTGGAGGGTAAATCAAGTGAGACTAGTGAGTGTGTGGATGGGGTGAGAATGCAAAGCAGGTAAGAATATAGAGGGGAAGTAAACAGAGGCAGGAGAAAGGAGTAATAAGAGAAGTAAAAAAAAAACAACGTTCAGGTAAGACAACTAAACAATTAACAGAAGGGAAGCAGTCTAAAGCTGAGCCATAACACAAGGCAGTAATCTAATAGTATAAATGCCCAACAGAGTCAATAAATTAGACAGAGGAAGTGTGACATAGATTGGAGGGAACATCTAGTAATAGTGTCAAACTTGAGTAGGAAAATCATTACAGTGAGTGAATATGACTTGCAGAACAAACAACAAGTGCACAAAGCCTAAGTAGTTTAAAGGGAGAGGATTATACCATGTAATTAAAGCAGGAGGGGGGGAACACTATAGAAAGTGACTCAGCAAGTGTGCACACCTTACAACATGTTATAGTAAGTAAATCAGCAATAAAACAAAAACATACCCCCGGATTCACGTAGCTTCTGTGCAAGAATAAGCTATTCTTGCAAGGAAGGGTCCGCGTCCATGTAGAGCAGCAGGGTGCCTTGAATATTAATGAAGGCATGTTGCTCAGCTCTTACATGGACACAGATCTGTGTACAAGTGCAGGGTGGTGTAGCTGAGAGCAAAGCTCGCACAATATACATGCCCCCTGCATGAATGTCTACAGCAGTGAGAGTGCGTGTCCGGGGACACTACTATTAGTGTCTGTGGATAAAAAAAACAAGAGTTTGTAAATAAAGTATACAATACACATTCCCTTAGTAAGTAAGAGCAATATTTAAAATCTATCCCTATTTGTTCCCCCATCATTAAATGCTTTCCCCAGATTGTGTGCAAGTTTAAGCTAATGCAAAGCCTGTCATTTTATCAATGTTCACACAGCCCCCGACAGATAATGGTGCAGAAAGCAATGTCCATACCCCTAGTAAAATAATTAAAACACATATGTTTTCTTTTTTTATTTTATTCACCCTCTGCAATAAAGTTTAAAGTGTAGCAACAAAAGAAACAACCATTGCAGGTCATGAACCCAGGACCCCATACACCATAGTCATGGGACTTAACCACTATGGTATTTGAGATGTAGAGTTTGATGATGTTTTCCCTAGCGTATCATGCACTCTGGTTATTAACCATGAATGGAAAAAGAACATCACTCCCCAGGATTGAACCCAGGACCCTATATACTATAGTCAAAAGCACTTAACCACTAAGCCATTTGTGATGCAAAGGGTTATGATGTTTTACCTAAGATATCATGCAGTCTGGTTATTTAAGATTAATGGAAATAAAACTGTCAGTCCTAAGTTCTTAACCCAGGAGCCTGTACACCATAGTGAAAGCACACTAAGCCATTCAAGCTGTAGAATTGTATGATGTTTTTCCTAACATATCATGCAGTATGGTTATTTAACATTAATGGAAATAAAACTGTCAGTCCCAAGTCTTTAACCCAGAACCCTGCACACTAGCATCAGAGCACCATACCAGTACACCATCTGAGCTGTACAAATTGCTGTTGCTTTTCCAAAGCTATCATGCAATAGAGGTGTACCACAGCCATGAGAAAGTTCTGTAGAATCAATAATGTGTTGCATATAGACATATATATATATATATATATATATATATATATATATATATATATATATGGAAACGTACATACTTAAAATATATATATATACACATATAAATATATGAGTAAGGGGAAACATATACACACACACACACACACACACACACACACACACACACACACACACACATATATATATATATAATTTTTCTTTTCTTTATATATATATATATATATATATATATGTATAGGTATATGAAAAAATATATATGTGTATTCACAAAACATGCAGTGCATAACTCAGAAACGTCTAAGTGAAAGAAAGAAACATGTACAAAAAGTCTGTACAAAGGGAGGGAAATGGGGCACATATAGCAACATATGTAGAATATAACTGTCAGAAACAAACAGTTATTCAGCAACAGGGTCATTTCAGCAGAACTGTCCGAAGGATATGTGGCTGGGAATTGACATGTTATCATTATTCACTGACATAAATCCTGGGATCATAACAGTGATTTAGCAGACAAATACAAATAAACTGTGGAACTGAACCAAAGTATGGGCCAAACACCTGGACATTCTGCAAATAGCCTGGCAGTGGAGAGGTATGCTCAGAGCCCTTTAGTGCAATGAATCTGGAACAAGCCAGACAAAGGGGGGGGGGCAAAGACATGACAATAGAGAGATATCCAAATTATGTGAGTAGATAAGCTGAGAAAGTTGTTGTAGTAACACTGTTCCTGCTAACATATATTGACAGAAATATCACCTTAGTGCATTTTATAGTTAATGTCCAGAAGCAAAAAAAAAAGCACCTTAACAGATACAAGCATATGTAATCTGAGGGTTATGCTATTGTGCTGTGGAGATTCTATACATAACTATTGAAGGCCTTGTGGTTGTCTTCACTATCTGCTGCAATCATGTTTTCATAGCTACCTTTACAGGATTTGATGAGAGATCTCAACCTTTGGTTGAGGCTGATAAGGGAGCACTTCCAGTCTTGGGACTTCACCTTATTCCACATCAATTTCCTCCTTCTCTTGTAGAGTTTGTTTATGGCAGGGGACCACCAGAGTGGCTTCCTTGTTTCTTGGTTCTATTGCATATGGCGAGATCTATGCATTTGTGTATGTGTTCGTACAGTGTATTGGTGTATGATTCTGCAGTCATGCAACTAGTCTCCATCTGCATGGGTGCCATGCAGTTAGCCACCTCTGTTTGTAGGTGCCCAAAGTTAGTTTTGGAGAAGATTTCATGGTGGTTACCTTTGTGGGGTGATGGGAGGGAAGTGGATTTCCAAGGTGATTAGTTTGTGTTAGTATCTAACCAGGAAGGAGTTGACTACTGTTTGTGCGTGTTAGTAATGACCAGGTCAAGGATGTTGCTACCTCTAGTGGGAGTAAGAATGAGCATGTCCAGGGCATTGGAATTAATGAATTCCAGAAAGCATTGACCAAGTGTATTGGTAAATGAGTAGTTTTTCCAGTTAATGGTGGGGTACTTGACGTTGGCCAGTATGAAAATGTTATGTTGGACCCTAATATTCCCCAGGGTGCTTAAGAATGGGGAGTGTGAGTCTTGGGCCATGTTTGTGGACCTACAGCAGGCTATGACCTGTATTGCTGTCTTACCCAATGTTAGCTGCACCTGAAGTATCTCAGATACATTATGTTGTGCTAACAGTCTGGAGGTGTGCACATCTGTTATAAATATTGTAACACCATCACCTTTGCAGCTTTGGTCCAAGTTCTGGGCAAAACAGGTGTGGAGTGAGTGATAGCTTGGTAGTGCAGATGTGCTTCCTGCTGCCTTGAACCAGTTCTCTGTTACAGCACAAATGTCGATGTTCTCCAGTTTAAGGAGTGCTTTGAGTCAGTGCATTTCAAAATGTAGACCTCTAGTGTTGTGCAGCATGATCCTCAGATTACATTTGTTTCTAGCTGTTACAGTGGTAATGTGGTCTTTGGAACACTGCCTAAAAAAGCCACTATAGGGGTAGCAAGAGCCTTGGCCAGTACCTGGAATCCCAGGGGTGACAGATGCAGGTCATGTCTGGCAAAGGATTACAGTCTGTCAATCATGTCATCCCAGGCACATAGATAGTGGATCACCTTAAAATGATACCAGAAATGTAGCCAGTTGTTGAAATCAATCATTTTCAGCTTTTACTGTGGCATCATTCTGGGTGATGGTAGGATGCTGCTCAGGGCTAGAGTCATAACAGTCTGGGCTACATAGTCGGAGAGCTCCTCCATGTCTGTTTCCATATAGTCCAGGGAGGTACATCTCAGGTCATTCACACCCACATGTACAATGACAGAGTCATATATGTACCTGTTGTTGAGAGACCTCAGTGTGTGTGTTATGTGGCAGATCCCGGTGCCTGACAGGTGGCTGACTGTTGCTTTCTCCTTTTTCAACCTAGTGAGTGGGACATCACTGTTCCTTACTATCAAGTCAACTATGCTAGTGTTTTGGCCATGCTGTTTTGCCTTAGGCGCTTTGGTTGACTGGCACACTGTTTAGGAGACATATGTGTCTTGTGATTAGTGTTGTGTGGTGGTGGTGGTGGTGGAGTGCATGTCTGCCTTGGAGGTCTCTGCTGTTTATGCAGCTTTTTATTGAGAGCCTCCACAAAGGTGGGTGTGTGGTTTGTGTTTTTATATGAAGGCAGTGCTGGTGTGTGTTCTGGAAGGTATGTGTTCCATGTAGTGTGGTGCAAGTGTTGACTGTCTCCTCCTGACCAACTATTTTAGTCTTGGCTGGAGAGTGTGTGGCATCAGTTTGGATATACAAGTGCATCTCTTACAAGTCTGAATGTAGAGAGGTAAGAGGTGAGGGTTGTCAGTGTACATGAGGCAGTTGCTACATTGCCTCAGGATGGCCAGGTTCACCAGGTTATAAGACAAAAGCACAGGAAACTGACCTGTAGACATGCCTGAAGGGTGGCCATTAATAATAATTACTGGAGCTGTTTCCTCATAGAATGCTTAGTGCTGTTAGCACTTTTGTGTGCTAAAATACTTGCTGCAAGATGTCTGGTAAAGTGCTAAAATAATAAGCTATTGAAAGTGCAGGAGAGGAGAGAACTATCATATTTAAGTGACAAATTGAAGAGCAAACTTGGGCAACACTCAGATGCTAACATACAGTCATGGATACAGCAAATCTGTATCTGTACTAGACTAGTTATAGGAAAGGTAACTAATTAGTACTATTTTAATTGTCAAATGTCTGGTATATTTTATTTGTCTCCATGGTAGTGTAGCTGGTGTACAATGGAAGTGTGGGTGCATTTCACATGTGCAACCACCTATGTATACACGTGTCCCATACAGTATACTCACACCCCTTACTACTGTAATGACAGCATATATAGGCATGTTATGTAAAGGAAATAATATGCACCTGGCCTGCAACAAAATACACAGCCCTTATAGGCCATGAACCCAGGAACCTGTACACAATAGTCAAAGCATATAACCACTAAGCTGTCTAAGCTGTACTATTTTATAATGCTTTTCAACCATAGCATGCAGTGCAGTCGGTTAATCATAGGGAAGGAAGACTGTGGAATCAGTAATGATTTAGTTGTCAATAACTTGCAGCACTGTCAGAGCCAAGAGCACCTTAGTATAATTCTGGACCATGTCAGATGAAGTGGGGGGACCAGTCTATGGACATACAAACACATTGGTAATGATACAAAGGGACCCATGCCACTGACATCTGCTGCCCCTCACACATAGTACAACTAATAAGTACACAGTATACTGCTGCAAAATCAGGATAGGCCATAAACAATGGCCAGACATATACTGACCTCTTAGCAATATAGCTAAAATGACTGAAGATAGTAAAACAACAGACAACCAGCCATCAATACACATAAATGTTTTAATGTGTTTTGCCTTCAACTATTACAGCATTACAAAACATATTTGCCTTTAATACAGGAATCAATTAACACTTAATTACGCATGTTCTTAAACAGCCTCCAATTACACTCCTCAGTTAACCCCCTAGGGGATACAGTATCAAATGATACATTGTAAATTGATTCTTCACATAATAATGGCTCTGTTATAAGTGTTTGATCAAACTGGGAAACAGACCTTTTCCAAAAAGTAGCTTGAAACCCACTACAGTCCCCATGGTGAAATGTACGAAAAGTAACAGTTATAGAAAGTTTGTCCATGTAATAACTAATATGTCTCACATGTTCTAACAGACTGATTCTAAGGCATCTCCTAATATTCCGCAGACCCACCCCTTGACTGTACAGGGTTATACATGCTGTCCAGCCTTTGCACTCATATGTATGGCACCTACCTCACTTAATGTGTCTTATTCTACAATATCACTGGGATGATAGCAAGAATGTCAGCACTAAATACTTATAGACCATACCTATCAACCTTCTACTGCATGACAACTGGACAAAGCCTGTCCTATAAGTGGAGGATAGAGGTCCAAGCACAGGGCCATATTTGAAATATTGCTGTTATACACTGAGAAAGTTGCTGGTGTTACAGGGTTGGTTGCAACATCTCTATTGTAAGGAATATTAAGTCAGAAACACAAATGTTACCATTTACTGGCAGCAATCACCAGAGTATGCCACTGATTTGCTAAGGACAACACCTGTCTTGGTAACACACCAAACATAACAGGCAAATCTCTGGCCATTATATGGATAGGCCTACAATTCAGAGCTATGCAGGCACATAACTTTGTCAGACTGAAATCCATGCAGAAGTAGTATGTACACACAAAGCCTGTAAAACTAGCAGTATTCACACCATATAACAGAAATACTCACATTTGGTCCCTAAGTCTGTAACCTTCTCCACCATTTAGTTGACCTGTCTCCACAAGTCTTGTTGTAAGAGTTATTCCCACCTGCTGTCTGTAGCACTCAGTAGTCATACACCTTCAGGATGTGTTCCTCACAGCCAAGGCAAAGGGAGATATCCTGGGTGAGAATGGCCAGAAAATACTATCAGCTACAGAAATATATACAATAACCAACACAGATACAGCCATACACACATTTGCCACACCTGTGGTTATCAGCTCTGCCTATCTCGTCATTTATTCCATACTGTTACAAAGTTTTTGCACACAGCATATGCCTTATTGGGCTGAAGAGTGTCATCAGTTACCTGTATGGTCGATGGTGACAGCGATCCTCATACAGTGGACCTTGAGACATGTACTGTGGGTACCATGGTGTAAAAATATTAAACCCTGCACCCAACCCACATTGGATGTAGTACTTACTCATACCCATGATAATGCTCTGATAAACACACAATCACCAGGAATGAGATTCAAACATTTGTCTACCTATCCAATTATTGCTATTACACTGATATGCATTTATTGCACATGCCACAGAGCTAGTAGGGTGAAGACTGTTTCATGGCTCTCCTAAGGTGAGCAACATCACCATCCCTTGTAATGTTTGCAATGTGCCGTGTATTTAGAGAATGAGGCCTCAGAATGCTGTTTCCTACAAATATGCACACTGACACATACTTGCACACACACACACACACACACACACACACACACACACACACACACATACTCACATTTGCCAGGACTAAGAGGGTAACCCACACCTGTCTACTCATTGGTAGGACAGTGTTATGCTGGTACTGCAAGCTCAAAGTAGACCATATGGTGAAGGGTGTCACAAGGTACCTTTACAGTGCAATACAGCAGCAGCCCTTTCTAAGTATAGCACTGGGGGTGTAGTGAGTGAGAAGGTCCTCAAAGTATTTTCAACTACAAGTTTACACACTCAAAAACACTGTTATACCCAGTAATGCACACAGACACATTTGTCAGTACTGAGGTCCATTGCTGCAGGTGTCCATGGGTGTGAACCAGGCTAATGTCCATGGAGATATGAGAAGAGTAAGGCATGTGAGTACACTGGTAGCATGGCACCTGACACTTGCAATATGCCATCTATCAACCACTGCCACTTGAGTAATCCCCAGGGTGGCAGTTATATTCACCATCCACTCATCTGAATTTCTCTTGAACAGGGCCAGTGATGTGTCTTGACTGACATGTATGCAACATATATTGCATCACGTGGCCAGTTATAGACCTGTCCCCAAGCATGTTCTGTTGAATGTGGTAATGCGGTTGAGGTATCCATGGCATGTGCTGCATACAGATTGGGGTTTCCTAGCTGTGGCATTTGTAACACAGCTGGGCAGACATGGCACTGTCAGTCAAGCAGGGATTGCCTGTAAGTAGCCAAGATGTGACCAGGAACACTTGGAGGTTTTGGCCTCTTTCCATATCAGACAGTTGTTTCATACCTGGGGTTGTACATGTGAGGTGCACTTGCAGTCTACCCTGTTGTTGAAGATGTCTATTGAGTTACATGGCAAATGGGCCATTGTACCTACTGATTAGCCTAAAGAGCGGGGAGTAGAGGGAGACATTGACCTCTTCATTCCTGGATGACACACCCTTAGTTATGCAATGTGCCACATGGAAGGACTTTCTGTCCACAGTGGCAATGTGGTGGTTAGAAGTGAAGTTGCTGTCAAGCTGTGTTCACAGACCTCCTATAAGGACATCTGTCTCCGTTGGACTACCACTGATGTGGTCATTTGTGGACTGCACATTGATTCAACAGGCACATTTCTTGACATTTAGACTAAGGCCAGTGTTCTGACAACAGTTGGATGTGTCAGTAGCAATTTTATGCAGGATGTTAACATAATCTGGGATGTAAACATAGCCCCCAATTAGCTATTGTCTGCAAACATTGTTAACCACAATTCATTCATGTTGGGCTGGATATCAGAGACACACACAACACATAAGACTGGACACAGGACAAGAACCTGTTGTACTCCACTCATGACTGTTTGGCAGTCTGACACCACTCATGACTGTTTTGCAGTCTGACATGCAGTCCACTGCTTTCACACTGTGAGTTCCATCCTTGAGCCAGTTTGCAGACCACTTAGTGACATAGGGATAATGAATATATAAGTGTGTTTGCTTCTGATTCCTGAGTGTGGAATTGTATCACAGGACTACAAGGGCCACATATCTGGTTTTGGACACCATATTGCTCGATAGTAATATCATGACAAACAGATTATACAACTAAAGAGTGTCCACAGCTACCACAAAAGTGGGCCTTGTACAGTGGACATTTGGTAGTTTGCTGGGTGGACCACACAAAAGTGTAACAAAACCCAACTCCCATGGATATGGATCACACAGACACACACCTGCCAGGAATGGCATTCAAACACCTTCCTAACTAGTTTACTGCACTATAGTATTACACATTTATCAGACGTGCCACGACACTTACATGTTTAAGAACTGTCTAAAGGTATCTTTAAAGGTGAGTGATATAGGAGTGGAAAGGGAGGTGTAGTAAGTGCTACTGGCCTCAAAGTCATGTGTCTACAAATACACTCTCACACAAGCACACTTTTATATTTGCCAGGAATGGGATTAGAACTCTTACCTAACTAGTTTACTGCATTACAATATTATGCACTTATCAGACATGCCACAAAGCTTATATACTTGAGAGTTGTCCAAAGGTATCTTTAAAGGTGACTGATATCAGCAGCAGTCATAAAGGAGGGCAATGTGAAATGGAGTGACTGGGAATGACCTCAAAATCATTCACCTACAAACACACACACATCTTTCCGTTTGACAGGACTGTGTGATTAGGATTGCTACAGAAATAGTTATTGGTACTCTACTGTTACACAGTTATCAGAAGCACAACATAGTCTATAGAGCTGAGGGCTAACAAAGGCGATTTGTAATGTGACTGATTGCAGCACATATTCTAATATTGGGTAACGGGATGTGTACTAAATAGGGATGGAGTAAAGCAGCAATTCCTTCACACACCCACACTTGCCAGGACTAAGGCTCGAAACCCTATCTGACTAGTTTATTGCACTATAGTATTATGCATTTATTGCAGGCGCCACAGAGATGACATGGTTGAAAGCTACTCAAAGGTATCTTTAAAGGTGACTGACATCAGTAGAAGTGATAAACTAGGGCAATGTGAAATGGAGTGAGTGGGAATGGCCTCAAAATCATTCACCTACAAACAGACACATCTTTACATTTGACAGGACTGTGATTAGAAGGGTATATATTATAACAACAAATGATCAAAGGATCGAATGTTGTTATATCAACCCCTAAAGATGGAATTCACAAAAAGTCGAACAACCAGGGTAAAAAATTGCTGTTCCCAAAAAAAAAAAAAAAAAAAAAAAAAAAAAACAGCGCTAAATAAAGTGCAGGGCTTTGCCCCCCCACACCCTTCCTACTTAAATATACCAACTCCAAGATTGCACTACAGTGGAGGAAATGGCAGAACCCGGACGGTTGGCCCAGTGATTTCTTTCCCTGGGAAAAAATTTGCTGTTCCGGCCGTTCGCTATTTTGACTATTCGCCACGTAGTGTTTGAACAAGCAGCATTCGATCATCTGATCATTCGCTGATGTAAAGTTCACCCGATTAGAATTGCTACATAAATAGTTATTGGTATTCTACTGTTACACAGTTATCACAAGCACAACACAGCCTGTAGGGCTGAGGGCTAACAAAAGGAATTTGTACAGTGACTGACTGCAGTACATGTTCTGATATTGGGTAATGGGATGTGTACTGGATGGGGATGGAGTAAAACAGCAATTCCTTCATACACACACACACAGGTGCTATGAACAAGATTTGGAACCCTACCTAACTAGTTTATTGCACTATAGTATTATGCATTTATCGCAAGTGCTACAGAGCTTATATGTTACAGAGCTGTCCAAAGGTATCTTTGAAGATGAGTGACATCAGCAGTAGTGCTAAAGTTGGGCAATGGGAAGTGTAATGAGCGTGAATGGCCTCAACCACATTCATTTAGAAACACACACACTCACATGCAAGCTTACATTTGACAGGACTGAGACTGCAACTGCTACATGAATACTTATTTGTACTGTAGTGTTACACAGCTATCTTAAACATCACTGAGACTATAGGGCTGAGAGCTAACCAAAGGAATTTCTACAGTGAATGCCATCAGCACATCATGTGATATAGGCCAATGGGATATGTAGCAGTTGGGAAAGGCCTAATAATGGGATTGTCTCTGTCACTGTCTGTCTCTCTCTTTTCCCCATGTCTCTCTGTGTGTATGTTTGACATATTATATTATGTTGGCCATAGATATGTGTGAGTATTCCTATCCATTGTGTGTGTGTGTGTGTGTGTGTGTGTGTGTGTGTGTGTGTGTGTGTGTGTGTGTGTGTGTGTGTGTGTGTGTGTGTAAGTATCAATGGTATATAAGTTGGTGTGTGTGTGTGTGTGTGTGTGTGTGTGTGTGTGTGTGTGTGTGTGTGTGTGTGTGTGTGCGCGCGCACAGGCATCTGCGAATAACGGATATCTGTAGTCCACTGTGTTGTCAGATGGTAGAAGCATGCCCAGTATGACCTTCTATATTGAGTGTGTGCATCCATTCCAGGGATGGTTGGACTCCAATTCAGGGTTTTGCGTGCCACAGCTACACCTAGCAACCTGTTTCTGCATGATATTTGTAGATAGGTTGCCAATATGGAGACACAATGGGCGTAACATATGGGGGACACTGTAACTATTGCTGTCTGTGCTGCTTGTGTAACATGGTTGATTGTAGCATAGATTTTCTCACATATGGTACTATTTTACACTGTGATGTATCATGTCATCAACTACTGTCAGTTATCATTCTTTGCTCACAGTTATTTACCAGGGACATACAGGATGAATGAAGCTGAGACCAATATTCTGAGGCATATAGACTACACATTCTGGCACACTCCTGCCATTGTGGAGGAGTAGCTACAGACAACAGACTGCTGGTTCTGTGAAAATGGTCCAGCACCTTGTTCATATGCTGGCTGGGGATCCTCTTCTTGTTCTTTTCTCAACTTAACAGAAATGCCATATCCTGCTGGGCCCATACCTCTCAACTGTACAGATACACCCAGGTTATCCAGAGGCAGTACTCATATATCAGGTCAGTTTACCTTCACATTGTGGTTTACAAGCAGTTTTGTGGCTATTCATTCATGGGTTTGCAGTCAGGGGGTAGTATGGCCAAACATTAGAGCTTCAGACTTCACACACTCCATGACATGCATGCTTCTATACCCCCCTCTGTTATTCTCTCCCTCTTCCTAACATTATGAAAGCAATATCTCAGAAGTATCCCTGTAGTTGGACCTTTATCCCAGCAGTATTTATGGCTTGGTCCACAGTTCTTGCAATAGGACATAGGGAGGCATGTTACTGGCATTTGTCAACATGACCTTGCATTTGTTTTCTGTTTACTGTATTAGGTTGTTAGTTAGGACCCCCTCACATTCCATACATTGGCACTATGGGTGAGGCATGGGTCTTTGCCAGAGGACTGTAGGCCATTTGAGAGTGCTGCAGACCATCTGTAACAGGCCAGTGCATTCTGTCAGTCATACATTCCCAGGCTGCTAACCAGTGGATTACCCTGGGGTGACAGTGCTAAGTGGGTTTCTGCTTACAGCTAGGAAAACACCTGCATTGGGCATCTATTCAGCCTGCAGCATCATGTATGTATTCCTAGGGATGGGTTCTTGCTGTACTCATTCCCTACAGCAAGGATATGACCTGTAATAAATCTGTGGCTGATGGTGGGGTGAGCTGGGTGCATGTGTGATATGGAAGCTACTTGCACTTGACTCACAAATATACCTGGGACATTCCCCTTATGCTGGCTTGTGTGTGGACATGGGCAGCCTGTCATCATTTTATAACTGTGCCTTTTGTGGTCTGCCAGTGATTGGTCAGACTACCAGTATTCCATACCAGAAGGACAACTAATGTGATGCTAACCTCTATGTATAATTACAAACTTGTGTGCAGTTGGCAGTTATTTTATATGCACTCTGTGTAGGTTACTTCCACCTGTTTCTATGTATGGGCCCCTATTCATGGTTTGTCCAGCTTTCCGATGGTGACAGATATTGACATCTAGACAGTGAGTATGTACAACTGCTGACATGGGTGTAGCTGAGAAGCAGTATGGTTGGAACTGCAGTTGTTGGAACATGGCCCTGTCGACCACAGTACTGTACCTAGGCCACTGTGACACAACCATCCAGGCCCACATGCTGACCACTTCCAGGCAATATTAAACACACAACAAACTTACTACACTGATCCCTGTATATTGTGCACATGCAACAATGTAGATTGGGACAGCTCTGGCAATCTGTGCTCCAATGATATTACTCCTCAAACTTACATGTTACTGCATTTCTACATGAGATTGGGGGGGGGGGGGTGCACATCTGAGGACTTTAAACATTTGCAATGACTGTACTGGTATTTCAGTTACTCTGTTGGCTTCCATTTCATATTGGATTGTGACCTATCATGCAGAAAGGAGGCATATCAATAGAGTACACATGTTAGATCTTAATGGCATAAATTTCAGTTTCAGACATCTTTCCTTTCAGATGTAAAATGCAACTGCCAGACCTGTTGTAGTATGTCTGTGTAGGGCTGGTGTGGTGCTGTTCACCATTGCCATCATTAGGGGGCCTTAGCTCGGCCTTTTTTTATGGCCATCTACACTTTTCCTGCTGGATGAGGCTGGTGGTGGGTATGTGACAGTCACTGACATCCATGTGTGTGACCTATAGACACCCACAGTTATTTGGGTCATCACATGCACTGCAGTGGGAGTTATCACCTTGTGTAGTACTGCCTAGTATACTGACACCAGTATTTGTTATGAATTTGCTGCTGTCCCATATACCTGTCTTTTGCTGTCCCATTCAGCTACCCAATTCCCTTGCATGCTTGCATCCATATCATACATACAAGCATGAGAACATACTACTCCATTCAGTAATTGACAGGAAGGGTGACTTACCTTGTTGCTGGGCCAGTATTGAGGATGGTGCTGGAGGGCTGACTATGTCAGACGCATCTATTACACTCCCTATACATGGTAAAGCACAGGTAGTGTCATGTTTGGCATCCCTTTTACTGTATGTGTGAGTCAGAGAGAGGTATCATTCCCTGGTTCCCTACAGTGTCAGTGCGTGTGCTATGCGTTGACTCTTTGCCAAGGCCTTGGCATACTGGGCATGCCTCCTTCTGCCTACAGGATCAGGCTCAGAATGTTCCTCCACCAAGTCTCTCTGTGCCTGTGCTGGCCTTGGCAATGGTGGGGGGCTGTGTGGCCCTTCCCCGTGCTGTTCCTGCTGCAGCTGTTTCCATAGGACCATATTGTGTAGCATGGCACATACTATGAACATTTATGTATGTGTAGCTGGAGAGTACTGCAAGGCTCCACCGGATATGGCAAGGCAGCAGAACCATGGCTTGAGCATCGCAAACACATGCTGTACAGTGATCCTGGTTTGTGCGTGTGCCTCATTATGGTGTTCTTGTTCATGTGTGTGTGCATTTCTGATGGGCGTCATCAGCCACAGCTCCAGTGCATAGCCAGCATCCCCCACTAGATGGCCATATGGGATGTCCCCCTGGCAAATGCCTGATACAGCTGTGAGCAATGCCAGATGTGGGAGTCATGATAGCTTCCAGGGCTGCCAGCACACACATTCATGATAATGCCCTGGGCATTGCACATGACCTGGCAGTTGATGGAGGGGAAGCCCTTGTGGTTTATGTAGACCCTACCACGCTCTCCGGGTGGTTTTGTGATGTGGATGTGCATGCAGTCTATAGCACCAACTACCTCAGGGTATTCTGCTATGCAGTGGAAGAGATGCATACTTCTGGTCCATGACTCACAGGTGCTGGAAAAATATATGTTCTCATTGGCATGTGGTGTCAATGCATCCAGGAAATGGTGGAGTACCCTGGATACTGATGCTTGTGAGACCCCTGTGTTATCCCCAGTTAGTCTTTGGAAGGTACCTGTGGCTAGTATTCTTAAGCCTACACATAGCTTGGTATTGACTGGGATGGGTTCCCCTCTGTTAATTCTGTGTGAGGCGTGGCCAGCAAAGCTCAATGATTTGCTGTAGAATGTCCGTGTCCACCCCATATTGCTCCACTATCTCCAGCTCATGTAGGACCTGGTAGATTACCCTGGGTCTGTACACTCTTCTCCTCCTCCTCACTGTGGGTCAGTTGTTAGCATTCTTCTCCTCACCACCCTCAGTCTCTAGCACATACAGATGGAGTAAAGCAGCACCAGCCTCTAACATTTTTAGTTAGTTTTGCCAGTTAAAAATCCCCCGTCTGTGTACACCAGTGGTGTAGAGTTTGTGGGAAAAAACAGTCTGAAAGGTGTTTGCATAGTTTATTGTAGTGTGCTGGGCTGCTTCATGTGTAATTGGCTGATTCTGATACATTTCACCTGCCAGCTATGCTATTTCTCCTTGATTGCCTTCCTACTACTTTTCCCCTTCCCATTTTCTCCCTGTTTAAGCCCCGAGGTGCACCACGCATACACAGTGCTCACATGTATACACAATGCTCACATATAAACAGACTGCTACTATTTCCTCTTTTTTTGTTTAAAACCCAGTGCATGATGCGCACACTTGTTTAGGCAATGTAAACAGTATTAAGCAACTTTAGACGGCAAACATGGGCTTTAAGGCTCCAGTTAGTTTACAGCAAGCATGACACACCCCCATATGAAGTCATCAGGCTCTTGTTCTTACAGTTCTTTGCCTGCACCTACAAAGTTAGCTGCAGGCTGACACTTAGAAGAAATCTGTGATTCACCATTAATCCCCTCATTTACATAACCCCCCAGTGTAAGTCCATAGTTACTGCACTCAAGCACACCCTTTCCCCTTGACAACCACTGCTCCCTTGTATTGTTTACATTCTGTATGCCATAGACTATAAAAGCAAAATGTAGATGTATGTTAAAATGTTTTTTTTTTCTTTTTCTTTTCCCCACCCTCATGTTTGCATGCCGTTTCCCTGAGCTTAAAAGTCCGAGATTGGCCAACAAATAAAAAGTTTGTTTTACAAAAATAAAGTTTTTAATGCCAATGGCCTTTTATTTGGCCATTAGCATGTGTTGTTGAAGGTTTGCTATCATTATGTCGACGTGCATTTGCACGGCTATGAAGTCTTCGAACATCAGATGTTCGAATACTTCATATTACGGCAGGTGACATGAGCGAAGGTTTGCATTGCGAATGAACTGTGCATTTGCAATTCTACCTTTCGGTCATGGGAGGGGATCGTGGTACAGTGCGGTTAGGGAAATGCATCCCTTTCCTCACTGTAGTGCGATCTTGGAGTTGGAATATTAAGTTAGGGGGGGTGTGGGGGCACAGCCCTAGAATGAGGCGCATAAATGTGTGTTCGGTTAGGTAGGTAGGTGATTATGGGAAGGGTGGGCATGCTGTGTATCGCCGTAAATGTCGCAAGCGACATTTTCGACAATACACCCTTGTTTTCGAGTTTACTATTATTCGAAAATGTTCATTTTCGATGCATAAATTCGAAAATAAAGACATTATTTATTTTTACTTTAGAATTATGATAGTAAACCATTGTTGAACATAATACATGCTTTCCCTGAGATGTCATGCCTCCGTTTTGTCAGATGTGGAAATGTATTTGGCTACTAACCAAATACATTTTTGCACTGATATTGTTCCTGCAGGGAGTCCAGGCAGCTTCGTGGATAGCAAAATCAGCTCATTTTCATGGGTTTTACCAGCAGATGAGGTGATTTGCATATTGCATGGTTTTCCGTGCAGGAACAGTGTAGGGCTGCTCATGCACGTGAAAACGGCACGTACCTGGATTGCGAGGTGGCCATTTTCTGTGCAGGAGCTCTTACATGGAAAATATCCATTCATGAATCCGGGGGATAGTTTGAAACGAGCTCCCAAAGGAGAGCATACATTTATCTAAAGGGATTCCTTTGCTGGGAATGCAACTAATAGAGCAGGGTACAAAGCAGCACTTTTAGAGAAACTGCAGGCAGCCAGGATCCAAATAAAGATTTATCTAAAGGGACTCCTTTGCTGGGAATGCACCTAATGGAGCAGGGTAGAAAGCAACACTTTTAGAGAAACTGCAGGCAGCCGGGAGGACTTCCCTCTACATAAATGTAATAAACAAATACACTTTCATGTATTATATTTTTTTTTTATGCAAAATGTTGATTGGCCTTACTAATTATTGGATTGTATGTAATACAAAGGAACTGCTTATAACCTCTGCCAGTGAACACAACCAAGTATTTACTTTGATTTCTTCTGATTCTTCATCTAATGTGGTTGACACTCTTAATCGTGTGAACCTTTGTCCCCAAACAGGACAGTTAAGTGGTTTTGAGAAGTCAAACATATCAGAGGGATAAACATTGTCATTTTATCAGAAATTCAGTTTCCTCATGGTGAACCGCTTAATATAAGGTGAAGCATACTTTAAACTCCCCCCACCATTTTTAGTTACTTTATAAAGACAGCTCATTCCTACAGTTATAATTAGAAATGACAGCCATGTATTGTATTTCAAAGCTGAAATACAAGATGTAACTTGCTTTAAAAACCCCACACCAGTTTCACTTTCTTTCCACAGACAGCTCACCTACCCTGCATATATAGCTAAGAATGACTGCCATGTATTGCATTACATTTCAGTTTTGTTCCTTGGAAACAATAACGTAGCATTAAAGTATTCCAAGTTGTTTCACATTAATCACAGTAATAGTCCTGCAAAGCCATATAGTGACTGCTTAAACCCAGAAAACAACAAGAGGGTCAGTTACTTTCTAGAGACAGCTCCCACCCCACCCAGCAGTTATGGCTAAAATGACAGCTATGAATTATATTTTAGCTTTGTTCCATGGCAACAATTGCCACACATTAAAGCATTCCAAATTCCTTCACACAAATTGCAGTATTGCAAAGAGCAGCCATCAGTCATATTCCTCCACAGATAAGCCAGAAGTTTATGTTATTCATATTTATTTAGTTTGTATAATAACAAAGTTTTACGTTAAAAAGTGTTTCCTGAGGAATATGAAGCATGGAACTTCAAACTCTAATTACTGACTGACTGTAATCCTCAGCGGTATACAAGGAAATAAAAACAAAAATACAAGGGACAGAGAGCAAGTATACTAGACAAAATCAGGCACATTTTACTTAATTAGGGTTGGCTGAGAATTAGGACTAGTCAGCACTCAGCCCCAGTCATCCAAACAGGCTGGTTGTCTGCCAATAACACATATTTAAGAAAAAAAAGTAATCATCTCATGCTGCTACTGAACTTTCTCTTTGTGTTGGACATGAGATATTTAAGCAATAACTGACGACGTTGGTGTAGTATATTAAGATTTACCCATGGTTGGTGTGGTATAATCATAAGGGTGAAGCCTGAGTGATTAAATGAAGCCAACCATGGATAAATCTTAATATACCACACCACGGAGTCAGTTATTGCTATTATACAATGACATTATTTAAGAAAAAAAACGTACTTTTCTTAAATAGTCTTTGTATAATGGAACCATGCTGCCCTTCTGCGACTGGTATATATCTCGTTGCCTTTTTTGATGTACTGCGCATGCATATGGTTCATAGGTTCATAGGTAGGTACTAGGCTATTTGCCCTAGGGCCTATATAAGCCTAGCCAAAAAGGGTACCCTGGCTTTCGCTACCCAAGAAAATTATTTTCCTGTGTCCCTGTCGAGCAAAGCCACAGAAGTGATCCCCAGGTGAATTTCTTATTTCCCATCCAATCATCGAGATTTTGCTTGAAAAGTGCTAATGAGGAGCTCTGTTTGACATAGATAGGTAGTCTGTTCCAGAGTATGGGAAGTCTCTGGGACAGGAATCTATTCCTCCAGCATGTTCTGTTTATTGTGGTGACAAGGTTTAGGTCCCTACAGTGTGTAGCTCAGAGAGATTGGGATTTCTTTAAGTGGAGCATGTCCGACATTCCTGGGTTTGACATAGCTTTGTATGTTAGGCAGAGATTGCCTCTGAGTAGGCGATATGCGACAGAGTAAAGCTGGAGTTTTTTGAGACGGTCTGCATAGGGCATCTGTTTGAGGCCAGTAATCCTCTTTGTGAGGTATTTCTGTGGCCTTTCCAGTTGTTGTAAATGTCTTGTTAGGTACATACCAAAAGGGGTGTTGTACTCTATAATGGGTCTAATGAGTGATGAGTAGAGGGGAACAATGACCTCTTTTTTTCTGGATGAGAAACCATTTGTGATGAGGTGTGCCACGTAGAAGGATTTCCTGACCACTGTGGTGATGTGATTATCAAAGGACAGACTACTGTCCACCTGTGTCCCAAGGTCTCTTATCACACTTTCAGTGTTAAGTAGACTACCACCTATGTGGTAGTTCATGGGTACAGATTTTTACCAAAGGGGATGACAATACACTTTTTGGCATTGAGCTTCAGGCCATGGCTTTGACACCATGCATCTGTCTCAGTGAGGCCATTTTGTAGGATGTCCACATCGTTAGGAGTTTCGATTATGGCTCCTAGTTTTGCAGTCATCTGCAAACTTCATTAGCTAAAGACCTTCTGTGTAGTCTGTACTTCAGAGAAGTAGATGCCAAACAGGAGAGGACCCAGGACTGAACCCTGTGGTACTCCACTTGTCACTGGTCTGAAGTCAGATTTGGAGTCTGCTATTCTCACAATGTGTGTTCTGTCCATGAGCCAGTTGGCAACCCATCTTGTGACATAGGGATTTATACCTAGTTTAGTGAGTTTATCTATAATTCCAGAATTGGGGATGGTGTTGAAAGCCTTGGCGAGATCTAGATAGGTTGTGTGAACCACCTTACCCTCATCTATGGCTTTGGTGACTGCTTCAAAGAAGTCTGTCAGGTTTAGGAGACATGATCTGCCTTTTACAAACCCAAACTGGATGGGGTCCATAGTCTAGAGATTACCAATGTCTTTGTTTATGAGTTCCATTATGATACGTTCTATGGCCTTGCAGACCAGGCTCTTCAGGCTAATGGGGTGGTAGTTCCCGGGGTCCATCATGGCTCCCCCTTTGTGGAGTGGGATAACTGTCGCAATGCACCATTCAGTAGGCACAAAGTCTGAGGTGAGGCTATGATTGAACATGGTACTTAGGTGGGGTGCCAGTTCGTTCTGTAGTTCGTGTAGAACGCAGCCTTGGATATTGTCAGGTCCCATGGATGCTGTGTTCTTGGTTTGGAGAGTGTGTTTTTTACCTGTGCAGCCATGATTACAGGAACTTTGCATTCTTCTGGTATAGAGATGGGCCCTCTAGGGGGTGAGAGGGGAGGTAAAGTTAGCACTGAACCTATCTGCCAGGATGTTGGCAATATCAGTTGGTTATGTATATTTAGTGCCATTGTGCTTTACCTCAGAGCAGATCTGAGTGTTGGCATTGAGATTCTTGACATAGCTATAGAATGCTTTGTGATTGTCTTTAGAGTCAGTGGCAATTTTTTTTTTCGTAACTAGCTTTAGAGGATTTTATGAGGGATCTCAGCTTCTTACTGAGGCTGACCAGGGAGTTCCTCCATTCATGAGATTTTACTCTTTTTTGCAACAGTTTCCTTCTTCTGTTGTACAGTTTGTTTATGGCAGAGGACCACCAGATTGGCTTCCTTTTTTTTGGAGGATAGCATCTTGATTCTGTTAGGGACAGCACGATCCATGCAGTCGTGTAAGTGCTTATAAAGTGCATTTGTGTAGGATTCAGCCATCATACCTCTGTTGTCCGTCTGCATGGGTGTCATGAAGTTTGCCACTTCTGTCTTAAAAAGTGTGAAGTTGGCTTTGGAGAAGTTTTTTACAGTGGTTTCCTTAACGGGGAGTGGAGGCAGGATGTGGATGTCTAGGGTGATTAACTTGTGGTCGCATCTGACCAATGAGGAATTGACCTCTGGTGTGGAACACCGGTCGCCCATGTTGGTAATGACCAGGTCTAGGATATTACTGCCCCTGGTGGGGTGTGGATAAGTTGATCCAAGGCGTTGGACTTTATGAATTCCAGAAAACGTTGAGCAAAAGAGTTGGTACATGAGTAGTTTTCCCAGTTAATGGTGGGGTAGTTGAAATCACCCATTATTAGGGTGTTGTGTTGCACCCTAATATTTTTCAGTGTATCAAGAAATGAGGAGTGGGAATTCTGAAGCATGGTGGGGGGTTTGTAGCAAGCTAAAATTTGGAATGCGGTCTTGCCCAGAGTTAGTTGCACTTGAATAATTTCAGATGCATTATGCTGTGCAACTAGCCTGGAGGTGTGGATATCCTTAATGAATATGGACACGCCTCCACCTTTAGTGCTTTGGTCTGGGTTAGGTGGCCGAAAGGTGTGGTATGAATTATAGCCTGGTAATGCAGGGGTGCTCTCTGGAGCTTTGAACTAGGTCTCTGTCACTGCACAGATGTCGATGTTCTCGATTTTAAGGAGTGCCTTGAGTGAGTGCATTTTGAGGTTTAGACTTCTAGCATTGAGTAACATTACCCTCAGATTTTGCTTGCTTGTACCTGTTACGGTGGTGAATTTGTCATTTGAACCTTGCCTAAAAAAATGAACTATAGGGGTGGCAAGTGCCTTAGCCAGTATCCGGAATCCCAAGGGCGACATGTGCAGGCCATCTCTGACAAAGCATCGTGGTCTGTCGATCATGTCATCCCAGGCAGACAAATACTGGATCCCCTTAGAATGACACCAGAAACTTAGCCAATTGTTGAAGTCAATCATTTTGTCCTTGTACTGCGGTATCATTCTGGGTGATGGCAGGATGCTACTCAGGGCTAGGGTCATACCTGCCTGGGCTGCAAGATTGGAGAGCTCCTCTATGTCTCTTTTCATGTAGTCCAGGGAGGTATGTCTCAGGTCATTCACACCAACATGGACAATGACAGAGTCATATTTGTACTTGTTGTGGAGTGACCTGAGTGCATGCATTATGTGGCTGATCCTGGCACCTGACAGGCAGCTGACAGTAACTTTCTCCTTGTTTAGCCTGGTGAGTGGAACATCAGTGTGCCTGACTATAGAGTCACCTATGACTAGAGTGTTTGGTACGTTCTTATGCCTTATGGGCTGTGGTTGAGTGGCACACTGAGTTTGTGGGCTATGTGTCATTTGGGTTGTGTCGGGGGTGGAGTTTGCTTGCATTTCTGCTTTGGAGGTCCCTGTTGCTTGGGCAGGTTTTTATTGAGAGCCCCCACAAATGTACGTGTGTGTTTTGTGTTTCTATGTGTATGTTTTGGTGGTGTAGGTTTTGAGGGACTATGTGATGAGTGTGGTGTGATGCAAGTGTTTACCTTCTCCTCTTGACTGTCTAGTCCAGTCTTGGGTGAAGAGAGCTTTGCTTCCAGTTTGGCTATATAAGTGCATCTCTCACAGGTTGTAGTGTTGGGTGGTAGGAGGAGAGGGTTGTCTGTGTACATGAGGAAATTGCTGCATTGCCCCAAGATGCCCAGATTCATCAGGTAGACAGGAGAAAACACCGGGAGCTGACCCTTAGACATGCCTGGATAGGTGCTTATTTATTAAGTACTAAAAACTGCTTTCCTCTAGACAAGTGTGTTCCCATGCATATGCAGTACATCAGTGGTTTGGAAAGGAAGTAACAGAGAAAAGAAGGTCTCTGTTGCTCTGTTTTTCTTTTCTTTTTTTTTAAATAAAAAAAAAAAACATTTCAGACAGTTTAGGGTTAGGAGAGAGACAGAATGGAGGAAATACGAGGAAAATCAGGTATGTCAATAATGAAAAAAAAATGGTTATGGCACACAAGTTCAGGCTGCACAATTTGATTTATTCAATAAATAAAGTTAGACACAAGTACTTTTGTCCTGCCAAATGCAGAAAAAGTCCTGCATTTGGCAGGACGATAGCACTTGTGTCTGACTTTGTTTATTGAATAAATCACCTTGTCCAGCCTGAACTCGTGTGCCCTAACCGCTTTTTCCATTATTGGTGTACCTTCATTTCTGGTTATTTCAGTTTGATTTTTGGTTGCAAAAATCAGGTATGTATCTTTAGTTTTGAATAATGTACCTGATTTTCCTAGTATTTTTTGCGTCCTGTCTCTCTGCTATGTCTGGAGTCTGGATTTCAGTTTTCATTTGTTTAATTTTTTGTAAAAAAAAGTTAAAAGTTGGTGTATACCAATGGAAAAAAGTCCGGGCAACTGGACCTTTTTCCGTTGGTATATGCTCGGATTTGCAATGGGCATGCTGATTGGGCTGACCAATCAGCGTGCTTGTTTTGGAATATTAATGGCCACTCATTGTATAATTATCTATAAACTTATATAGTTTTGAATTTGCTGGCTTCTTGCTCAATCCTGCCCCCAATCTGACCGATTTGTTGTTTATGCAGATCATGGGTGGGATGAACAGGACGTCAGCTATCTTATGGCCAAACTAAATGACTTCCTCATTAAAGTGCTGCTCTCAGTGCTCTGGCTAGGGAGCTTTAGTGTTATTTATGCATTTGTTTGTTTGCTTAATTAATTTATTTCTTTACATTTTATAGTAAAGAAGCTTGGCATTTCTTTACTATAACATAAATAAGTAAATATCTGAAAAAAATGCCCCAAACAGAGCAGTGAGAGCAGCACCCTAGGCAGTCATCTAGTTGGCTTAAGTATAAAGCCAGCCATGACTTTAACAATTTAACTGAATATAGACTTTCAAAGGATATGGGTAGTTATTATTCTGCACAAAGTGTATAGACAAAAACATTTTGGTGTTGAACGCAATATTATCCTATACTGTCCACCCAAAATACCAAACAAAGCTAAACATAAAAAAAGGAAAAAGATATTAATTAAGGGTGAAAAGTAAACCAAAAGGAAAGATGTACAGCTAAAATAGAGAAGACACATTACATAAAGTGAAGGAGGCCAAAAAGAATGAAGGAGAAACAGAGAGGGATGGGGAAACAAGATGGAGGGGAAGAGTTGATAAAAGGGAAGGAAGAAGGACGTTAAGATATGTAACGGCAGGAGAAGAATTAATACACTCAGAGAAGAGAGAGGGCGACAGCTCAAAGACAACATGCAGAAACAAATAAAAATAAGTAGGAACTAATAAAAGATGGAAACTTGTATATTGTCAAATAATTTAAAGGCAGCGAACCAGAATAATGTATCAGACTGGAGAAATAAGAATAAACAAAGGAATCATCAGGGAGGTTGGTGGGTACACAAAGCAGAAGAAATTCACACAGTGACATTGATCAAGAAAGATAAAAGAGGACAGATTGAGAGGAGGACTGGGGAACCAAAAGCCAGTGAAATTTGAGAAATGGACAATTAAGTAAATACAAGGACTATTGGGGAACATGTTCATAAAGAAGGAAGCCACTGAGGGAAGGAAAAGTCATGAGCAAAAGATGCACAGTCAAAAGAGAAAACATTCAAAGAAACAGAAGTGAAACAATCAGAAACAGAGGAAGAATGGAAACAAAATGGGGAGGAAGGGATGAGAGGGATAAATAGAAGCACATACTTTTGGGTACTTACCATATAAAGTAGGAGTGAAATGTTTAAATGTCTGTGCATAAAACATGATGAGGGGAAATGAGAGAAAATGTCAACAGGGTTGGAAAAGTACTTAAAAGAAAGACCTCAAGGGCAAGCAGAAAGAGTAAGGTACATTACTGGTCCAACAACAGGAAGAGTGTAACCAAGCAAGCTATAAACAGCAAAATTAGAAACGTGATCCCATGGCCCTTTGACAAGGAAAAAAGCATAACAACTGAAACCATGGAAGAGTAGCATACCAAAAAGGGAAAGAAGAAATGGGGAGAGCAATGCAAATCATAGATGAAGACATAGGAAAAAAGAAAGAAATAATATGACGCAGTAGAATCAGAATGGAATAAACAAGGCTGTGTCCACAAAACAAGAGAAATATCCCAAGACCGGGTAGGGAGCAAGAGGAAGAAATGTGGCAAGACTTGGTGAATATAGGTAATGAAGGTACCAAAGGCAAGAAGAGGGAAAAGCAGATGAAGAGGGAGTAAAAAGAGATAAATCTAATGATATGCAATGTATAAGGGCTACCAAATAAATAAACACATGTTGTAGTATAAGGAAATGTGCAAGGATGAGAACAGATATATGCTTACTTTATGAAATATAGTTACAGGTTAAAAAACAAAGCAAACTGGCAGCCAGGAAATCCATAAAGTGAGTCAGGTCACTAAAGGAGAGAAGGGAAAAGGGAGGGGGGTCATCATTCTATTCAGGAAAGCTTTAGCAGTAAACAAGAAAAAGGTGTGTGCAAAAGTGATGAGAGAAGGTGGGTAATATGGGGAGGAAGAACAGAAAGAGGAACTATGAAGAACAGAAACATCTGTGCCCCAAGTAGGGTCAGCTGCGATTTCTTTGTGAAATTCTGCAAGCATTGGGAAGAAATAAGAGTGCATGTGTGGGGGGACCAATATATGAAACATGGAAGTAAAGAAACCAAAACTAAGAGATAGAAAGGCCTAAAAATTAAATGAAGAGATTGGATAAACAGACATTTAGAAGTATGAAGGAGAGAGACAGTGAACCTTCTTAAGGAGGGTGGCAGATCTAGGGAGTAGATGGGACTGGTTTATAGTAAGGGAGGGGTACAAAAACAGAGCAGTAGAGGTAATAGTCAGAGTATGGGCAGTATTGGACTATGTAATGGTGATAGAACAGATGAAAAAGAAGGAAAGAAAGGCAGGGGAGACTAAAAATGTGACACCATATAGAGAGGAGTTATCAAAGAACAGGGAAAACTAATAATTATGGAGAGATAGTAAGACAAAATAGATAAATGGAGGAAGAAAGTGAAATGTTATACAGATCAATAGATAAAGAAGAAGTTGGAAGGAGTGCCTGAGAAGGGCAGTTACTCTTATAAAGTTTTGACAGTAGAGAGAGAAGGTGAGCTAGCATGAATGTGTAACCAGGACAGAAAGAGGGGCAACTACCAAAAACAATGCAGGGAGAAGAAGTGATTTCCTAACAGAAAGGGAGTAATAATAGAAATCAGAGCTCTATTTTGCTACTAAACACAAATGGGAGAATATTAACTAGAGGACTAGTGAAAAGAATGGAAGGTCTGCTACCAAAATATATACAGGAGGCACAGGAAGGATTTTTATAAGGAAGGGTAATGACAGACAGTTGGAAGAAGATACTAAGCTTCATGGATGGACAAGAAAGGAATATAAATAAACATATGGAAATATGTATTTGCATGCTTAGTTATATTTATTTATTATTTGTTTACAAGAGTAGAGCACTGATCCACATATCTACATGGATAGACTGCAGGCTCAGTCTTGTTACAATGTAAGAGACATACAGCAATGCTCAGACAAACACAACAAGAAGAGTTAACATAATACTCACAATATATAAAACGACATACAAAATTCTGATAATACTGACACTATATAATGCTGATACATCAAAAGAAAAAATCACAATACTAAAAAAAAAACCCTTCACATATTGTTATAGCAGTAGTAGCCATATAACCTTCAGCTGGCAACAAGACACAGTAGCCATGATGGTTAAGGTCTTTTATTCCAAGGTACATAGTTCAAGCCTGACCACTAGCCAAAGCATGTGTGGAGTATGCATGTTCTGCTTGTGTCTCTGATTGGGGTTCTTCCTTTATCCCAAAAAACATATTGGGTTTTTCCATCTCAAACTCACCCAATAACTGAGTTGTGGACAGCAGCACACACTCTAGATGGTGTCGGTCAGGGGAAGACTTGTATATACCAACTGCTTTGGGCATCAAAAGTGGTACATCCTCTAGATCAGAGAACATTGATCATAGACTGCAAGCCATATAAGGGCTAGCTACATGACAGTATAAAAATTGTCTCTAGATGATCTCATCACATTGACTAATGTTGCCAAAAATCTGCCTGGATACACTGACTTATGCCAGGAACCCATGTTAATGGTAAAGGAGTCTATGCCCCACTGGCCATTGTGGGCCCACCATAATGCCCAGCATCCATGGGCCAATAAGCTACTGGCTGACTGGTGCCCAGTTGCCCAGCTTGGGTTACCTGTGATAACTCTGCTGAGTGAAAGCTAGATGTAAAACAAAGCTGGACGTAAAACCAATCCACCTGCAAACATGAACTAAGGCTGCTATACTCAGTATAGGCTCACTGACAGGACACAACTTGGAAGTAGATGACATGATGGTGAGGAGGAGGATGGACATCGTATGTATCCAGGAGATAAAAGGAGAGTGCAAAGCCACTTAGCTTGGGATCCAGAATGAACTACTCAGGGGGAGAACAGACTAGAAATGGTGTGGGAACTGTGGTGAAGGAGAGGCTTCAGAAGACAGTGATGGACACCATCAGAATTAATGACGGACTCATGGTTATCAGCCTATGCCCCACTGCAGGGTTGGTTCCCTATTAGGACCAAAAAAAGAAAACTAGTAGGCAAAAACACGGTATAGTCCACTGATACGAATTTTATTGTGTAAGCGCTTTCATGGACATAACTCCGTGCACTTCTTCAGACACCATATTCTGTACAAAGACTGCTTTTATAGCAGCACAATCAAAACATAATTAATCACTATGAAATCCTTAATTGATAATTGAAGGAACCATTATTCCAAATACTGGCACAATAAATACTTATAATCAACAAGTAATATGTCCCAAAAAAATATATTAAATCGTCACCTATACATAATTCAGTATGATTTAAAAAGCTAAAAACAATTAAATGTTTTTTCTTATTCTTCTATTTTTCTGCTATGAACATGTATTCATTTAATTGTTTTTAGCTTTTTAAATCATAGTGAATTATGTATAGGTGACAATTTAATATATTTTTTTGAGATTATATATATATATATATATATATATATATATATATATATATATATTTTTTTTTTTTTTTTGGGACGTATTACTTGTTGATTATAAGTATTTATTGTGCCAGTATTTGGAACAATGGTTCCTTCAATTATCAATTAAGGATTTCATAGTGATTAATTATGTTTTAATTGTGCTGCTATAAAAGCAGTCTTTGTACAGAATATGGTGTCTGAAGAAGTGCACGGAGTTATGTGCATGAAAGCGCTTACACAATAAAATAGTTTTCGTTTCTCCGTCTTAGTTTTGGTTCATTTGTATTTTTCTTGGTTCCCTATTAGGTCAACGACCGCTTAAACTGTCGAATGTCTAAACATCGACAGCTACGGGTTGAAAACTGACAATGTCGAATGGCCAGGTAAGCCAATTCTTTCACCGGGAAAGAATTCACTTGGGCATTATTGGGAGTTTGCCATTTCCCCAATGTAGAGCGATCTCCGAGTTGGTATATTTAGTTAGGGAGGGTGTGTCGGATGGTGTGGGGGTGAAGCCCACCACTTTGTTATGGGTTGGAAGTTCGTGTTACTTAGGCATGGTCAAGCAAATTCTTTCCTGGTGAAAGAATTTGCTTCACAACAAACAAAAACGCCAGCAAGTGTTGGTAGTAGCCACATCCAAAAACAATTTATTGTCATAGGGAAGGAAAACCCCCCTAAGGTACTATTATTGTAAATAACAATAACAGCAAAAACTTTTTACAAAAAGACTTCATACATCAAACCGGTTTTGGCTCCTCAGAGCCTTCTTCAGTGAAATACAAAAAGTGAAAAAACAGAGTATCGCAATACATACACATATATAGGGATAGGCCCTGCTGTAAGGCCAATCCAAACACAGAATTCACAATTGGTCATTAAGGCCAGGTGAGAACAATGCTCCAAGTTTAATGATCCATTTTTTCTCCTTGGAGCTAAGTAAGTCCTGCCAAAGCTGTTTGTCTTTACATCTCCCCCTAATGCAATCAATAACAACAAATTTAAATGAAGCAGATACATGTTTTAAACAATGTTTATATAGAGCATTGCTAATACGTTAATTTTTAATATCACTTAAGTGCTCACAAATTCTAAGACGAAAAGCCCGAGAGGTCTTTCCAACATAGAAAGCAGAACAATTGCGGGTCACCAAATAGATGACCCACTCAGTGTTGCAATTAGCCCAAAACTTAATATCAAAGACCTCTGAGGTAATAGTACCTTAGGGGGGTTTTCCTTCCCTATGACAATAAATTGTTTTTGGATGTGGCTACTACCAACACTTGCTGGCGTTTTTGTTTGTTGTAAAGAATTTGCTTACCTGACCGCTTGATATTGTAAGTTTTCAACCCTTAGCTGTCGATGTTTTGGCGTTCGACAGTTTAAGCAGTTGATGAAGTAATATAGACCTGCAGGGTTGGGTAATGAAAAGAGTGCATTCAGGTAGCAGTTGCTGAACCTACTAGGTAAAGAAGGACAACATGAGTTGGTGTTGATACTGAGGGACCTGAATGCACATATTGGAATAGACAGAAAAGAATATTAGGATTGCCTGGGTACACATGGGTGGTGCAACAGGAATAAAGAAGGAAAGGTCATTCTAGACTTCTGTCTAGCAAATGTCTTGATGGTAGCCAACACAAAATTCAGCAAGAGACAGACAGTCATAAGATCACATACAAAAGTGGCAAACATGCAACTCAGCTTGACTTCCTCCTAGTAAGGAAAGGGCATTGAGGTAGAATCATTGATTACAAAGTCACCCCCAGTGAAACAGTTGGCCCATAGCATAAACCACTGGCTTCCACAGTCAGCTGCAAGTAGTCATCAGAGAAGGCTCTAAGATCAACAGAGACTAGGCTGGGTTGTGGGTTGGCATAATGGTTAAAGTGTTTACCTCACAGTAAATGGCGTAAAGAAACTCTATCAAGGTATAATATTTGATTCTCACACTTCAGAGAAATTCGTTAGGCTTAAAATGATCCATAAGGACAGCTATAACAGTACTTAACTATGAACCTACAAAAACCTGGAAGATGACTGGAGAGAAGGCACAAGAAGTCAAGGAAATACTCAAGGCTCTAGCAACTCATGAAGGAGAGGAGATAGGTGAAGCTGAAGAAAAATGGCAGTGCCTCAAAACAGCTTGTGTAAGGACTATAGAAGAGATAAGTAGCAGAGGTAGGTATGGAAATAAGGTATTTAAGGAAAGCTGGTGGTGGAATGCAAAAGTCCAAGAAGTCATCAAAAGAAAGAAGTAGTGCAGAAAAAATGGGAGATAGAAAATATGGACCAGGCAAAGAAGAAATACTGATTGGCTAACAAAGAGGCTGAGATAGCAGTTGCAAATAAGAACAAGGCATCAGAGACATTCTACCAGCTTCTGGAAAGTGACTCAGTAGATGGCACAAAGAAACACTTCTAGGTTGTA
>NC_056732.1:1915640994-1915642471 GCF_019279795.1 Protopterus annectens
TTGGTAAGGGGGAAGTATCTTTTTTATTTTTTTTCTATTTTATTTAAGTATTTTTCATGGTAGAATGTGCTGCTGAAAACTAAACCACTTTTTGTTTGTTTTGCCTCCCCCGTCTCTACTTTCTTTCTTTCTTAGTTGATAATGGATATCCACTGGAGCAATGGCTCATGACACCAGGGAGAAATCCAAGTGAAAATGCAGAAGACAACTTTAATACATCCCTGGTCCTGACTCATATTGTCAATGAGGGGGTCTCTGGCCTCCTGAAGAACCATTTTAAGTGCCTAGATGAGTCTGGGAGATGCCGTTCAGTATGACCCAGTTACCGAATGCAAGATGTTTACTGCACATTGCAATCTGCACAACATGATCATATGCTGGCCTGGTAATGAAGTCACCCATGCTGTTACTACATATCCCAACATTCATGATGTTTACTGCACATCTTAATCTGCACATGATCATGTGCTGGTCTGGTGGCAAAGTGACCCATGCTGTTACTACAGATCCTAGCATGCAGGATGTTTACTGCACATTGCAATCTGTACAACATGATCATGTGCTAGTCTGGTGGAGAAGTGACCCATGCTGTTACTACAGATCCCAGCATGCAGAATGTTTACTGCATATTGCATTCTACACAACATGATTATGTGCTGGTCTGGTAATGAAGTCACCCATGTTGTTACTACAAATCCCATTTCCATTCCTACTGTGACTAACGGTGACCAGCTGACAATAGAAGTAAGGGAGCCTATACAGCAGGCTCAAGCACGCCATAGGGCTGAACAGGTAAAGAGGTGGCACTGATTCCAGAGCAATGGACAATGACATTCAGATTAATGTTTCCTTTCTTGTAAAAACAGAGGATAACTGATGCAGGCAGTGGTATCTGTAGGCTATGCTATTTAATGCATGATCTACTGTCACTGTTCATCTAACATGCCTTATCTTCAAATAGTTAATTTTTTGTTTCCGAACAGGTAATCATATTATTGTCTGTAAAAGTCATGCCTGAATGTCACTGACTCTTGTTAAGTGATGTTGTGAGACATCATGTAACTACTGATAAAATTTTAACTGTTTTTTTTAGTCAGGTGGTGTACCTAATTAGTAAAAAATGTTAATTCAGCATTTAACAAGAGTTTACACCTTGCAATTGAATGAAAATGTATATTTTTGTATAGTATTCAATCTTTTCTCAGTTTGAACTATAATGTCTGTTGTGGTGCTGCACATCAGATTATTTCATTTTGTTATTGTGACATCCCTCCTCTGGGTCAGAGATCAAAGAGTCTCAATCCTCACCATGGACACTGGTGAGAGAAGTTCAACTGAAATAAAACTAGATACACATAGAATTTTCAGATGCAGCTCTCTGTACCAAGCACAATTTCCTTTAAAGGGACAATCCCAGTGTTTAAAATTCGGGTCCGACTTTAATCAGACCGAAGTAACACCCACTTTTAAAACGTCA
>NC_056732.1:1915642971-1915678715 GCF_019279795.1 Protopterus annectens
TTTTTTTTAAAAACCCAACCAAAAAGGGGAAAGGGAAGCCCCTTTCCCCCGGGCTTTTAAAAGGGGGGAGCCTTTCAAAACCCCAGTCCTTTTTCCTCCAAAAAAACCCCAAGAAGTTTGGGTTGTGGGCCATGGACTGTTTTGGGAAGTGGACTTACATTTCAGCCATGTTTGCCTTGCGTGCACTGAATTACATAGCATGTCATCAGACTACGGCGAGATCTGGGCAAAGAGGTCGCTGACAGTCAAACACTAGCCCTCGCTCGTACGACATGCTCGGCCAACCAACCTTAGAACAAACACAAAAAGGCCAGCAAGATAGTTCCACCGTTTATTGTGAGGTGAAAAAAACGGACAAAATTGTCCTGCTCCAAATAGTACTCATACTAGTTTCGGCACCCGCCTTCTTAAGTGAGTAAAAACAGACAAAAATGTTTTCAAAGTTCAAAACCAACGTCAGTATAAATACTATGGTGAACCAATAAAAAAAAGAGACATTCTAATCAGGCTCTTAATACAAAATTAAAGAGACACAGCAAAGTATATATCAAAGCACATAAGTGTAAATATATACTTAAACCAAATGATCATACCTAATACAAAATAACAAAGGCAAACCAATAAATAATGTCTGCCTATGTAATAAAAATATTAATAATAATAATATTATTAGGTATCAGAGTTAATAGCATAAATACAATATATAAAAATGTATATTCAGATTATAATAGGATGACTATCATAATTGCATAATTTATAAATGGTCATTGAGACCAGGAGGAAATAGGGCACCAAGGTGTGTAATCCAATATCTTTCTTTGTGGCTTAGTATTCCTTGCCAACCTGTTTGATTGTGCCTGTTACCCGTGATTTTATCTATAATGGTAAACATAAACCTGGCACTTGGATGTTTGACTGTATGTAAATATAGTGCATTGGATATTCTTTGGTTACTGAATATCACTCGATGTTCCCCAATTCTGATTAAGTAATGAACGTGATGTTTTGCCAACATAAAATGACTTGCATTGGCATGTAGCCAGATAAATAACCCAGCTAGTTGAACAATTGCCAAAAACTCTTATGTCATATACTTTACTTGTATTAGAACTTGTAAACTGTTTTAACTGATTAACTTGGGCACAAGATATACAATGTCCACATCGAAATGTTCCTAATAACTCATCCCCCATGATGGTAAGTTGTTTATACTTGGCTGCACCACTTTCTCTATGCTTATAATGAGAAAACAAAGTACCCAATGTTTTGCCTCATCTGAATGAAAATGAGCACTGATTATCCAGGATACCCCTCAAAAAATAATTTGCTAATAAGATGTTCCAATTGTTGTTGACAGCTTGCCTAACTATTTGATGATTTTTTCCTAAAGTAGTAATTAATCTAATATTTTGGCTGTTAAGATGTTTACTTTTATCCCTATATTCCAACAATGTGTTCCTTTCCTGCTTATCTGACCAAATTCTAGCAGATTCAATGTCAGAGATACAATAACCCTATCCAAAAATCTGGATTTTAAATCCGCTTTTTCTGCATTATAATCCTCATCACAAGAATTGATTCTCCGAATTCTCAGATATTGAGATTTGGGGATGTTCCAGATGGTGTGACGTGGATGCATACTCTTTGCATGTAACAAGGTATTGAACTGGGGATATTTCCGATGGATTTTGGTGTTAAGTGTATGGTCACTGTTACGATATACAGTGACATCCAAAAAAGTAATCATATCCCTATGGAATGTAACAGAAAATTCAATACCCCAAATGTTGTTATTGAGATATTCCAAAAATTCTTGAAGATAATCTGCATCCGCACACCACACCATCCAGCAATCATCTAAGTATCTCCTCCATATATCCATTTCTACAAGATATATGTTGTGTAGGGGATTGTAAATAAGGCATTCTTCAAGGTAGGCCATAAAAAGATCTGCATAGATAGGGGCAAAAGAAGCCCCCATGGCCGTACCTTGAAGTTGCCAATAACAATCACCTTGGAAATAGAACACATTTTTAGTCAGGACATGTTCCGTTAAGCAAATAAGCAAAGTGTTGAAACCTGGAGGGTAAAGTTCTGCTTTAACAAGCCAATATTCTAAAGCTTGAAGCCCGGCCCAATGTGGTATACTGGTATAAAGAGATTTTACATCCAATGTACACATCAACCAGTGGGGCTCAAGCTGACTCTCCTCAATAATTTTCAAAAATTGTGTTGTATCCTGGATTCTTGCTCTAACAAGTGGCAATAAAGGTTTGAGAAATTGGGTTAAAAATGCAGAAAGTGGTTCAGTAAGGGAGCCATGGCCAGAAACAATTGGCCTACCTGCTGGATGTGTAATTGATTTGTGTATTTTCGGAAGTAAATATAAAATTTGTCTATCTGGATCTTTGACCTGTAAATGTTGAACAGTTTTTGGTGTGATGATACCTTCCTCCAATGCAGATTGTAAAAATAAGTCAATCTCTTTCTTAAATTGACTAGTGGGATCAATCCCCATTTTCATATAACAATGTCCATCCGATAGTTGCCGTAAACCCTCATTCACATAATAGTCCATATTCAAAATAACTACTGCACCACCCTTATCTGCTTTGACAATGGCTATATTCTGGTTAGCTCTAAGTTCCGATAGAGCCACCCTTTCTAAAGTGGTGACATTATCCCTGCTAGTATAAGCTTCAAAAAGGGGAAAATGTAAATCTTTCAACACCGCTTGTTGAAAAATGGCTACATTTTTATTCATGGGCGGCTGAAAGGTGGATTTATAGAATGTAAAGTCAGTAGATCTTTGAGTATTAGAACTATCCTGTTCAGAAAAAAAACAGTTTAAGATTAAGTCTACGACAAAAATCAATGACATCTAACGAGGTTTGATATTCATCAGAGAAAAAACTTGGAACAAAGTTTAACCCTTTATTCAGAACTTGTTCCTGTTCATCTGTAAGTACATGGTCTGATAGATTCAAAACATTTTTGAAAACTTGAGTATTTACTTCGGTAGTGCTTGAATAAGACCCGTCATGGAATCTGTAGATATGTTTGTTTCTATGTTTCCTCCCCCCTCTGGATTTCCTCCCATACCTAAAGGGTATTTAGTATTGGCTTTCTTTTTAAGTGGAGAGTTGGCTATGTTAGCATATTCACTGTCAGTATTAGATGACTAAAAATGTGTTCTATTTCCAAGGTGATTGTTATTGGCAACTTCAAGGTACGGCCATGGGGGCTTCTTTTGCCCCTATCTATGCAGATCTTTTTATGGCCTACCTTGAAGAATGCCTTATTTACAATCCCCTACACAACATATATCTTGTAGAAATGGATATATGGAGGAGATACCTAGATGATTGCTGGATGGTGTGGCGAGCGGATGCAGATTATCTTCAAGAATTTTTGGAATATCTCAATAATAACATTTGGGGTATTGAATTTTCTGTTACATTCCATAGGGATATGATAACTTTTTTGGATGTCACTGTATATCATAACAGTGACCATACACTTAACACCAAAATCCATCGGAAATATCCCCAGTTCAATACCTTGTTACATGCAAAGAGTATGCATCCACGTCACACCATCCGGAACATCCCCAAATCTCAATATCTGAGAATTCGGAGAATCAATTCTTGTGATGAGGATTATACGGCTGCAAAAGCGGATTTAAAATCCAGATTTTTGGATAGGGGTTATTGTATCTCTGACATTGAATCTGCTAGAATTTGGTCAGATAAGCAGGAAAGGAACACATTGTTGGAATATAGTGATAAAGTAAACATCTTAACAGCCAAAATATTAGATTAATTACTACTTTAGGCAAAAATCATCAAATAGTTAGGCAAGCTGTCAACAACAATTGGAACATCTTATTAGCAAATTATTTTTTGAGGGGTATCCTGGATAATCAGTGCTCATTTTCATTCAGATGAGGCAAAACATTGGGTACTTTGTTTTCTCATTATAAGCATAGAGAAAGTGGTGCAGCCAAGTATAAACAACTTACCATCATGGGGGATGAGTTATTAGGAACATTTCGATGTGGACATTGTATATCTTGTGCCCAAGTTAATCAGTTAAAACAGTTTACAAGTTCTAATACAAGTAAAGTATATGACATAAGAGTTTTTGGCAATTGTTCAACTAGCTGGGTTATTTATCTGGCTACATGCCAATGCAAGTCATTTTATGTTGGCAAAACATCACGTTCATTACGAATCAGAATTGGGGAACATCGGAGTGATATTAAGTAACCAAAAATATCCAATGCACTATATTTACATACAGTCAAACATCCAAGTGCCAGGTTTATGTTTACCATTATAGATAAAATCACGGGTAACAGGCACAATCAAACAGGTTGGCAAGGAATACTAAGCCACAAAGAAAGATATTGGATTACACACCTTGGTGCCCTATTTCCTCCTGGTCTCAATGACCATTTATAAATTATGCAATTATGATAGTCATCCTATTATAATCTGAATATACATTTTTATATATTGTATTTATGCTATTAACTCTGATACCTAATAATATTATTATTAATATTATTTTTATTACATAGGCAAACATTATTTATTGGTTTGCCTTTGTTATTTTGTATTAGGTATGATCATTTGGTTTAAGTATATATTTACACTTATGTGCTTTGATATATACTTTGCTGTGTCTCTTTAATTTTGTATTAGGAGCCAGATTAGAATGTCTCTTTTTTTATTGGTTCACCATAGTATTTATACTGACGTTGGTTTTGAACTTTGCAAACATTTTTGTCTGTTTTTACTCACTGAAGAAGGCGGGTGCCGAAACTAGTATGAGTACTATTTGGAGCAGGACAATTTTGTCCGTTTTTTTCACCTCACAATAAACGGTGGAACTATCTTGCTGGCCTTTTTGTGTTTGTTCCAAAGAGGTCGCTGAGTCTGTCCCAGGGTCCATGTTGACGGAGGAGAATAAGGTGTTCTACTCCCATGTGGCCACTGTAACTTATCCAACACTTCCATGACGCTCCTGTCACACGCTAGTGAAGGTGCCTGTAGGGCAGCCAGAACAGGTGTTGCCATCAGGCATCACACTTGGCTCCAGCTTTGTGCTTTCTTGGAGCCCTTCAAGGCATCGTTTATGAATGTCCCCATGATGGTTCCACTCTCTTTGGTAAGACCATTCAAGACACCCTAGTCCAGAGTGAGAAAGATGGGAAGACCTTGTCTCTTGTCAGGATTTGCTTTTTTACCCCACAACGATCCTTTTCCCAGAATCAGCATAGGGGTGAAGAAGATGTGGTTCAGAAAGTCTCAGGGCTTTTCCTATGATGCTCAGGCCTGGTCTTCCCCCAGAAGCAGAGGGGTATATGATAGACGCTGTCCTCATGGCAGAGAGGGTCTGAGGAACCAAGGGTCTCCGGATTCTTTCTTGGACAGACCCTTGCAGTAGCCCTGAAATGTTGCCCGACTGCTCATCTCTGGAGGCAGTCGGGGGGGGGGGGGTTCTCTGCACCCAACAGCTTGGGAGTCGATCAGAGATGATCATTGAGTGTTGCAGATAATATCCAATCCAATCCCTTTCTTCAACCCCAGTGCTCACAAACACCTCCTGGACATCCCACCCATGCAACAGGAGGAGGCAGCAGTGGAAATTTCCAAGCTGCTCAAAAAGCAAGTCATCCAGCCTGTCCCCCAGACCAGTCTGGATCAGGCATCTACTCCAGGTTCTTTTTAATGCCAAAGAAAATGGGGGACTTAAGACCCATCCTGGATCTTTCAACTCTAAACCTGTCAGTTGCCAAGATGAAATTCCTGATGGTTGCTCTCCAATCCATTCTTCCCTTCCACAGATGAAAGACTGGATGTCCTCGGTGGACCTCCAAATTGTGTACTATCACATCAAGATGGACAGACACTCTCTGAGGTTCCGCCGCTTCCAGCTGAGAGCCAATCATTGTCAGTTTAGAGCTCTCCCCTTTGGACTCACCACTGCCCCGAGGGTGTTCACCAAAGTGATGGCAAATGTTCTTCGTGTTTCACTGTTGCAGTCATCACACTTTAGTTATCCTACCAGGGATAGCCCTCAGTTGGCCCGAATACCAGAGGCTTAGTATTTCTGCATTGGTTGCTGTCACTCCAGAACTGACGTCAGGTCGTCAGTGGTATAAAAACAGGCAGCCGACGTCATTACATCAGTCTTTCTTGCTGAGGAGCAAGAAGCAGTTTGCACGAGTGCTAGTTGGCTGCTACCTGAGTTTTCATTTCCGAATTGAACTTGAAGTCTTCTAAAGCTAAGTACCCCATTGGGGATCCTTTTTTCTTGCTCTAACCAATGTCAGAAAAAGTTAACAATTGTCTTGCCTGTGGAATACAAATACCACACTGAGACTTCCATTCTTACTGCGTCTCCTTTTTAAGTCCAGACCACAACGTCTCTTGCTGTCACTTTTGTGCTTTGTTCAGGCCCTTCATGTGGCTGAATATTTTTGCTGTCAGTCCTCGTATTTCAATATGGCTTCGGTAAGCCATCCGACTACCGATCTTATGAAAAAACATAAGGATAAAGACAAAGACAGACCACACAGGTCCAAAATTGCCGATGATGCTTCCGTTAAGCTAGTTGCCAGTTCTCCGGTCCTCAGTGAGGCGCTTTTCCAGCCCCTGATGCCCACTTCTTTGGATTCGCAGGCCACTACCAAGATCCGTTTGGAGTCCGGTATGCCGCGAGACTCTTCTTCGTCTAAGGATCCTGTGGATGTCTCCACCTTGGATGGGTCCGGAGCCGCTGAGTAGGCACCGGTTTCCGAGGAAGTTCTTCTCACTACCGATACTCTACACAAACTGATGACTTCTTTTGCATCTTCAGTTCTGACTAAAACTATCGAGTTTCTAAAGCCCAGGGTACGAACTATGCCTAAAAAAATGATGACCCAAGCTCAGGCACCTGCTTCCATGCCTCAATCTCAAATGCTTAAAATGGCAGAAGACCTGATTATGCTTATTAGGGGAAGCCAGGCTACCCCTTCCAAAAGAAAAAGAGACTTGTCCCCAGTATTGTTATCTGAACAGGAATCCAGTGACTCTGAGGTTTGAAGATATGCAACCCCTCTCTTCTTTTGAGGATTCTGATGCAGAGGAATCCATTCTTTCTGCCTTTCCTCGAGAGGATTTTTCATTTGGTGAAACTCTGCATACCTTAAGAGAGCATTTCCAGTGGGAATGTCAGGACTATCCTCAATCAAAAAAGAGACTCGGGGAATTCTTAGATTTACCACAGCACAGACCTTTAGCTATTCCTCCTGTCCTGGATGTTGTGGATGATGTTTTTTATGGAATCTAGTTTGACTCCTGAAACCCTTCCTCCTGCTCCCAGGAAATCTGACAGGTACTACAGAGTCCCTGACTCATAAATTCCTTTTGAAAAATCCTACTGCTGACCCAGAGTTCATCTCCCAAGGACCAAAAGGAATAAAAGCAACCTCAGCTAAGAATCCCACCCCCTCAGACAGGGATTCCCGAGCATTAGACAGATGGGGTAAAAAAGTATACACCTCTGCAACTCTTGCTATTAGAGCACTAAATTGTCAGTTCCACATGCTGAAATATCAGCAGCATACCATGGAACTACTTAAACAAAAAATATCTTCCTTTCCTGCTTGTGCAGAAAATAAAGAATTACAAGAGCTTATGCATTCTGCAAGCCAAGTTACTAAGCACACCTAGCAATGTGGCTTTGATACCCTAGAAGCATCTTGCAGGGCAGCAGTCACTGGTTCTGTCCTTAGAAGGCATGCTTGGCTTAAGGAACAGACCTTGCCAGACCATGTCTAATCAAAATTATTGGAAGAACCACTGAACAAAGACAATTTGTTTGGCACCAAGGCAGAAGAGGTCTTAAAAAAGATGGAAGAAAAAGCTAAATTTATGCAGACAGTTAAAGACTTTTTACAGGTCCAGCCTCCAAGGTTCAGTAGGCATTGCCCCTCCAAGCACGGGTCCTTTCCGGCCCCCTCCAGGCCAGCTCAGCCCAGACCCAGAGGAAGCAGACCCCCCAGACAGCAGTCCCAGGGAATGCAGAGATCTAAGCAATGGAGTTCCTCCACTTCAAAAACAGGGAGTGCTAAGCCACCCCCTTATGGTAAGAACTCACAATGACTTTACACCTCCACTCCTTACCTCTGCCCACCTGCTTGTGCCTTTAGGAGGAAAACTCTCCTTCCATGCAAACAACTGGGCCTCTATTACCAACGACCGATGAGTCCTCAACATAGTATTCCAGGATACCAAAAGGATTCCCAGATCTTCCTCTAAGCCAGTGGGCATAGGCCAAGAAACAAGTCCTTTCCTTGCTCTCCATGAGGGCAGTACAGCATGTTCCTATAGACCATATAGGTCAAGGTTTTTATTCCAGACTTTTCCTGGTACCCAGGAAAGAGGGCACCTGGCACCCAATCCTCGATCTATCCATTCTGAACACCTTTCTGGGGATACCAAAATTTAAAATGCTCACCCTCCAGCACCTTCTTCCTATGCTTTCCAAGGATGCTTGGATAGCCACCCTAGACCTAAAAGAGGCCTACCTACACATCCCAATCAGGGAATCTTGCAGGAAATATCTACGTTTCAGGGCAGGATCTATGCACTTTCAGTTCTCTGCGCTTTCTGTGGCTTATCCACTGCTTCCAGAGTTTTCACAAAATGCCTGGCTCCAGCCATTGCTTTTTGCAGACAAATAAATATTCAAATTTACCCCTGCTTAGACAATTGCCTGATTCAGGCAGACAGTCAGGAAAAGCTGTTACAGCACCTGACCTTTGTAAAGGACCTACTGACATCCCTGGGGTATACTATCAATGAAAAGAAATCAGAACTAGTCCCCACACAAAAAATTGCATTCCTGGGAGCAAGCCTGGACAGAGCATCCCAGATGGCATTCCTTACTCCAGAAAAACAAGCCGCCTTGACAGGCTACTTCTCTCAACTAGCCAGCAGAACCCAGTTGTCTGCAAGGAAAATCCTGCAAGCTCTAGGGTTCGTGGCCTCCTGCATTCTATTAGTTTCATATGCCAGACTGCATATGAGGAAACTACAGTGGTACCTAAAAAGCCTTTGGTGTCAACACTCTCAATATCTAGAAACTGTTATACCTATGATACCCTGTCTAAGGAAAGATTTTATTTGGTGGGTAGCAGCATGCAACCACAACAAAGGACTTCCTTTTTCAGAGTCCCATGCTGCCCAGACCCTCACCACAGATGCATCAGACTATGCCTGGGATGCACACCTGGACGGTAGATGCATTCAGGGCCCTTGGAGCCCAAATCAAATGCATCTGCACATCAACCAAAAAGAGCTGCTAGCTGTTCTGCATGCCCTGACAGCTTTCAGACTCCTACTCTCCCCGGGGCCTCTAGTGATCAAAACAGACACCACCACAGTGATGTGGTATATCAACAAGCAGGGAGGGACTCACTCTTATCCTCTCTGCAGGCTCGCCATGACCCTTTGGTACACGGCCTCAGCCATGCAGATACACCTGCTAGCACAATTCCTTCCAGGCTCCCTAAATTCTCTGGCAGACAACTTAAGCAGGAACCTGCTCGATCCACATGAGTGGCAGCTGGACCACAGAACCTTTAACCTTGTAACCCAGAATTAGGCACCCCGAAGGTGGACCTCTTTGCCTCCCACTCCAGTCGTAAGCTCAGCAAATTCTGCACCAGGGAACCTCACAACAATCCTTCCAATGGGTGAACCTCTCTATGCATTTCCCCTTCTACCACTCATTTCAAGGGTACTGCTCAAAATAAGGGAGGAAAAACCAAGGACAATCTTGATTGCCCCAGACTGGCCATGCCAACACTGGTACCCACTGCTGCGCAGCCTGTCACCCCTGCCACCATGGCACCTTTCTCAGATCCCAACACACCTGACCTAGAAGAATGGAAAATTCATGCATCCACAATTACAGACCCTGAACCTGGCAGCCTGACTTATCCCCTGACCTTTCCTCAAGCTGCCAGCCTAAGCAAACAAGTCCTGGATGTTATGCGTGAGGCCAGATGCCCCAGCACTAGAAAATCCTATGCTGACAAGTGGAAAAGGTTTTGCACCTGGATCCAGGCTAAGGGAGCTGAAACAGCACAACCCTCCCTCCCTCTCATCCTGGATTACCTAGCAGACCTACTACACAAGGGTCTGTCCTTCTCTTCTATTAAAATTCATGCCTCTGCCATCTCTGCTCATTACAGCACAGAGCCACCTCTCTTCTCACACCCTGTCATAAAACAGTTCCTAAGTGGGGCTGACAACTTAAGGCCACCCAGAAGAGCTCCTACCCCACCTTGGGACCTTAACTTTGTGTTGGAAAATCTCACACTCTTGGAAAACAGCCTTGCTTCTGGCCATCACTTCAGCTAGAAGAGTTTCAGAGCTACAAGCACTCATGGCTGTAGAGTCCTTCATCATTTTCCATACTGACAGGGTCTCCCTCAGGACTAACCGATCCTTCATGCCTAAAGTGGTGTTTAGTGTGGCTCTCAACCAATCCATTCATTTGCCCACCTTTTTCCCTAACCCACAAAACAAGGGGGAAGGATACTGCGCTCTATAGATGTGCACAGACAGCTCAGATTCTATCTGAACAGGACTAAATCATTTAGAAAAACTGACCAATTGCTAGTCAGCTTCACAGCAGGGGCAGAGGGCAAGGCCATATCCAAACAAACATTCTCCAAATGGATAGCACACTGCATCCATTTCTGCTACAAACGGCATGGAAAACCACCTCCTAAGGGGATCAGGATGCATTCCACCAGGGCAACCTCCACCTCTGCAACTTTTCTCAGAGGGGTTCCCACCAGAGACATCCTGGAGGCTGCAACATGGACTTCTGTTCATACCTTCACCAAGCATTACCACCTGCCTATCTTCTCCAAAGCCAGGGCAGTCCTGCAGGGCATCCTAGCCAGCCCCGAGTCTTCTTGACTGCCTCCACCCTTTTCTTCAGCTTTGGGAATCAACCCAAGTGTGATGACTGCAACAGTGAAACAAGAAGAACATAGTGCAGTTGTGTACACTTAACATAAATGTAGATGTTCGAGTGTATTCACTGTTGCACTCCTGGTTTCCCACCCTCTATCCCCCTTGTTTCTCTGTCTTCCTCTCTCCTTACAGGGAATATTTGATATTTACTTTCTACTGATGGTGTTCTTCCACCATAACCTAGCTCCCTATTTGGGAGCTCCTGACAGTCTGGGCAAGAAAAACTGATGTAATGGCATCGGCTGCCTGTTTTTATACCACTGACGACCTGACATCAGTCCTGGAGCGACAGCAGCTAATGCAGAAATACTAAGCCTCTGATATTTGGGCCGAATGAGGGCTACTCCTGGCAGGATAACCCAAGTGTGATGACTGCAACAGTGAATACACTCAAACATCTATATTTATGGTAAGTGTACACAACTGTACTCCGTGGCTGCACAGCTGTGGCTGCAGGAGTTCCAGGTCTTTCCATACCTGGAAGATTGGCTCCTTTCTGCTCCCTCCAGGTATCAACATTGTCAAGCCAGGGATCATCTTCTTAAGACCGCTCACTGTATAGGCATAACCATAAATCCGAACAAATCCCAATTAGATCCAGTGCAAGTTCTTGACTTCATTGGGGCTCACTTAGATACCATTCAAAGCAAGGTGTTTCTAACTCTGGACAGACTTCTATCCCGCTAACATTATGTTTCTTACATTGCTCAAACCCAGTGTGTCCCCCTGTGGAGTCAGTTCTTCAGGCATTAGGTTCCATGGTAGCCACGATCATCATTATCCCTATGGTTCGTCTTCATATGAGAGTCCTCCCAATGGACTCTGGCAGTTCAGTGGTCATTGTTAGACCTGCCCTTATCTCATCTCATTCGGTTATATCGAGCTTGCAAGGAGTCACTCCTCTGGTGGCTTCAATCCCTGGACCTTCTTCTGGGTCATCCCTTCATCCTTCCCGCCCCTGTGCTCACGGTGACCACTGATGCCTCCCTGCTAGGGTGGGGACATTACATGGGAAGGACATTCCAAGGCACGTGGTCTTCCCTGGAGACCCATCTGCATATCCACTTCCTGGAGATGAGGGCAGTGCTGTTGGTGTTGCAAGCTCTTCATACCCATCTTCCCTAAGGAGCGATTGCCATCCAGACAGTCAATATGTTTGTAGTCTGGTACATCAACAAACGGGGGGGGGGGGGAGACTAGATCTTACACCTTTTGTCGCAAAGCCATGAGATTGTTGGAGTGGATGATCTCTTCTGGCCATTTTCTGGTGGTAACACACATTCCGAGGAAGTCCAGCATTCTGGCGGACAGGCTCAGCAGATCTATTCTGATGCTTCATGAGTGGTCTCTAAATCCTTCAGTAGCAGAACAGATCTTTCTAAAGTGGTGTCAGCCTTGCTCCGATCTCTTTGCCTCTCCTTCCAACATGAAGTGCAGAGACACACTTGTTCATGCTTGGCCCTCCGGTCTACTGTATGCTTATCCTCCACTCCCTCTAATTCTGAAATTCATTCAGAAAGCTTGATGGCTAGGGAGCTTAGTGATCAGCATTGCCCCCTTCTGGCCTTGCCAAGTTTGGTTCCCCTCTCTGTGGTCTCGCTTAGTGTGTCCTTCTTGAACACTAGCTCCAGTTCCAGATCTGATCACGCATCCCTCTGGGATCCCGCACCCAGATTTAGTCAGTCTGAAGCTGTTCCTGTTCCAGTGATAGTTAGGACTCCCAGGCTATCTTCCCCTGTCAAGAAGATTTTTGTAGTAGCTCACAAGTCTTTCACCAGGAAGGTTTATTCCAATAAATGGAAGTGTTTTTCTGTATGGGCTTCTCAGCATGATCTCGACCCCTTTACTGCCCCAGTCCCCACCATTTTGGAGTTTTTGGTGGATATTTTTAATCATGGTGCTAGTTTTTCTATGGTAAAGGTGCAATTAGCAGAGATCTCAAATTTTCACATGAGAGAATTCAGATTCTTTGGCTTCTTCTAAGCTTTGTAAAGCCTTTTTGAAAGGTACCTTTTTACTTAGGCCTCTAGTCAAGGACCCAATGCTCCCTTGGGATTTTACCCTAGTACTACAAGCTTTGGTTTCTCCCCCATTTTAATCAGCATCTACAACTGACTTGCAGTTCGTGTCTTGGAAGAAGACCTTTCTGGTAGCTATTACCTTGGCCAAAAGAGTATCAGAGATGCAGGCCTTATCTGTCAAGCTCCCTTATGTGGTGTTTCATAAGGACACGGTTTCCCTAAGGATGAATCCCTCATTCCTTCTGAAAGTGGCACCAGAGTCTAACATTAACCAGGTCATCAGTCTCCCTGTTTTCTTTCCAAACTTCCAGAGTAAGGGAGAGTATAAATCCTTTCATAAGTCTGATCAGCTTTTTGTTTCCTTTTCTAAGCCTTTCTTAGCAAAACCTGCATCAAAAGTAACTATTGCTTATTGGATCTCTGAGTGCATTGCATTGGCCTATTGAGCCAAAGGAGTATCCCCATCAGGTCATGTCAGGGTGCATTCTACCAGGTTTGTAGCTACTTCTGCTGCCTTTTGGTCTAGGGTTTCCTTAGATGACATTTGTTCTGCAGCTACTTTGGGTGTCATCACATACATTAATGTCTCATTACAAATTGGATCTCCTTTCCAGATACAGGGCACCTTTTGGCAGTCGTGCTCTGGAACATCCTTCTATGAGGACCTCCCAGGGCTATTTCGTAGCTGGGGACTCTGTCCCACAGGTTGAAGATCAAATGAAAACAGCAACTTCAGATAAAAAAGTTATGTACTTACCATAATGTTCCATCCGAGTTGTTGCTTTTCATTTGTCTTCAACCATCCCTCCCTCCTGCCTTATGAGGGCTGTGTTGTGGACGGAAGAGGCATAGCCCCTACTTTGGCAAGCCCTTTTTCATTATTGAGTGAATGGGTGCTAATGCCAGGGTTTTAAGCATATGGTTAGGTTGGGGTGTTACTCTCTGCAGCAAACTTGATCTGATGAGAGGAGGGAGACAGGGGTATTATGGATAGGGGAGGAGCTTGGAGCTTGGATCCGATGCTGGAAAATGCAGCCAAGTCAGATCCATACCGGATCTGTGTTCCCACAGGTTGAAGACAAATGAAAAGCAACAACTCAGATGGAACGTTATGGTGAGTACATAACTTTTTTCCTGTTCAAATAGATAAGACTTTCATTTTTGTTTTAATGACAACTCATTCATTTCTGCTTAGCCCAGTGTGAACAGATGTCACATACCCTTCAGTGGAATCCTTGTATTATGTACTGTGCTGTACTTTGACAATAAAAGCAACAGTGCCTTCATATGACTATGAGATGGTATCTCAAACCTCTTGGAAGTTATGGATAAAATGTTATATACTTTTCCTTGGGACACTGAGCTACACTATGCAATTTTGTGCTATTCTACCCTTTGAGATTTCATTGCAGCACAGTCCTGACCTCACACATGACGTTTTGACCATAATGCATTCACTGTAATAGAAACATTGCTTTGTCTGGTGAAATATATTTGATTTTTATTTCTTTCATCATGATAATACAGCGAAGATACATTTTGAACCAGTACTGCATTGCCCACCTTGAGCCAAAAACATATAACCCTAAAGGAAAGTCAGGATTGTGTAAAATATTAGTCTGTGATGGTGAAGCTATGTTAACCCCTGCATTTGATGCCTGTGTATACAAAAAGACTATATATCAGTCCTCCATTGAAACTTCATTAGAGCACACTCTGGCAATGCCATTAGGGTAGTCAGATGCAAACTGGACCTAAGACAGCTTTTTTGTCAAAGGGCATTTCAGTGCAGCATACCACTGGATTTGATCCCACCACTTTGGCTGCTCCATATCATAACATTTGAACCAGAACAAGTTACAACTGAAAAAAACAAAATTCTGGTAAAATATAGTTGTAGCATTTAGTTCTAACCAAAACAGAAGCACTGCACAAACTGTAATCAATAAAATCTGCTACCTCATAACTCTGTTTATCTACTGAAGTCACTTTCTCCACTTGCATCAAGCCTCTAATTGCAATCAACTGCTTTACCCTTCTGTTTTTTTAATGTTGAGACCCTTACTTTAGACAACATTTTAACAAGGCTTTGGGTAAGAAAGGTTTTTCTTCTGCTTATGCTGTTAAGACTAAGTTGAATAATATTGTCTGTAGACGGAATACAACTATCTGATATCTGCAAAGCCATGGAGAGGATCATAATGGAACTCATAAATAAAGACATAGGGAACTTGCAGACTTTGGATCCAACCCAGTTTGGCTTTGTCAAAGGCAGATCCTGCCTCTTAAACTTGGTTGACTTTTTCGAGACAGTCACCAAGGCCATTGATGAGGGAAAGGCAGTCCATACAGCCTACCTCGACCTGGCAAAGGCCTTCGACACAATACTCCACTCAGGTATCATCGAAAAACTCATCAGCTTGAATGTAAACCCATACATCACAAGATGGGTTGCAAACTGGCTAAGTGACAGAACCCACAGGGTCAGAGTTGCTGGAGCCATGTCAGACTCAAAGCCTGTCAAGTGGTGTCCCACAGCTCAGTCCTGGGTCCACTCTTGTTCGGCATCTACTTTTCTGAAGTACAAGCAAACACAGGAGGGTTATGGCTGACAAAGTTTGCAGATGACTGCAAACTGGCGCTATAGTCGAAAACACATCTGACACAGATATCCTCCAGAAGGGCCTCACAGAAACCGATAACTGGTGCCAGAGCCATGGCCTGAAGTTAAACGCCAAAATGCATAGTCATACCCTTCGGGAAAAACAACGTTACCCCTAGCTACCATATAGGTGGCAATCCATTGAGCACAGAAAAGTCATCAGGGATCTGGGGACCCAAGTTGACAGTAGCCTTTTTGACACTCATGTTGCTAAAGTAGTTAGGAAAACCTTCTATATCGCCCACCTGATCATGAAGGGATTCACATCTAGATCAAGGAGGTCATCGTCCCCTGTACTCATCACTCATTAGACCTATGATTGAGTACAATGCCCGTTGGAATGTATCTGACCAGACACCTGCTGCAGCTTGAAAGGCCCCAAAAGTTCCTCACCAAAAGGATAAAGGGTCTCAAAATATGTCTTATGCTGCCCGACTGAAAGAACTCCAGCTCTATTCAGTCTCATACCGCTTGCTCAGAGGTGACCTGTGCCTGACATATAAGGCCATGTCAAACCCAGATTTGATGAATATGCTTCACCTCAAAAATCTAGATCCCTCAGAACCACAGGCGGAGACTTAAACCTTGACACGGTTATAAATAGAACGTACTGGAGGGACAGATTCATCACCCAGAGACTCCCTATGCTGTGGAAAAAAATCCCGGTACATGTGAGGCAGAGCACCTCGCTGGCCTTGTTCAAGAGGAATCTTGACCAATGGATGGGAGATCGCAGATATACCCCAGGGATTACTTCAGTGTCACTGCTTGACAGAGGCACAGAAAAATGATAGGCATAGTTTTTATTCAAACTAAAGGGGTGGCGAAAGCCACATAACTATGGGCTAGGCTTATAAATGCTCTTGGGCAGATAGCCTAGTATGAACCTATGAACCTATGAATCAGTGCTAATACTGTGAAACAGTTGTGCTGAAAACCCCTTTTACTGAACTATGAACTTGGCCTTTACTCCTCTGTGTGATAGTGGGGTTAGGATATATTGTAGGTTGTGGCGGGGTTCCTCCACATGGGGGGGTGGTTAGAGGGGCTTAGCTTTTTACAAAAATCACTTTGTTTTTGATTTGGTTTTAAGTGTAACTGTTTCATAGTATTGAAACTCGCACAGATAAGAATGATAGGGTCATTATGAATAGTTTCATGTGTACTAGTTTTAAGAGGTTTGTGTTCTTTGTAACTGAGTCAATTGCTGAGAACCTTAGAAATGGTGGTGTAGAGATACCTGCTCAAACAGGAGGATCTACAATAGCAGATCAAACTAAATGCAGGTCAGCTGCCTAGCTCCATGGCTATCTGAGTATTAAGGGCTTACTAAAACTTAAGAGCCTTAAGATAAGATGAATTCACTATCATCACTATTTCACAGCTAGAATTGGTGGCCAAAAACACTTGTGTTCAAATACAGACATCTTTGCTTTCGGTTTGCATTTATTTTACTTGTTTGTTCATTTAATCATTTATTCAGTGGTTACCTTTAACAAAGCCTACTGAACAATTGCATTCTTACTATTTCTACAACTATTTACTATAATTTTTTGCATGTTTAACTCAACTGAAAAAAAAGTCATGATGTAATTAGATGTCTTTGAGCACATGATCAGTTGTTGTTGTTGTGTCTTTCGGCTTTTCCCAGTTAGGGGTCTCCACAGTGGAAGTCCGGTCTGCTAATGATTGGCAGTAGATTTTTATGTGCCGAGTTGCCAGCCCTGACGCACAACCTTCAATGAAGGTACGCCCATTCACGCATGTCTCCACACAGAAGACGCTTTAGCTGAGAATCGAACAGGACAACGTCTTACTGTGAGGCGACAATGCTACCACAGCACCACCGCGGTGATCACATGATCAGTACTCATGCTTATTTATAGGGTATGTTTATTGCTGGTTTCTGAAGAAGTCTCAAAAAAAGTGCTTAAAATTAACACTAGGCTGGGTTTTTATAATTCTAAGTGTTCCCGGTGATGGTTTTACTTATTTATTGCACTGATTTCCAGGAAGTTATCTTTGAATATAACCAGTAAAGAAAACTTAATTTGTCATCCTTTAATGAAATTGTGATGAGTGTATTGGTGGTATGCTTGCTTACTACACAAAAATCACATTGTGTGTCTTGCATGCAAAAAGTGATTTAGCAAAGTTTCCTATATGAATATATAAGTAAACAGCATGTGGATTGCTAAATATTTAAGAGTTGTATGCAAATACAGCACTCTCGGGCTCAACATGTGTAAATTAGACCCATATATATCATAGATGACTTTACCAGTTTGGAGTTTGAGTAGAATAGTGATTCATAGAAGGCCATACTACTTATCTGTGCAGAGCAGAGGAAGTATGCCTGACTTTTATCCATGTTGCACCCGCTGAGTTCAGTGGGGAATTCACAGTGCACCATAGTATGTTTTCTCAAAATGGGCAGACTGTGTTAACACAGCACTGCACTATTCGTCTCTTCAGTGGAAAATTGAATCTGATGTAGTTAATCTTCGTTCATTCCTTACTGATGGGTTATCAGTTCTGTCCTCCGAACCGAGCTGGCCATATATAGGTTCATAGGTAGGTACTAGGCTATCGGCCCTGGGGCCTATACAAGCCCAGCCAAAAAGGTACCCTGGCTTTTGCCACCCAAGAAAATTATTTTCCTGTGCCACTGTCGAGCAGAGCCACAGAGGTGATCCCCAGGGTGAATTTCCTATTTCCCATCCAATCATCAAGATTTTTCTTGAAGAGTGCTAATGAGGAGCTTTGTTTGATATAGATAGGTAATTTGTTCCAGAGTATGGGAAGTCTCTGGGACAGGAATCTATCCCTCCGGAATATTCTGTTTATTGTGGTGACAAGGTTTAGGTCCCTAGAGTGTGTAGCTCGGAGGGATTGGGATTTCTTTAAGTGGAGCATGTCCAACAGCTCTGGGTTTGACATAGCTTTGTATGTTAGGCAGAGATCACCTCTGAGTAGGCGATATGCGATGGAGTAAAGCTGGAATTTTTTGAGATGGTGTCCGTAGGGCATCTGTTTGAAGCCGGTAATCCTCTTTGTGAGGTATTTCTGCGGCCTTTCCAGTTGTTGTAGATGTCTTGTGAGGTACATACCAAAAGGGGCGTTGTACCCTATAATGGGCCTAATGAGTGATGAGTAGAGGGGAACAATGACCTCTTTTTTTCTGGATGAGAAACCTTTTGTGATGAGGTGCGCCACGTAGAAGGATTTCCTGACTACTGTGGTGATGTGATTATCAAAGGAGAAACTACTGTCCACCTGTGTCCCAAGGTCTCTTATCACACTTTCGGTGTTAAGTAGACTACCGCCTATGTTGTAGTTCATGGGTACAGAGTTTTTACCAAAGGAGATGACAATGCACTTTTTGGCACTGAGCTTGAGGCCATGGCTTTGACACCAGTCATCTGTCTCAGTGAGGCCCTTTTGTGGGATGTCCACATCGTTAGGAGTTTCAATTATGGCTCCTAGTTTGCAGTCATCTGCGAACTTCGTTAGCCAAAGACCTTCTGTGTTAGCCTGTACTTCAGACAAGTAGGTACCAAAAAGGTCAGGACCCAGGACTGAACCCTGTGGTACTCCACTTGTCACTGGTCTGAAGTCAGATTTGGAGTCTGCTACTTTCACAGTGTGGGTTCTGTCAGTGAGCCAGTTGGCAACCCATCTTGTGACATAGGGATTTATACCTAGTTTAGTGAGTTTATTTATAATTCCAGAGTGGGGGGATGGTGTTGAAAGCCTTGGCAAGATCTAGTTAGGCTGTGTGAACCACCTTACCCTTGTCTACGGCTTTGGTGACTGATTCAAAGAAGTCTATCAGGTTTAGGAGACATGATCTGCCTTATACAAACCCGAACTGGGTGGGGTCCAGAGTTTGGAGATTACCAATGTCTTTAAGTTCCATGATGATACATTCCATGGCCTTGCAGACCAGGCTCATCAGGCTAATGGCACGGTAGTTCCAGGGGTCTGTGGTGGCTCCCCCTTTGTGGAGTGGGATAACCGTTGCCACGCGCCATTCAGCAGGCACAAAGCCTGAGGTGAGGCTATGTTTGAACATGCTACTTAGGTGGGGTGCCAGTTCATTCTGTAGTTCATGTAGAACGCAGCCTGGGAAGTTGTCTGGTCCCATGGATGCTGTGTTCTTGGCTCTGGAGAGTATGTTTTTTACCTGTGCAGCCGTGATTACAGGAACTTTACATTCTTCCGGTATAGAGATGGGCTCTTTAGGGGGTGAGGGGGGGGGGGTAAAGTTAGCACTGAACCTGTCTGCCAGGATGTTGGCAATATCAGTTGGGTCTGTATATTTAGTGCCATTGTGCTGTAACTCAGAGCAGATCTGAGTGTTGCCATTGAGATTCTTGACATAGCTATAGAATGCTTTGTGGTTGTCTTTAGAATCAGTGGCAATTTTGTTTTCGTAACTAGCTTTGGAGGATTGTATCAGAGATCGCAGCTTCTTATTGAGGCTGACCAGGGAGCTCCTCCACTCGTGGGATTTTACTCTCTTTTACAACAGTTTCTTCCTTCTGTTGTACAGTTTGTTTATGGCAGGGGACCACCAGATTGGCTTCCTTTTTTTGGAGGATAGCATCTTGGTTCTGTTTGAGATAGCACGATCCATGCACTCATGTAAGTGCTTATAAAGTACAATTGTGTAGGATTCAGTAGTCGTAACTGTATTGTCCATCTGCATGGGTGTCATGAAGTTCACCACTTCTGTCTTGCGAAGCATGAAGTTGGCTTTGGAGAAATTTTTTACCATGGTTTCCTTAATGGGGGGGTGGGGGCAGGATGTGGATATCTAGGGTAATCAGCTTATGGTCGGATTGGACCAATGAGGTGTTGACTTCAGGTGTGAAACACCGGTCACTCATGTTGGTAATGACTAGATCTAGGATATTGTTGCCCCTGGTGGGGGTGTGGATAAGTTGATCCAGGGGATTAGAGTTTATGAATTCCAGAAAGCTTTGAGAGAAGGAGTTGGTACATGAGTAGTTTTCCCAGTTAATAGTGGGGTAGTTGAAATCGCCCATTATTAGGGTGTTTGGTTGAACCCTAATATTTTCCAGTACATCAAGAAAAGAGGAATGGGAATCCTGGGGCATGGTGGGTGATCCTGTAGCAAGCTACAATTTGGATTGCAGTTTTACCCAGAGTTAGTTGCACTTGGATAACCTCGGCTGCATTATGTTGAGCAACTAGCTGGAGGTGTGGATATCCTTAATGAATATGGACAAACCTCAGCCTTTGGTATTCCGGTCCAGGTTACATGGCCAAAAAGTGTGTTATGAGTTATAGCCTTGTAGTGCAGGGGTGCTCTCTGGAGCCTTGAACCAGGTCTCAGTCACTGCACAGATATCAATGTTCTCCATTTTAAGGAGTGCCTCGAGTGAGTGTATTTTGAGATTTAGACTTCTAGCATTGAGTAGCATCACCCTCAGTTTTTTCTTGCCTGTTCCTGTTACAGTGGTGAATTTGTCATTTGAACCTTGCCTAAAAAAGGCACTATAGGGGTGGCAAGCTTGCGTCAGCCAAAAACTCTCAAGCCAAGGTCCTACCCAGAATGCTCTGCTCCCTGTTACCTCAGATCTCACTTGCCGCATTGCTGTACAGCCGTGTCAAGCCACTCTCTTCAGCTAAGTGTATAATTTTTTGAATGTTTATATATAGTTTCTACTTTAACATTTTTCAAATAGTTTCTTGTATTATTCTCCTACCCTATCTTACACTCCTCCTTCGACTTCCACCCAAGTATCAAAGCCCATTACTCCGACAGCAGCTTCCCTCCCTCCGACCCCAATAGTGGATCTCACTTTGGAGCTGGAGTTGTCCTTGTGGCCCTCAGTGCACTGGGCATCGGCTTTTCTCAGGCCAGTGGATGTGCCATGGGGGAGGGATTCTTGGTTCCACGCCAAATTTTTTCTATGGCACCCTCCAGGAATCCTCCTTATCTCATGCTTCACAGTCCTCTTGAGGCTCCTGGTCTGGGCATCGGCTCGTCAGGGTGGGGTGTGACCCCGGTTCCAAGGTTGTCGTGCTCGGTTCCCAGCTCCCATCCCTCCTTGGGCAGGCTGGCCTTCTAGGCCATGGAAAGGGAGCTTGCATCCGCTGGCAAACCCCACATGTCGGAGTCCTCTCCCCCCTCTGGGCTGTAACTCTCACAAGCCACAACCACCGGATGCCAGGCACAAGAACCTCAGGTTTTTCCCCCTCAGGAGACCCCCTCTTTGCAGTCTTCCCCAGAACCTCCCACTGAGGGAGTACCCCGCAAAGCTTCGTGCAAGAGGAAGCCGATAGACTCCACTGAGGAGTCTTTGACCGAAGATATGGACTTTGATGACGGGGAAGTGTCCCCATGGTCATCCTCTGATGAGGTGTCCTTTGGTGACATCCTCGAGATCCTTAGAGAGGTGACTGTAAGTCCTCTAATCCTTCCTCTGAGGAATTAGTCTTCCTGCAGGCCTTTTGTGCCTGGCCCCCTACCTCCCGGGTTACCCTGCTGGCCAATGAGCTTGTTCAGCTCATCATCCAGCGCGCATGGAAGGCTCCTGATACCCTGGAAGCGATACCGTGGAGGCCTGAAAAAATCATATTGGCCTAGCCGAGCATCCCCATTGGTCACAAGGTCTTCCATTAGATGCCATGGTGGTGGTGGCTGCAACTAAGAAAGATTTGGCAGAAAAGAGCCAAACTGTCCATCCACCCAACAAGGAGTCCTGGGTGATAGGCAGACTAGGAAAGTGTGTATTTACTTCATCGACCTTCGCTGTAAGGTCTTTGAATTATTTGGCACACTATACGAGGCTCCAGAGGGATCTTATCAACCAACTCTCTGAAACCTTGGCAGGAGCTGTTTCTGATGAGGTCTGTGACAATGTAGCTTTTCAGATAGCCACCCTAGAGTCCATTTCCAATTTTTACATGTGTCTTATTTATCACACAATGGAAGGAGCGGCTAGAGTGTCAGTCGTGGGTATAGTCACCAGACAACATCCCTGGATGCGCCTTTGCAGCTTTGCGGACTCCTTTAAGGCTTCCTTCATGAACTGCTGCTTCTTTGTTTGGCCCTAAAGTTAAAGAGACGCTGGCAAGGTGCAAACAAGATGGCAAGACCCTATCTGCCGTTGGTGTCAGACACTCCACTCTTCAATGATTCTACTCCAGAATTCAGAGGAGCAGGAAGATGTGGCACAGGAAATCACAGTGCTCTTTCCATGATGCACATTGCCGAGTTCTCCCCTAGATGCAGAGGTGGAAACTCCAATGGAAGATGCCCCTTTAGGGGCAGAGGAGGTCTGTGAAGCCAGAGTTCTAGAGATTCTTTCTCTGGCCAACCCTATCAGTGCTCTTGAAGCGTTACCCGACTGCTCACCTCTGGAAGTGGTCGGGGGTCATTTTTCCTTGTACCCCGCTGCCTGGCAAAACATAACCACTAACTCTTGGGTGCAACAGATAATATCCAGAGGCTATCGTATCCCCTTCCATCTTTCTCCAACCTCATCCAGAGTATTGCCCGACGTTCCACTCAGTCAGAGGGAAGCAGCAGCACACAAAATCCAAAAGCTGTTACAAAAAGAGTCATCCGAACGGTCCCCGCAGACCAGATAGGATCTGTTTTTTACTCGAGGTTCTTTTTAGTGCCAAAAAAGACAGGGGACTGGAGACCAATTCTGGATCTCAGCACACTGAACACATTTGTAAAAACAGAGAAATTCCAGATGGTCATGGTTCAGTCTATCCTTCCTCTTTTGGAAAAAGACAATTGGATGTGCTCTGCAGATCTTCAAGATGCGTATTACCACATAAAAATGGACAAAGCTCAAGAAGATACCTCCGCTTCCGCATAGGAGCCAGTCATTACCAATTTCGAACACTGCCCTTTGGTCTCTCTACAGCCCCCAGAGTGTTCACCAAATGCATGGCAGTGGTTATCGCTCACTTGCGACTTCAAAGATTCCAGGTGTTTCCATATCTAGATGACTGGCTCCTCACCTCCCCCACCAAGCATCTACTGGAAGAAGCAGAGAGAGTAAATATTTGTTCTATTGAGTGGTTCTTTTTTCACAGTCGGTGAAATTTATTAGTGGTCAGAGTTGTCTTGCAGTTTGGAGTTACAGGAGTTTGTGGCATTGTGGTTTCTATCTACTGGAAGAAGCCCTGCACTACACGCTCCTCACAGCATAATGTCTGGGAATTACTATAAACTGGGAGAAGTCCAACATGACCCCAGCCCAGTCTTTGGAATTCATCAGAGTACTGTTGGACACGAGAAATTGCACAGCATCTCTTCGGACCACAGGCTTCAAAGAATAAGGCAACAGGTTCAACCGCTGCTCTGTCACCACAAATCTCCCGCTTGATCTATACTCCAACTCTTGGGGTCAATAGCAGCCTCGATCACCATTGCTCCTCTAGCCAGATTCCACATGAGGGTCCTTCAGTGGTTACTTCTCACTCAGTGGTACCCTCTACAACATCCTTTGTCTTTTCAGATAAGTGTAACTCAGAGATGCAAGCAAGATTTACTGTGGTGGATGTCTCAAAATCCCCAACCCCAACAATGGTCTCACCCCTTCAGCCGAAAGCTAGGGTGACCATGGACTCCTCCCTGATGGGGTGGGGGGAGCAAGTCAGGGAAACTCGGTCCAAGGCACCTGGTCGGAGACAGAGGCCCTTTTGCATATCAATGTCCTGGAACTGAGGATAGTGCTACTAGTGTTGCAAGCATTTCATTCCATCCTTCCGTCATGGACCATTGCGATCCAATCAGACAACATGTCATTAGTCTGGTACATCAACAAGCAAGGGGGCACCAGATCTTACCCATTATGCCGAGAGGCCTTGAGAATATGGCAGTGGGCGATAGCTTCCAACCGCTTTCTGATTGCAACGCACATTCCCGGGAGCTCCAGCGTGATAGCTGACAAATTGAGCAGGTGTATTCTACAACCTCACAAGTGATCCCTCAACCCTGTGATAGCGGCAAAAATCTTCAACTGCTGGGGCCAGCCTTGCTGCAATCTATTCGCCTCCCCAATCAACTTCAAGTGTAGCAACTATTTTACCCTGATCCCCCCTCGGGGACAGTCAGCGAGAGACGCTGTAGTCCACGCTTGGCCCTCGGGTCTACTTTATGCTTATCCTCCTCTCCCCCTCATCTCCCAGTTTCTGAAGAAAGCACGGCAGTTGAAAAGCAAAGCGATCCTCATTGCTCCAAATTGGCCTCGACAAGTCTGGTTCCCCTTTCTCTGGCCTCACCTGCTAGATCAATCGTGAATCCCCAATCCATCCCCAATGTTGATCTCCCATCCTCAGGATCTGACTCACCCCAGTCTAACAACCCTGAAGCTGACAGCTTGGTTTCTCCACTTCCAATGATTGCCAGGCAGGAAAACCTCTCATCCCCAGTGTGCAATATTCTTATTCCATCTCATAAATCATCCACCAGACTAATCTGTCTCAATAAATGGAAAAGGTTTTCTCTATGGGCAGCGAATAAACAGTTAGACCCCTTGTCAGTCCCAGTTTCGGTGGTTTTGGATTACTTATCACACCTTTTCCACTCTGAGGTGTCTACCTCTACTATTTGTGTGCATTTACCTTACGTTTCGAATTTCCACGTTGGTTTTCAGGATTCTTCACTCATGTCACATAGACTCTGTAAAACTTTCTTGAAGGGAGTTCTTCACCTAAAACCTCCCTTTAGAGAACCAGTACAACCTTGGGATTTGGCCTTGGTCCTGCAAGCCCTAACAGCTCCCCCGTTTGAACTTGTGCCTTCATGTGATTTAAAATATCTCTCATGGAAAACTGTTTCTAATTGCAATCACATCGGCCAGACGCTTATCAGAACTTCAAGCCTTATGCATCAAACCACTCTGTCTTATCTTCCATAAGGATAGGGTATCACTGAGAACTAATTCTTCCTTTTTACCAAAAGTGGTGTCAGAGTGGTCTATCAACCAATCTATTGATCTTCCAATATTTTTTCCTAAACACTAACAGGGGAGAGTATTGCCTGCACTCCTTGGATGTTCACAGGAAAATACGATTTTATGTGGACAGAACAAAATCTACCCGTAAATCAGACCTACTATTTCTGACTTTTTCTGCACCACGACTAGAACATCCCATCTCAAAAGTTACATTGGCTTCGTGGTTGAGAAATTGCATTACCTTTATCTACACCTAGAATAATGTCACCTTGCCTCACAGAGTGAAAGCACATTCTACAAGGTTTATGGCAACTTCACTAGCTTTTCATGCTAAGGCTTCCCTCAATGATATTTGCTCAGCTGCGACTTGGGCCAAACCTTATACCTTTATTCTTCATTACAAATTGGATTTGGCCTCCAGAGGTAGAGCTTCTTTTGGCTCCATGGTGCTTAGGAATGTCCTTCCATGAGGGCCACCCAGGGATACAGGTAGCTGGGGACTCTGCCCCATCAGTAAAGAATGAACGAAGATTAACAACATCAGATTAAAGAAGTTATGTCTTACCATAAAGTTCCATCTGTGTTGTTGATCTTCATTCATTCATTACACCCCACCCTCCGTCCCCCTCCGGCGGTTCCTGGTTATCTCTTATACTCCTTTATTGTAGGTCTGTTATGACCAGAGGTAGTCTCTACTTTTGTCTATCAACTTGCAAACTCGATCTGAGGTAACAGGGAATATAGCATTCTGGGCAGGACCTTGGCTCGAGAGTTTTTGGCTGACGCGAGCTTGATATATGGCCGGCTCGGTTCCGAGGACGGAACCGATAACCCATCATTAATGAATGAACCAAGATCAACAACACAGATGGAACATTATGGTAAGAAATAACTTCTTCACATGTGTTCCATCTATTCAGATTGGCAATTCACAGAAGTTTGCTAGAGAATTTAATGGGGTTCTCTGTCGTCATAATTATGCATGTCTCTGAATCCCATTTTTGCTGAGTTGCATGGCTTTGCCAAAGTGAGCAATGAGTTTTGTTATGATATAGCAAACATTTATGAATATCATCCTGTGGCTATGTGAACCAGAAAATGACTAACTCTGCTTTTAATATGTCATGGGGTTGTTTGGTAGTCTCATAGAAACTGATGCTTTCCAGCTATAGGGAATGCTCACCATTCCCTCTGTGTAGTAGTTTTTCGACAAAATGTAAAAGTCAGTCTAAAAATTGGCATTACACTTGTAACACTAGTAAGTGTACAATAAATTGCTTTTACTTGTTTCATTGGAATGCATGTAGTAAATAATTGTTTCTAGGTAACTGAAGTACAATATCTACTTGTGTATTATAGCTGGAAAATCTACTAAAGCCCTGGTGTGATTTTATAGGGAAGAAAATGACATTAATAAAGATATTTATATATAAATCAGGCAGTAGAATGTTAATATGTCCATGTGGTACAAATTAAGTACCCACTCATTGATTTAAAATCTAGTAAATGTATTATATTATTACCTCTTAACTACTTTGATTTGTTTCATAAAGTCAAAGAAAGACCCCTTGTGCTTGAAAACAACTGAATGCCTTCGTTTGCTTGAAGAATAAAATGGGCATATTTTGGGAATATATTATAAAGACTGCACTATAATTTAGCCTTCCAGCATGTACACACGGTTTTCGGAGTGTTAATATTTATTGCTGTATTTATACATTAAAACATTAAATTGGGCAGGAAATCAGTGAGGCTCAGTTTTGTCTTCTTAGATGCATTTTCCTTTGCATTCTACTAAATATTAACGCCTGTCAGAAAGACAAAGGATTTCTATCGCCAATAACTTTTGTAATTAAAATTACTTGTTCTAAACAAATAAATATTAAGGCAAATCACAGTATGTGTTATTTTATAATAACACATCTGTGGTAGGTCAAAGCAGGCTATGTTCATGTTTCTGCCTTCCCCAGGGTGATGCTTTTGTATAGTAACACACAGACTTAAGAGTTCATTATTTGTTGTAACACATTCATTTCTAATAGCTTTGCCTTCACCCCCAGTTTTGACAGAATGAAGGTTTCATGTTGCATCCCTATGTTAGTAGTTCAAAACTAACAGGGACTCCTTGAATTATTTTACCACCATTTCTTTTGTGTATTTTAAAAACATAGATGATCTCGAAAGCTGTCTGCTTTTAATCTAGCTTGCTAAATGCAAAATGCTGAGAATAGCTTTCTAATATAGAAATACAATTTCTTGTTAGATTATTAAATTAGAAAATATGATGGCTTGCCAGTTTGGAAATCTGGGCTATGCAAGTAAGAAACCGCTGTGATGCATTGATTATAGATGCAGGCCACTGAAAAGATACTCACCTAACTTTGATAGTCAACCAGTTTGTTTGCTTGTTTGTTGTCAAGAATTTATTGTAAATATTATAAATGTCACCAACTTCTTAGTAAGGAACTATGTCACATTATTCTCAAAGTTTCAAGAATAATGTATGATTGTATCTGGAATTGTTTTTGCAGCTCAGACAAAGTGTAGCAAAATCAAGCGGAATGATTGTGAATCCTAAGGAATGCTGATAAATGCATTTCACTGCATTGCTACGAGTTTTCATCATTTACAAGTATTCTTGATGAGTGACATAGTGGAAAACTTAGGTCAAGCAACTTAAACTGATTATTTCATAAAATTGCTCATATAGAAAAATCAAGAAACAAGAAATAATGGTGGTATAAGTTTGTTTTGGTCCTAGCATACTTTTGTTGGCCTTGTACAAAAGAACTGATATTCTGTGGCAGAAAATTAGGTTTGTGAACTTCTAATGTAATTAAATATGTTATGTGACCCTATCTCGCCTACATTCTGACTGATGGGCTCGGAGCCGATCCCTCGGCTCCGACTCTTGCTGCTATAGAGCGAGGCCTCTAATTGGCTGAGCTATCTTTATCCCAGGATGCACCACCACTAATCCCCCAGATCTCGTTTGCCGCTAACAAGCTTAGACGTGGTCTCAACATTGGCTGGGCTAAGTACTATTTATTAGGCTTTTTTCCTGTCAGTATTTGCTTCATTTAAACCCAAAAGCTGTTTTAACGGCTATTCTTTGTGTACGAGTGTGTTTCTAGCAGTTTGATTGAAATTTTAGTATAATTTCCTGTCAGAGAAGGTTCCGTTTAAGTTAGAGGGGCCTTCCCCTGTGGTTACTACTTCTTAGTGGTTGTGTGTGGGTCAAGTACCCGTTTGAGTTAGAGGGTCTTGACCCTCCTTGTTTCCCCTTTCTCTTTCTCACATTCTGTGTGTGTAAAAAAAAAAAAAAAAAAAAAAAAATTTTCTTCAGTTTAAATATTTCTGAGTTAGTGGCATACATATTTGTTCCTGTGTGTCAAACCCTTAAGTTTACTGTTGTCTGCTTTTTTTTGTAGGATTATGTCTAAAGAGCATAAACCCTCAGGGTTTAAAAAGTGCACGAGGTGTGGGTTCAAAATGTCCATAGCGGACGACCACTCCTCGTCGTCTATCTTGGCGCCAAACATCTGCAGGAATCGTGCAGTGTATGCCATGCGTTTTCCTCCAGAGTCCTCCAGGAGAGGAAAAACAAATTAATCCTCAAAGGATTAATCAAGCCTTCCTTCGAGGAGGCTTTATCTTCCTCTCCGTCTCCTTCTAAAAAGAGGAAAGTGCGGCTCCGACCAGTCAGTCGGAACCGGCTAAGAAAACTAAGCAGACTTCTCCATCGGCTCCACGGACTTGAGCCGAGGTCGGGCAGTCTGCCTCGATGCCTCCAGCCCGACTCCTCTGGTTTGAGCCGAGGTCTGGGGCATCGAGGCGAGTCACCCTCATCGGCTCCACTGATATTGGAGCCGATAAGAATCATCGGCTCAGACACTCCCCTCGGGCGAAGTCCTTATCGGCACCGAGGAAATTTCCTTGAAGGTTTCCTCGGGCCGATAATTGTTGAGTCATTTGAGCTGGTCCCCGAGCCCTTCGGAGCCGATGGAGAAATCGGTTCGGGCCCGATCGTTATCCTCGAGATCATCCAAGATGTCTGATTCGGACATCGACAGGGTGCGACTTCGACTCTTCCAGTCTCCGGTGTTCCAAAGATGGTTTCGGCTCCAGCCCTTTTGGCCGGGCCGATGGTCCACTCCTACTACTTCCTCCTCCAACAGCCGGCACCGTTGGAGCAGGTGCTGGTGGAACCAGTGGAGGTGTTAGGGTCAGGCCTGACCCTTGCTCCGACTCCGGCTCTTGGGTCGGAGTTCAGTGCATGGACTTCTTCCTTGGCCCTGGGGAGGCTTGGGATTGATGCTTTGGTCCCAAGTCTCCCTCTTGGTGTGCCGGCGGGAGTACCGTCCACTGTCGTGGCTACGGAGGGGACCCTCCCAGGATTCTGGTGGTCCCGCCTTCAGGGCTATGAGGAGTGCTCTAGCCAAATCTTCATTGGCTACCTCCACAGTTTCCCCAGCTCCTTCCCTACATTTGGAGACTGGGTCGTTGGCAGTACCCTGTCCGTAGACAGCGGAGCCCCTGGGCCTCAGGTTACCCCCACTAGGGTTTCTCCCCCTCCTGGAGGTCCTTCTGAAGCCACTTGGAAGAACCACCCAGGAAGAAACGATGCAAGAGGAAGCACGTTGACTCCCCTGACGAGTCTTTGACATCTGACACGATCTTGATGATGCAGAGGGTCCCCCAAGTCGTCCTCGGATGATGTCTCCTTTGCAGACATCCTGGAAGCCCTAAAACAACGGCGGCTGGCAGTCCAAACCTCCCTCTGCTGATGAGTCGGTGTTCCTGAAGGCCTTGGGGCTCAGCCCTCCGCCTCCTGGGTGTCTCCGCCCTTGACGAGCTCTTGGATTTGATCTGTCGAAGGCGTAGGAACACCAGACTCTGTGGAACCGGTGCCCGCTCGTCCAAACAAATTTCTCTGGCGCCCCAGATAGAGAGTTCCTACGAAAGGTGTGGCTGTGGATGCTATGGTGGTGGCATCCGCTACCCAGCAAGATGTAGCAGAGGCTTCTCGTCCGTCCATCCTCCTAATAAGGAGTCTAGGAGCATGGATCGATGCGGTAAGCGCACCCATAGTTCAGCGGCCTTTACTCTGAGGTCTTTGAACTACCTGGCCTTTTCTGAGATTTCAGAGGGATCTGATTAAGGAGCTATCCGATACCCTCTTAGGTAGCCTGCCTGAGGAGCTGGCCCAGGCGGTTGGATCTCAGCTGGCTACAATGTAAATCCATTCGAACTCGTCCATGAGGCTCATTTAAGTATGCGGCGAAGAGGCGAGTAAGCGGCAGTACAGGCATTGCTCTACAGAGACAAGCCTGGCTCTGCCTGTGTCATTTCGGAGGCCTTCAAGTCTTCATTTGCCGGCCCCTTTGATGGGTCCTCCTGTTTGGGCCCAAGGTAAAGGACACACTTACCCGCTGTGAACAGGAGGTAAAACTCTGACTGCCATAGGGGCGATTTTCCACTCCTTTCGGCCTTATCCCAAGGCTAAGAGGAGGGAAGATGTGGTTCGTAGATCTCAGAAGTCTTACCCCTCTCAGCAGGAAGGTTCCCCTCCAGAGGCAGAGGAGGAAATTCATCAGGAAGACGCCATCCCAGAGGCAGCAGAGGCCCTCGCAACACTGGAGACCATGAGTCCTTCGTGGCTCTTCAGCTTTTCATAGTCCCTGAGGGATTGCCCACTGTGCTACTCCGCAGCCAGTCGGGGTCGTCGAAGCACCTGAAGGCCTGGGAAGGATCACTCAGGACCGATGGGTGCTTTGAATCATCGCCGGAGGTTACTCCATTCCATTCTGTTGCCCCCCAAAAAATCCCGGACCCAGTCAGCGGGATACCGCAGCCTCAGAAATTTCAAAGCTGCTGCAAAGGAGTCATCCAACGGTCCCGAGACCAGATCGGATTAGGGACTTACTCAAGATTCTTTTGGTGCCAAAAAAGACCGGGGACTTGAGGCCCATTTTGGACCTAAGCAACCTAAACCGTTCAGTCAAGAAGTCCAAGTTCCGAATGGTCACTTTACAAACCATTCTCCATTGTTGGAGAAAGGTGTTTGGATGTGCTCCATAGACCTCAAGGACGCGTATTACCATATCAAAATACATCAAACGTCCAGGAGACACTTGCGCTTCAGCCTAGGAGGCAGTCATTTTCAGTTCCGCGCACTGCCCTTTGGTCTCACCACAGCCCCCAGGGTGTTCACCAAATGTTTGGCAGTAGTGACTGCTCACTTGAGAAGTCTAGGATTCCAGGTGTTTCCGTACCTAGACGACTGGCTCCTAACTGCCACCTCCAAGCATCTACTTCTACGGAGCCTGCAAGCCACAATATCACTGGGCAATTCCCTTGGATTCATAGGGGTAGAGATAGATTCAAACCAGATGCGGGTCTATCTACCTGCAAACAGAATTCAGACCATTCAAAATCAGGTTCGAGCCTTACTCCCCAGGTCCAAAGCCCCAGCCAGAATGGTCCTACAGCTATTGGGATCGATGTCTGCCACAGTTCTGCTAGTTCCCTTGGCAAGGTTACACATGAGAATCCTCCAGTGGCTTCTTTCAACTCAGTGGTCCTTTCAGGAACTCCCTCTCAGTCATCTCATACGGATCACAGAATCTTGCAAACGGGACCTTCGCTGGTGGCTAGTGTCCTCCAACTTGGATCAGGGACGACCCTTTGTTCTTCCTCCTCCGGCGGCCACTTTGACCACGGACACCTCCCAGACGGGGGGGGGGGGCATTCCCTGGGCAGGTCAGTCCAAGGCAAATGGCACCCGAAAGAGACCCCTCTCCACATCAACATCCTAGAAATGAGGGCAGTACTCCTGTCCCTTCAAGCCCTTCACGATTACCTCCCTCAGGGTGTGATTGCTGTTCACTCAGACAACATGTCAGTTGTCTGGTACCTGAACAAACAGGGAGGGACCAGATCCTATCCTCTTTGCAGAGAAGCGATGAGAGTTTGGGAATGGGCAGTCTCCACCAAACACTTCCTAGTGGCTACTCACATACCGGGCAAGTCCAATGTCATAGCCGACAAGTTGAGCAGAACCATCCTCTCTCCTCACGAATGGTCTCTGAATATGACAGTTACAAGGCAGATTTTCAGCGAATGGGGAGTTCCGTGTTGCGACCTCTTGTGACTCCTCTGAATCACGAAGTGCAAAGAATTTTCTCCTAACCCGGCTCCGGGGAAGAGCCCTATGGATGCATTAGTCCATCCTTGGCCCACCGGCCTGCTTTATGCCTTCCCTCCAGTTCCTCTCCTCCCCAGGGTAATTCAAAAGGCATCTCTCTTAGGGAGCAAGATGATCTTAATTGCTCCTTACTGGCCTCGTCATGTCTGGTTTCCCTATCTTGAGAAACATGCTCTGGAAGGTCCATGGTTCCTGGACCAGGTTCCAGACCTACTGATTCATCAGTCGGGACTACTACACCAGCCCTACACACCTTAAAATTGTGCCTGGCTCCTCCTCTTCCGATGATAGTCAGGAGACATGCACTGGACCCAGATGTGGTGCACATATTATCTTCAGCCCACAAGTCTGCTATGAAGAAACTGTATTCTAGCAAATGGAAAAGGTTTGCTATTTGGGCTCAACTCCGGGGCCTGGACCCCATTTCTACTCCCGTGGCAGAAGTACTCAAATTCCTGACCTCTCTTTTCAATCAAGGCTCTTCAGTCTCTACCATCAAAGTACAATTGGCAGCGATTTCTAATTTTCATGAATCCATAGACCCACCTTTAATGAGCAACAGGTTGTGTAAGACCTTCTTGAAAGGTGCTGCTCTATTAAGACCTCCGATTTCTCATCCTGCACCTCCATGGGATCTCGATATTGTATTACGTGCCTTGACTTCTTTCCCTTTGAACGGCAGCTACCTGTGATCTAAAGTTTCTATCATGGAAGACAGCCTTTCTAGTGGCAATTACTTCAGCCAGAAGGGTTTCAGAACTTCAGGCTTTGTCAGTGAAACCCCGTTACTGGTCTTTCATACAGACAGGGTGTCCCTCAGAACAAATCCTTCTTTTGTTCCTAAAGTCTGTTGTACTTTATGCTTGCAACAGTCGTTAGAGCTCCCAGTTTTTTTCCCAAAATACTCCAATAAAGAGTTTATTTTCCACACACTAGATGTCCACAGGCAGTTACGTTTTATCTAGGTAGGACCTAACAATCAAGGAAAAGAGATTCGTTGTTTGTATCCTTTGCAGAAAACAAATTGGGCAACGCTGTCACAAAGGTCACTATTGCCAAATGGATCAGGGACTGTATTACTCAAGCTTATATTTATTCTAACAAAGAGCTTACCACCTCTGTCAAGGCTCATTCTACAAGGGCTATGGCTACTTCGGTACCATTTCATTCTATGCTTGCTATTGGTGACATTTGTGCTGCTGCTACATGGTCTTCCCCGCACACCTTCATTTCTCACTACAAAATAGATGTGGCATCTAGAGGACGAGCATCTTTGGATCCACAGTGCTCAGGAGTATTTTCCAATGAGCCACCCGGGATTTAGGCGCTAGGGGCTGTCCCATCAGTCAGAATGTAGGCAAGATAGGATCACATAACATCTTTTAGTTATGTACTCACCATAACTTCAGATGTTTGGGATCCATCTCGCCTACATTCCTAATAACCCACCCTCCTTCCCCCTTCCTTGGAGATCAGAGGATATCAGAAGGTCCGAATCCTGTTGTTTCATCTTGAAACATCTAACAATGTTATATAAACAAGCTGTGCATGTATGCATGAATGCGGACAAACAAGATCTGGGGGATTAGTGGTGGTGCATCCTGGGATAAAGATAGCTCAGCCAATTAGAGGCCTCACTCTATAGCATAAGCGTGCCGAGTCGGAGCCGAGGGATCGGCTCCGAGCCCATCAGTCAGAATGTAGGCGAGATGGATCCCAAACATCTGAAGTTATGGTGAGTACATAACTAAAAGTTCCACACCTTTGTATAGGCATGTGGAAAGACCTATTCCTCAGTGCATAACAGTGTTCTTTGGGAAGTCAGACACCCCTGCAAGAGTCGATCCAGTAGTCAGGGTTATGGGAATGCACATAGACAATAATCTAGCCTTTGACCATCACGTGTCTACAGTGGTGAGGAAGTCATTACGTGTCGTGCAACTAATAAACAAATTATGGCTTCTAGGTCCAAGGATGTCATTCTTCCACTGTATTCATCATTTATAAGATCTTTCATTGAGTGCAGTGCCCCCTTTGGTGTGTACCTAACCAGGCATATCCAACAACTGGAACGTTCACAGAGGTTCCACACTAAAAGAATACAGGGCATAAATAACATGTTTAATGCAGACCTCCTTAAAGCCATATCCCTGTATTCTATTTCCTACAGGCTGTTGGGAGGAGATCTATGCCTTGCATTGTCAGACCCCACTCTGATGTACCTTTTGCATATCCACCAAACAAACCGCATCAGAATTCCGTATTATAAAGACTTAAACCCTGTCTGTGATATAAATAGGACTTGCTGGAAAGACAGGTATGTTTTCCGGAGACTACCCCTTCTGTGGAACAGGCTCCTCATCCATGTCAAGTAGAGTTCCTTCCTAACTCAATTCAAGTGCAACTTGGACAATTGGATGGGGAATATGAAATTCATTCCTGGTTTGGTAGCTATGTCTCTAAAGGACAAAGGCAGCCCGTGAATGGTTCATCTCACAGACCCCTGCTTGTAAGCGTTTAATTTCCTGAGCCCCTGCTTACACTTACCAAGGATATTAGAACTTGTCAGAAATTTGGTATGCGTGTTAGGCTTGAAAAGACCACAGTGTTCATTAACCTAGTACATACTTTTGGACCTATGTTGAGCATTTCTATAGATTTCTTCTCCAAAATTCACAAGATAGAGGAGGTTCATTGGAACTCTATAAAAAGGGTTCTAGGTCTAAACTGTAAACCACATGAATAGGGATTAAAGGAGCTAAACATATCTACATTGTTTGGGGAGTGGGAGTCCAGAGTCATTTCTGTAAAACTTTACATAATGTCCCTGTAGAAAAGATCCTTCCTTTTTTTTCC
>NC_056732.1:1915679215-1915699215 GCF_019279795.1 Protopterus annectens
TTATAAATGAAGGGATTGTGTCTAGATCTAGAGATGTCATTGACCCCCTTTACTCAGCATTCATTGGGCCAATTATTGCACATAATCCCCCGTTGGCATGTATCTGTTTAGACACATGCAATAACTGGAGCTCCCACAAAGATACCTTACTGAAAAGATACAAGGCCTAAACAACAGGTTCTTCATGGACCAACTGAAACCTCTATGGCTATACTAGGTAACCTACAGATTCTGAGGATGTAACCTGTATCTGGCATACAATTAAACCTCTGACATATTACTAATGGATGTACGCCACATCAGTAAGTCAAATGGCATCACAAATACTTTGCCCAGGCAAGCAAACCTCTTCTGCAACATTAATAGAACAGTTTGGAGGGACAGGTATATTCCAGGATGATACTGCTGCTGTGGAAAAGATTCCCCATCCACATAAAACAAAGTTCATCCCTGTCCATTTTCAAGTGCAACTTACATATATGGATGGGAAACAGAAATTTTACCCCACAACTGCCCCATGCACTATTACAACATTCATAACTCTCTCAAGATTAGAGTAGTCCTAGTGATAAGGGACTTGGGAACTCTTATTGGAAGTAATCAGAACTTTGATCACCATGAGCCATGGTGGTGAGAAAATCATTCTGTCTGGTGCAATAAGTAATGGCAGGGCATCCAGATCTAAGGAGATCATAGCCCTACTATACTCAGCTCTCATGAGTCCAATAAATCGAGTACAGTACATCCTTTGGCATGTACCTAACCAGGTATTTGCCAACAGCTAGAGTGGCCACACAAGTTCCTCACTAAAACAATAGTGGGTGTAAATAACATGTCCTATGTGGACCACTTCAAAACCCTGACCCTGTATTGAGTCTCCTACAGACTACTGAGAGGAGATTTATGCTTACCCTACAAGGAAATCACCCATCAAGTCCTTATTAATCTACTATACATTCAGAAAATAAACAGCATTAAAGTTACCTGATCTAAGGATTTAAACCTTGTCTGTGACATAAGCAAAACATGTTGTCTCACAGATTACCCTTCTCTGGAACAGCATCTCCATTCATATGAAACAGCGCTCTTCTCTAATCCTATTCAAATGTAATTTGGACCAGTAGATGGGAAATTGTAATTCACCCCTGGCTTGCCACCTGCGCCTTTTATGGACAGGAGCAGCTTGTAGATACCCTAAGGCACAGGCACAGACTGGACACCTCCATGGAATTACTACAAGTTCATATTACTGTGGGTAAGACCACCATTCAAGTCATAGCCAGAGATCCCCCTCCATGAATCATGATACGCATGAGTCCTACCTGACCAAATTTGAGTCAATCCAAATACAGCCAAACACTCTGATCATGGGAGATTTCAGTTATCCCACCATCAACTGGGAAACCAACTCCAGCCTTAATTCACTTGAACAAAAATGCCTTGACTTTGTTAACTCAAATCCTTGAAACACATTGTTCAAAACCCAACAAGAGGAACAAACATACTAGAGCTAGTTCTTACTAATATGACAAACAGATGCACCACCATAATTGTCGGACCTTCATTATTTAAATATGACCATAAATCAGTCTCCTTCAAATTGGCACTAATACCACAACTCACAAATGGTGAAGGCAGACTAAAAAACTTACCTCCTTGGACTACATGAAAAGGGACATGGAGGAGCTGTCTGATCTTGTAGCCCAGGCAGGTATGACCCTAGCCCTGAGTAGCATCCTACCATCACCCAGAATGATACCACAGTACAAGGACAAAATGATTGACTTCAAAAATTGGCTAAGCTTCTGGTATCATTCTAAGGGGATCCAGTATCTGTCTGCCTGGGATGACATGATCGACAAGCCATGATGCTTTGCCAGAGATGGCCTGCACCTGTCGCCCCTGGGATTCCGGATACTGGCTAAGGCTCTAGCCACCCCTATAGTGCCTTTTTTAGGCAAGGTTCAAATGACAAATTCACCACCCTAACAGTTACAGGCAAGAAGAATCTGAGGGTATTGGTACTCAATGCTAGAAGTCTAAACCTCAAAATGCACTCTCTCGAGGCACTCCTTAAAATGGAGAACATCGACATCTGTGCAGTGACAGAGACCTGGTTCAAGGCTCCAGAGATTACCCCTGCATTACCAGGCTATAATTCATACCACACCTTTCGGCCACCTAACCTGGACCGAAACACTAAAGGCGGAGGCATGTCCATATTCATTAAGGATATCCACACCTCCAAGATAGTTGCTCAGCATAATGCATCTGAGATTATCCAAATGCAACTAACTCTGGGCAAGACCGCAATCCAAATTGTAGCTTGCTACAGATCCCCCACCATGCCCCAGGATTCCCACTCCTCATTTCTTAATACACTGGAAAATATTAGGGTACAACCTAACACCCTAATAACGGATGATTTCAACTACCCTACCGTTAACTGGAAAAACTACTCATGTACCAACTCTTGTGCTCAACGTTTTCTGGAATTCATAAATTCCAATACCATGGATCAACTTATCCACACCCCCACCAGGGGCAGCAATATCCTAGACCTGGTTATTACCAACATGGGCAACCGGTGCTCCATACCAGAGGTCAATTCCTCATTGGTCAGATCCGACCATAAGCTAATCACCCTAGACATCCACAGCCCTCCCCCACCCCCCATTAGGGAAACCATAGTAAAAATTTTCTCCAAAGCCAACTTCACGCTTCTTAAGACAGAAGTGGCAAACTTCACGACACCCATGCTGATGGACAATAGAGGTATGACTGCTGAATCCTACACAAATGCACTTTATAAGCATTTACATGAGTGCATGGATCATGCAATCCCTAACAGAACCAAGATGCTATCCTCCAAAATAAGGAAGTCAATCTGGTGGTCCCCTGCCATAAACAAACTCTACAACAGAAGAAAGAATCTGTTGCAAAAAAGAGTAAAATCCCATGATTGGAGAAACTCCCTTGTCAGCTTCAGTAAGAAGCTGAGATCCCTCATAAAATCCTCCAAAGCTAGTTATGAAAACAAAATCGCCGCTGACTCTAAAGACAACCACAAAGCATTCTATAGTTATGTCAAGAATCTCAATGGCAACACTCAGATCTGCTCTGAGTTACAGCACAATGGCACTAAATATACAGAACCAACGGATATTGCCAACATCCTGGCTGATAGATTCAGTGCTAACTTTACCCCTCTGTCATCCCCTAAAGGGCCCATCTCTATACCAGAAGAATGCAAATTCCTGTAATCACGGCTGCACAGGTAAAAAACACACTATCCAAAGCCAAGAACACAGCATCCATGGGACCTGATGACATCCCAGGCTGTGTTCTACATGAACTACAGAATGAACTGGCACCCCACCTAAGTACCATGTTCAGTCATAGCCTCATCTCAGGCTATGTGCCCACTGAATGGCGCACAGTGACAGTTATCCCACTCCACAAAGGGGGAGCCACCACAGACCCCGGAAACTGCTGCCTCATTAGCCTAACGAGCCTGGTCTGCAAGGCTATGGAGTGTATCATCATGGAACTTATAAACAATGACATTGGTAATCTCCAAACTCAGGACCCCACCCAGTTCGGGTTTGTAAAAGGCAGATCATGTCTCCTAAACCTAATAGACTTCTTTGAAGCAGTCACCAAAGCCGTAGATGAGGGTAAGGTGGTTCACACAGCCTTTCTAGATCTCGCCAAGACTTTTGATGCCATCCCCCACTCTGGAATTATAAATAAACTCACTAAACTAGGTATAAATCCCTATGTCACAAGATGGGTTGCCAACTGGTTCACTGACAGAACCCACACTGTGAAAGTAGCAGACTCCAAATCCAGCTTTAGACCAGTGACAAGTGGAGTACCACAGGGTTCAGTCCTGGGTCCTCTCCTGTTTGGTATCTACTTCTCTGAAGTACAGGCTAACACAGAAGGTCTTTGGCTAATGCAGTTTGCAGATTACTGCAAACTAGGAGCCATAATCAAAACTCCAAAAGATGTGGACATTCTACAAAAGGGCCTTACTGAGACAGATGCCTGGTGTCAAAGCCATGGCCTCAAGCTCAATGCCAAAAAGTGCATTGTCATTCCTTTTGGTAGAAACTCAGTACCCATGAACTACCACATAGGTGGTAGTCTACTTAACACCGAAAGTGTGATAAGAGACCTTGGGACACAGGTGGACAGTAGTCACTCCTTTAATAATCACATCGCCACAGTACTCAGGAAATCCTTCTATGTGGCATACCTCATCACAAAAGGTTTCTCATCCAGGAAAAAAGAGGTCATTGTTCCTCTCTACTCGTCACTCATTAGACCCATTATAGAGTACAATGCCCCTTTTGGTGTGTACCTCACAAGACATCTACAACAACTGGAAAGGCCACAGAAATACCTCACAAAGAGGATTACCGGCCTCAAAGAGTTGCCCTATGCAGACCGTCTCAAAAAACTGCAGCTTTACTCTGTTGCATATCGCCTACTCAGAGGGGATCTCTGCTTAACACAGCTTATGTCAAACCCAGAGCTTTTAGACATGCTCCACTTAAAGAAATCCCAATCCCTATGAGCTACATGCTCTAGGGACCTAAACCTCATCACCACAATAAACAGAACATGCTGGAGGGATAGATTCCTGTCCCAGAGACTTCACATACTCTGGAACAAACTACCTATCTATATCAAACAAAGCTCCTCATTAGCACTCTTCAAGAAAAATCTTGATAATTGGATGGGAGATAGGAAATTCACCCCAGGGATCACTTCTGTGGCTCTGGAAAATAATTTTCTTGGGTGGCGAAAGCCAGGGTACCTTTGGCTAGGCTTATATAGGCCCTAGGGCCAATAGCCTAGTACCTACCTATGAAACTATGAATCTATAAGGCAAACTATACCCTCCTATGGAAAGGTATAAATGCATTCCAAACCCCACCCCCAGCTAGAAGTGGCAACTACACCAAAGCTTACACTGAAACCCTGTACAATCACTTGTATAAGTGTATAGGCTTGGCTGTTCCAGACAGAATCAAAGCCGAAGCCCCAAGAAAAAAAACAAGCCACCATGGTGGACATCCATCTTAACTAAATTTATAACTAAAGCAAAAATTGCTGTCTAGGAAAACTAAGGCAAGGTCCCAACAATGGAAAAGCATCTCCTCAGCCTCAACAGGCAAATATGACATGTCAAATCCTCTAAGGGTACCTTTGGGAAAAACTTAGCAGTCACAACCAAGGATACCCATAAGGGCTTTTACAGCTATGTTTGTAGACTAAAAAGTAAGAGCAAAGAGTGTGCCAAGTATTTGACTAATGGTATCACACACACTGATCCCACAGTGATAGCAAGGCTGCTATTGGGCACATTTGATGAAAATTTCACTCCTCTTTTCCCTCCAGACTTATCACAAACCTTGCTCCCAACTTCCCCCCACCCTACATATCTGAAGAGCACATCATTAAAGCCTTGTCTAAGGCAAAAAAAAAACACAGCATCTATGGCACCAGATGGCATCCCAAGGCTGTTTTCTAAAAAAACACAAATATGAATTAGCATCTCCATTAAGTACCCTATTTAATCATAGCCTAACCACAGGCTTTGCTCCTGCTGAATGGGGAATAGTGACAGTTATTCTCCTACACAAAGATGGCTTAGCAACAGACCCAGGGGAATTATAGACCCATAAGTCTGACCAGCCTCAACTGTAAGGCCATAGATGTATCATCATGGACCTCATAAATAAAGACATAGGTGACCTCCAAACCCTGAATCTGACCCAGTTCAGCTTCATGAAGTGCAGACTCTGCCTGTTAAACCTGGAGGATTTCTTCGAACATGTGACCAGGACCATTGATGAGGGCAAATCTGTGGACACGGCATAACCCAACTTGGCAAAGGCCTTTGACACAATCTCACACTAGGCATTACCAATAAATGTAGCAAACTGAATGTGAACCCCTTTGCTGTAAGATGGGTTGCAAACTGGTCACAAATGGGTCACACACTTTCAAAGTGGGTGACTGTACATCAACCAACAAACCTGTCACCAGCGGGGTGCCACAAGGGTCAGTGCTGAGACCCTTACTGTTTGTTATATACTTCTCAGTTCAGGCCAAAACTAAGGGGCTGTTGCTGACCACACTTGTGGATGACAGCAAACTGAGTGTGAGTGCAATTATTGAATCCCCAAATGATGTCAATGTACTTCAGGAGGGTCTTACACAGACCACTGACAGCTGTCTTAGTTACGGTTGCTAAATGAATGCAAAAGAGTTTATTATCATTCCCTTCAGTAAAAATAATGACCCTTCACACTGTGACAGCATCCTTACTTTGGGCCATTAATCAAGGAGCATCAATCCCCACTACTAGCACCAGTGAGGAATGGCCAACAGGAGCAAGGGTAATTATACCCAGTATTGCCAAACACAGCTCACCACAGTAAACACAATTTCCCTTAACAGCAGACAGGGAACACACTCCATCTGTGGGGATGGACTCACTTTCTCTCTCCCAACCCCCTAACAACTCTGCTCTGACATCTTTGAGCACTGTGTCTCTGGTCCCAGTAGCTGACAGACACACACACTTTTTATATTTACTTTTCACACACACACACACACATGGGAAAGAATGGCACATATTTATCAGCTGTGTCGTCTTTTGCCTAAACTTCAAGGGTAACTGTTGCCACCAGTCAGCTACACAATGGCTCCTGTAAGGGTGCACAATTATACTGTGTACAGTTAATACCAATGGCAGGGTATGACCAAAGCAGCAAGGTTTTCAGGACTGCCAGAGTATCACTAAAATAAACATAAGTACTCTCAAGTTGTTAAAAGTATTCTCTAAAGGACCAGCCACAGTGAATGGTAATGAAAATATTTAATAATAAATAATAGAATACTTCATTACAACAAACACCAGACTTTTCATCACAGGAAAGATAAGCAAAATAACACAGTTGGATAGGTCTCACAGATATAGAAAACAATGCTCAACTAATTTCACTATATTCCCTGACTAAGGTAAGGAATTACTGGTCCCTGATTACTCACTAAAGCAAGGCAAGAAGATAAATGCTGAGTTGATTACTCCAAAGGCAAGATGAAGTGTCTCTCCCTTTGTGAATGGTGGAGATGTCACTCTGTGAATGCCTGAGGTAACTCTCTGAGAATGTGTGAGATATCTGTGAGAGATCTTTCCCTCTTAGTTTCCATGGTTACTGCTGCTGTGAGAGTTCTGAGCTATCACTCACAACTATCTAGAGAAATCATTGCAGAGCAACATCATATTATGTCACCTGACTCTGTTACATGGCATACCCAGAGCTTTGTTAAGATTTGATGTAGCATCTGAAAGTTATAAAACAATTTCAAAATTAACTGGACTGAGGTTAGTTAAATCTAACACTGTCTAGAATTCTTGTATATCCCCTCCCTGTCCAGCAAGACACACTGCTGATGCATTTTTAATGCACGCATCTGAAAAAGTCAGTGTGAAAGTCAAATGACATAAAGTTATTTACATAACTCCAGCTCATTATGCTAGCATATGTTACACATACTTTGCCCTTCTCTCCCTTGCACAAATGGCAGCACCTCATGTCATCACACACTCTATCAAATCAGAGCCGGCCTTAGCTGATATGGTGCCCTAGGCGAAGTAGTGCTCTGGCACCCTTTAAGCCCCACCCATGTCATATTCATTTAACACCCCTATGAGCCATGCCTACAGGTCGGTACCTCCCCAAGAAAGCCAGTCCAGTCATTTTGTTTAATTATTTAAATGCACAGAAGAAAGGATACCTTGTAATGTAGTTTAAACTGCAAGTGAAGATGGAAATTTCCTTTAATAAACCTGCTTTGTCTGTTGCTCCTTCACACATCCTTTACTATAAAATTAATGTCTTCAGAAAATAGAAGCCTATGGATCAATGCTTGACTAGGGTTGAGAATGCAAAACACTTTACTGCAATGGATATCTCATATGGATTCTGGACCCTCAAGGTCCATCCCCAAGACTCCTACAAACTGGCTTTCTCCTTTGGTCGAAAACAGTACCCTTGGAATAGGTGTCATTTCTAAGACTGAACTCAGCTGCAGATTTCAGTGTCTTCCTGTACATGACCATGCCTGATACAGAAAGTAGAGGAAATCTGATTTAAGAGGATGAACTAATCAAAAGTGACCCTATTGCTATAGTGACCTATGTGTTAAACCAGCAAAATAATGCTGAGGCCAAAGTGTCCCCCCACAAAAGGATTGTGGTTCTGAAACAAGAGCAAGTATCTAGAGTATGAAATTGGGCCATATGGCTTATGCATTCAAAACAACAATATATAGGCTAGCCAATGAATCTACCCTCCAAAAAAACAGATGAGACTAAGAAGCCTTCTAGATATATGTAATTACTCAAGACAGTTTATTCAGGACAATGTAAAAGTAGCATATCCCCTTACCAAGCTGCTGAAAAACTCAGAAACCTGGGTATGAGGGAAAGAACAAGAAAAAGCCATGAAAGCTTTAAAGGATATCTTGAGTCAGGCCACATGCCTGGCATATCCACAGCTGGACAAGGACTTCTATCTAGACATAGGGTATACTGACAGTAGTATCAGTGCTGGCCTATATCAAAGGCATGATTCTGATCACTGTGTTGTAGCATATGCCAGCAAGACCCTGAGTGGGGTAAATAAAAAGTTTTCTGAGTGTGAAAGGGCTCTCTTTTCTACCATATGGGCAATACAGAGATTTAAAAACTATATTTGTGACAAAAACTTTATGGTACAGACTTAACATCAACCCACTGCCCTTCTGGGAAGCCAAAACTAATGGAGGGTAACATGTTTAGTAGCAGAATTTTGACCTGGACTTTAACCTCCCAAGAACAACATTTTGGAAATAAAATATACCCAAAAAACAAAAAGAGCTCAATTGCCCAAGAACTGGTAGATCTGTAGATTATGTCTGCAGAGAATCTGAAGAGCCTTGTCAACCTCTTCAGTAGGACTCAGCACTAGACCTTATTAGGCCACAAAACAGACACTACCATTATGATGAAAATGTGTGCAAAGACTTTCTGAAGACTTATACTGATGCTGCTATTTTAGTCAGGATGGAAACAAATGATGTGGCCTGGAGCAGTACGGCATTCAGACAAACCTTGCCTTCTGTCAGCAGAGAAGTCATGCCTTCTTGTCAGTAGACAAACCGTGCCTTCCTGTCAAGTACCACATTGGACACAAAACTAGTCAGTCTGCTGAATTCACATCTGTATATGTAGCTGTACAAACAGCAGTCCAATTCAATATTACCCTGAGTAAGTATTAACGGCCATGCATACCACTCCTAATAAATCCACAAGGGTTTTGCCTTCTGAGATGATGACTGGTAGGAGAATGGTGGTGCTTTTGCATTCTCTGTATATTTCAGAGGATTAAAGGCTGGCACATGCCACCACTGCCCATGATAATGTGAGCCATCTAAGAGCGCACTTAAAACAAGCCTTTGCCCTATACTAATTTGAAAAAGATTGTGCATGTGTACAAAATCTATTACGATTGAAAGGCCAGCCCAATTTAATACCAAATAAGTAGCAAGGTATTCTATTTTAACTACAGCAGGGAAAAACATAAAACACACATTCCTGCTAAACTGGGATGGGCCACTCTTAATAAGATATAGGATTTCCCCAATGACCTAGCAAATAGAAATATAGATAAAAAGCACTGATGAAGGTTTACTTAAATGGGTTCATATTAATCATCTATGGCCTTGTCATGAATATAAAGCAGTCCTACCTATCTTGGAAGATGAACAGACAAACAGATAGACAGGCTTCTGAATGCATACCTTCTGTACCATATTTTACCTTGCTGTAGACACATCTAGCTAGATTTAAAGTACCTAAGGTAAAGGGAGAAATGAGTTCCATTAGAAAATGCACACAAAAACATTCATGGGGCCCTACAGAGCACCAATCAACACCTTGGAATGCCTCCTGCTGCACTTTTCTTCTTTCTTCTCTTAAAATATCTCAGCAGCAGTGCAACAGTATAGTTTTGGACTCTAAGAGACTAAATGGCATTTCTTCTGCAATGTACAGTATGCTGCTTAGATATTAAAATATTTACCAGCTTCTCCATCATTGCCTGGCTGTACAGCAATATGTGTTATATTTTATTTTATTTCTGTTTGATAATCTATTAGGAGTGCATACAGTAATATTGTATAATCTGATGTTTTCTTGTTAAGCTGGTTAAAAAAAAAAAAAAAAAAATATATATATATATATATATATATATATATATATGTAAGATTTACCTTCAGTTAGTCAACTAACATGTACATTGACATCCTGAAGGTAAACCACTGTATGTCAAAAACCAAAACTTTGACTACCTACTACGCATGCATTGAGGAAGAACATTGGTGCATACAACTTTATTATATATACTAACTCTTACATTGCACAGTTGCAGGGAAAGGGAATATTACCCTAACCAGGGATTTTCGATCTTGTCAACTGTCTGAATAATTGATCAAATGCAGTCGATTAAACAGATGTTAACCAAACCAACATAACCCATATATACATACATATATATATATATATATATATATATATATATATATATATGTGTGTGTGTGTGTGTGTGTGTGTGTATATATATATATGTGTGTGTGTGTGTGTGTGTGTGTGGGTCTGTTAAATGGAATTTCTGCTGGCTGCCTTTTGCATTGCATCGTCTTGCTTTGGGTTAAGGGAATTTGCTCTTACCCCTGCTATTTCTGATCATCTTGGAGTTAGTACATATAATTAGTGGGGGATGGAGCCACCCTGCAAAAAAATAGATTTCTGTTTTTTTGATGTTCGATCATTTTATAGATCTATGTAAAATGATTATTTTGTTTGTGTTTGCTTTTATGAGCATTTGCAGTTTTGCTGACACACTCGAATTTGATGTCTGACAAAAATCAAAGCCAAACTGTTGACTTAATTTGCAAAGCTGATAACAAGTTAGCTAGTTGTCAGCATGCTTTCACAATTTTGATGTCACTAATAGTAGCCAGAGAAACGTGTGCACAGCAGCTGAATCCTTTGTCACTTCCTAGCTTACATTTAGTTTCTCTCAATGATATTTGTTCTGTTTTGCTATGAGTTTCAATGCCAATAAGAAACATTATTGCAATGTATTTTATTCAAAAGTATTGCTTGTAAAATGCAATTGCACCTTAATGCTACATGACCATGAAGAAAAACATGTATTTTAGCATAGCTTTGCTTCACCTAGATACTGTCACTTCCAACTATAGAAAAAAGCACATAATAATAAAGGGGAAACAAAAGTTAAATCTCATGGTTGTCAATGCAAATGCTGGACAATAAGTATCCAAGCATAATATGTACATGTGGGTGTATGGCATTTCAAGAAAATGTCACAACAATGAACAATGAACTGCAAATGATCAAACTCAAATTTTCGATCCCTAAAACTTCCCCTGATTCATACATATACTAATTCCATGTTGCTCCATGACAGAAAAAGCCAGTAATGTTCAGTGGCAATGAGAACTATATTTAGAGTAATTTCTTCCAGAGGGAAAAGGTTATGGTTTCAAGTTTTAAAGCTATTAGTATGGAAATAGTTTTTGTATGTACACTGGCATTAAACTAAACTAAATGAAATAGGAAATGTGCGTGCTCTTTTCAAAGGAGAATCCAAAGTCTAATAAACATATGTTATGAGATAAGATTAAGAAGGGTGAAGTTATACTCAGCATAGTACAGGTCCTATAGAGATTTAACATGAGTGTTTAAATAATGAACAAATTGGGAGTACATTAGGAATGGAGCTGCTGACACTCAAAATAATAAAAAGATTACATTTAGAGGTCGTGAATACAATAGCAGATAGGAACTTCTTCCACTATAGAGTAGGTAGATGGGATAACCTGCCATTTAAAACTAGACTAGAACAAAGGCTGGAAATTTAAAAAAAATGCAGTCTTAAGGTTCACAAATATGATGTATAAGCCTCAGGGTTGCTGTAGAAGGGCCTAATGATTTCAACTGTGATCCTGGTCGGTTATTAACATTGTACAGCAGGAACATCAAATTCAAATTATTAATAAAATAAACCTTGCTCTCATCAATTTTTTTTCATCAAACCATACATCCAAGAATGTAGTTAAAGGACCTCTCATCAAACTTTATAAAGCAAATATACTGAAAGCATAATCAATGAACATGACCTGTTGTTAAACTGTTGTCCATTTAATCACTTCATAGATGTAAATGCTATTACCAAATGTTGTGTTAAGGCGGGTCTAATTTCAAATCCTGTAATCAAACAACACAAGACTGAGATGAGAAAGCTGAAATTCCAATTTACTGAAACTTTGTAACATCAAATTTTGAAATACCGAAAAACAAAAAGCAAAAGTAATGTTCATGCCTTTTGAGTTTGGCAAGCAGTAATGATGAAGGGCACACTTTCATATTTAAATTTGGCGCATGTGTCTGTTTTGTTACAGGTCTTTTGCAGCTGTATGGTTCCGGCGCGGCGGCACCCATGCCCATCCCTAAAACGTAACATACCATTCCTTCTTACAGCAGACTCTCGACCCATGAAATAACTTTTTTTTAAAACTGTCCTAGTAAGTGGGAGGACGGTGACCTCCCTCCCCCATAGTTCCGGCTTACGGTTACACTTCAGCAGGGTGCCGAGAAGAGCACAAACTTTGTTAATTAAAATAAATAAAAACTGCGCCCTTTAAGAGGCTGGCCTTTACGGCGTCCTAGGCGGTCGCCTAGTTCGCCTATGCCTAAGGCCAGCCGTGTATCAAATTAACAATACCCTATGTACCAATGAAGTGGCAAGGTATCTGGGATCAAAAGTAGATTACTCCCTTAACTTTTAACTACCATATACACCAAACAGTTCAGGAAGGATAAGACACAAACGTAGTCCAAAGTCCAAAAACCAGCTCTTTATTTCGGATCTGGTACCTCGGCCTTTCGCCTTCAAAGGATCACAAAAACACTACATATTCTCACAGTATAAATATACATTTTCTTAATGATATAATTAGTTAATTAATTAACACAGCTTTCTGAGATAATCATTTAGAATTAATTCATGCATTTAAAGGGACATTCACAGTTACATAAAAAGTAACATAAAAAGTAACACTTTCAAGGATTTCAAGTGAAAATAACATTTCATTCCACTTAATAATATCCCTTTTGAAATATATAGAGATGTTTAAATATATTTTAAAATATATTTCAAGAAATATTTTTTAAAGAAATATTTTTTCAAATATATTATTATACAAGATAGAAATAGTCAGTACCAACAAAAAATATTACTTCAATCATATTAAATAATAAATACATTACTACATAAATACATTGTTAAAAGAAATTCTACAAATAACAAATAAATAATTCTATATCAAGGACACTATACTATATGAATATTGATTCATTACAGCATTAAATACTTAGTTCCAAATTTAATCCACCCGGTTTCAAAGTGTTATATTTAAGAATCATTTTTGTTTCCAATTCTAATAACTTTTGAATGAACATTTCTCCACCTTCAGAATAAAATGGCTTACCTAGGATACAAAATCTTAAGCTATTAGAGCAACCACCATGATGTTCCAAAAAATGTTTAGCCACAGGACTAAATTCACTTTTATTTTTTATATCCCTTAAATGTTCTAGTATACGGACTCGAACCATTCTTTTAGTCTGTCCTATATACCAAATATTATTGCATGAACATCCCAATATGTATACTACTCCCACTGACCTACAATTAAAGTGAAATCTAGGTGAAAATGATATCCCATTAATTTTACTCGGGTTTATAACCTTTGTACAGATGCTACAGTGACCACAGGGATGTGTGCCTACCGGAAGACCTAAATCCTCATCTCCTTTCACAAAATTAAAGTTCAATAATTCTTTTAAATTTTTCCCCCTCTTATAAGAGAATGTTATATGTTTCGGAAAAAGATGACCTATATTCTCATCATCAATAATGAGGTACCAATATTTTTTTTCAATTTTTCAACCTCACCCGACAGAGGAGAGAACTTGGTCACATAAAATAATTTTCTTCTTCTTCCCCCATCCCATTAGTGTTTTTCCTATAGCTATCATAATCATGGTCTATATTGGCAGAGCTTTTATCAATTACCCGATATTTAATATCAGTGACCCCCAGAACTTTATTTTTAATCATCCTCAAATTGTCCATATTATAGCCTCTCTCACTCAATCTTAATTCAACCTTATTTAACTCTTTATTTCTTTCACTTAAATTACTCGTATGGTCAGATATCCTTTTAAACTCTCCTAGAGGTAGTGAGCGTATAAGATGTCCAGGGTGCATGCTGTCAGCATGAAGAAACATATTAACAGAAGTATTTTTCCTAAATGGCCTGTAACCAATATTTCCTTCATTCTGATATAATGTTATATCCAGAAAGTTTATCTCTTCCCTACTGGATTCAAAGGAAAAAATCAACCCATGGTTATTCCCATTTAGCATATCAAAAAATTCAAAAAATTCCACAATATCACCCCTACAAATTAAAAAGAGATCGTCAATATAACGCTTATAAGTAACAACATTCTTTTTATAAAAGGAACTAGGGTAAATAAATAATTTCTCAAAATAACCCATATAAATAATGGCATATGAGGGTGCGAAAGCAGCCCCCATAGCCGTTCCCTTTAACTGCAAAAAGAAATCATTGTTAAAACAAAAGTAGTTGTGAGTGAGACTAAATTCCAATAACTGAATCAAAAACATTGTTCTGGGTCCATCACCTAACATCTCAAAAACTGCATCCAGTCCCCACTTTCTGTTAATATTGGTATATAGGGATTTCACATCGATTGTCACCCAATAGTAATCATTACACCATTTAATATGAGAAAGTTCATTCAATAAATCTTGGGTGTTAGAAATATGTGCCATCACTTTACCTAGATGTTTCTTAAGATGAAAATCAAGAAATAAGTTGACATTACTTAAAAATGCACCAATACCAGATACTATTGGCCTGCCAGGGGGTTTAGTTAAATTTTTGTGTACCTTAGGTAGAACATAAAACATAGGTGTTAAAGGGTTTTTAATGTATAGCTTACAGATCACTATTACTAAAAAAACCCCAAGTGTTCCCCTCTTTCCAGCAGGTTCAATAGGTCAGCATTAAATCCAATTATAGGATTTTTAACTAGTTTTTTGTATTCATCTTCATTATGTAATAAATCATATACCATTTCACAGTAAAAAGTTCTATTTGTAATGACCCAGTTGCCCCTTTGTCTGCACTTTTAAAATAAATTCCTTTTTACATTTATTAAGCTTTTAAGGCATTCCATTCATTTTCACTAGATTGTATTGTTTTTCACGGTCATTAAACTTTTCATTAATAGCGTCAATTCCTAAATACAATCTTAAACAACATGGCAATCACTGGAACTTTTATATTAGGCATAAATCTATTACTAGAGGCAAATTTTGGTAACAATAGTTTTCCATAGCCTGTGAAGAAATTTTCCATACAGTCATCATTGTTATCTAAACCTGATGCATCTTCATCTAAAGGACAACAATCCATATTTTCATAATCATATATAGACAGATTCAACAAATCCATGTCAGCATCAACTTCATCATTTTCATCAATACTACAACTTCCCATATGACTAGTGTCATTAGTATTAGAAAAATAAACTTTTAAATACAGCTTTCTTAAAAAGCTTTTTAACTCCATATATAAATCCCCAAGTGAGGGAAAAAAAGTAGGCACAAATTTACTGCCTTTCAATAATAATGATTCCATATCCTCACTCAGAGTTAAATCAGATAAATTAACCAAACAGAGACATCGTTCATTAGGCAAACTCACATTACTAATCTTTAAAGCGGTTCCTTCCCTTTCGGCCGTTTCTCCCACGGCCCGATTTACTACCCTGAAAGGAACTGTCACTTTTAGAGGAATTCACTCCGCCGTTAGTACTTTCAGTCTCAGTATTCCCATTGCCGGTAAATTCTGCAAAAGTAACATTTTTAGGACCAAAAGTACCTTTTTCACGCTCTCCCGATGATGTAGACACACTCCGCTGCCTAGAAGAATTTCTTCTCACCTTTGACCTGCTACGCATTTTTTCACGTTGCCAGGAGAAGAGTACACCCGTTTCATAATCTTTCAGGTCACGTAACAGCTTATTTCTCTTCCGTTGTAAGATGTCATTCTCTAATTTAGACACCTTTTCCTTAATTTTAGTGAATTGCACCTTAAAACAGGACTCCTCCACCACCTCGTCCTGTAGGTGCATAATGTCACTTTTAAGCTTATCGTGTAGCCTTTGGTTCCGTTTCACTAGAATACGGAGCCATTTGGTAGTACACTCGAGTGCCGCTTGCTTCCACTCATCTAACAGATCATGCTCATCTTCGGAGAAAGCTGTGGCAGGCAGTTTGTCAATACGTAGTCCTCTGGGCGTCAAATTCAAACTTATATATTTCTCCAACAAACAAGTGTCGAGAAATAAAGCAATCTCTTTAGTCATGAGTTTGTCCAAGGCAAAAAAACGATCATCCATCTGACTATTACCACCAATGTTCCATAAATCCACATTCACAAATTTTCTCTCACGTTCGTTGACCATCTCAGCAAAATGAAAGGCTCCTGGCATGTAGTTCTGCCCCGAAGCTCCACTTGCCTGTGTCATGGTACTGGTAGTTGTCTCGGACCAACAGCAACTTCACATACACCAAACAGTTCAGGAAGGAAAAGACACAAACGTAGTCCAAAGTCCAAAAACCAGCTCTTTATTTCGGATCTGGTACCTCGGCCTTTCGCCTTCAAAGGATCACAAAAACACTACATATTCTCACAGTATAAATATACATTTTCTTAATGATATAATTAGTTAATTAATTAACACAGCTTTCTGAGATAATCATTTAGAATGAATTCATGCATTTAAAGGGACTTTCACAGTTACATAAAAAGTAACATAAAAAGTAACACTTTCAAGGATTTCAAGTGAAAATAACATTTCATTCCACTTAATAATATCCCTTTTGAAATATATAAAGATGTTTAAATATATTTTAAAATATATTTCAAGAAATATTTTTTAAAGAAATATTTTTTCAAATATATTATTATACAAGATAGAAATAGTCAGTACCAACAAAAAATATTACTTCAATCATATTAAATAATAAATACATTACTACATAAATACATTGTTAAAAGAAATTCTACAAATAATAAATAAATAATTCTATATCAAGGACACTATACTATATGAATATTGATTCATTACAGCATTAAATACTTAGTTCCAAATTTAATCCACCCGGTTTCAAAGTGTTATATTTAAGAATCATTTTTGTTTCCAATTCTAATAACTTTTGAATGAACATTTCTCCACCTTCAGAATAAAATGGCTTACCTAGGATACAAAATCTTAAGCTATTAGAGCAACCACCATGATGTTCCAAAAAATGTTTAGCCACAGGACTAAATTCACTTTTATTTTTTATATCCCTTAAATGTTCTAGTATACGGACTCGAACCATTCTTTTAGTCTGTCCTATATACCAAATATTATTGCATGAACATCCCAATATGTATACTACTCTCACTGACCTACAATTAAAGTGAAATCTAGGTGAAAATGATATCCCATTAATTTTACTCGGGTTTACTGCAGGACTCACTCTGGGATGGTAACAACAAGCTGTGCCTCGTTAGACAGCTGCAGGACTCACTCTGGGATGGCATTAACAAGCTGTGCCTCGTTAGACAGCTGCAGGACTCACTCTGGGATGGTAACAACAAGCAGTGCCTCATTAGACAGCTGCAGGACTCACTCTGGGACGGTAACAACAAGCTGTGCTTTGTTAGAAAGCTGCAGGACTCACTCTGGGATGGTAACAAGATGTGTCTCATTAGACAGCTGCAGGACTTACTGTGGGATGGTAACAACAAGCTGTGCCTTGTTAGAAAGCTGCAGGACTCACTCTGGGATGGTAACAACAAGCTGTGCCTCGTTAGACAACTACAGGACTCACTCTGGGATGGTAACAACAAGCTGTGCCCCGTTAGACAGCTGCAGGACTCACTCTGGGATGGTAACAACAAGCTGTGTCTCGTTAGACAGCTGCAGGACTCATTCTGAGATGGTAACCATATGTCTACTATAATGTAGTAAGGAAGGCTTTCTACATAGCACACTTGAGTAGCAAAGGTATCACCTCCAGAGCAAAGGAGGTTACAACCTCCCTGTACTCGTCATTATTCAGGCCCATAATTAAGTCTAACACCCCTGTTGGCATGTACTGCACAAAGCACATGCAGCAATTGGAGAGACCGCAGAGATTTCTAACAAACAAGATCAAGGGATCTTACACAGTCTGACTAAAGTCCCTGTCACTATTTATTTATTTATTTTATTTTATTTATTTAACATTTGTTAACCGGGAAAGTCCAACTTGGAACAAAGACAATTTTCAGTGGAGGCCCGGGGAGAAATGCTCCAGATGCTATACTCTGTATCGTATAGACTTCTTAGGGGAGACTTATGCCTGGCTTACAGAGTGACTTCTGACACATATCTAATGAACTGGCTGCACATTCATAAATCAAACGGGACTAGAGCTACCTCTTTCAGGGACATAAGTATGGCCTGAGACATGAATATGATATACTGAATGGACATATTTGTCTCCCAGGGACTGCCACATCTTTGGAATAGGCTGCCAATTCATGTGAAGCAGAGCACCTCAATGACACTCTGCAAAAGGGCCATGGATGAGTGGATGGGGTGCCATAAATTCTTACTGGAGATATTGCCCACAACCCTCCTGGACATGGGTATCAGTACTAAATACAATCCCTGGATATTGACCAGAATATCTCTGGTATTAAATTGGGATGAAATGGCTAGACTTGAAATGACCTTTGGGTTGATAGCCTAGTAACCTCCAATGATCCTATATACCAAAGTCATTCTAGTCCTAGGGCAATGATAATTATGAAAACTGGGGTATGAATGGCTAGGCTTAAAAAGGTTCTTTTGACATTAGCTAAGTAACTTCTTATGATTCTATCAGGGTTTTCTATGGTAAGCTGAAAATGCATGAAACTCTGTGAAACAAAAATGTGTTGGAATCCAGGCAGGAATACATATAATAACCAAAATCTGTTATAGTGGAATGTAGGAAATGCTAGGAAACCAATTAGCAATGAGCTTCTCTGTGGAAAAGATATACCATAATCAAAATTTCATTTTTCTGACTGTGTTATATCTACCAGCAGGGAAGACTGCTACTAAAAGTCTGCATATATTATGTACTGCCTGAGCAACATAAAATCAAAATAAATAAAATAAATAAATAAATAAACAAACAAACAAATAAATAAATAAAATTTGTGTAAACATCAGCCTGAACTTTAGCAAGTAATCTCATTAAATGTGAGAGAAGAACAATCACAAGTGATGATCTTTAAATGTGTACAAACAGGTCCATGTACAACACGAAACACAAGTTATTAGCACATACTTTTAGCCTTTATCTGCCATCAGCACTAGTTACAGTACAAAAAGCACAGCCAATTGGGGGTGGGGGATTCAAGCTGGGTTTCTGTGAAGATACTTAATACCATTTGTAACCCTCCTCCAGCTCATTATTGAAGTTTGCTATTAAATATTTAATTTATTTATGTATGTGTCTATATATATATATATATATATATATATATATATATATATATATATATATATATGTGTGTGTGTGTGTGTGTGTACATATGGCTATAATTTGTATCTGAAAATAGTATAAAACCTAACATAACTCCTCTTACTCTCATCTTACCTATACCTATACATTAATTTTGTCAGTATGGGCATTTATTTACTTCTCAGATTATACAAATGCATAAAT
>NC_056732.1:1915704215-1915776715 GCF_019279795.1 Protopterus annectens
ATGAACTACCACATAGCTGGTAGTCTACTTAATGCTGAAAATGTGATAACAGACCTTGGGACACAGGTGGACAGTAGTCTCTCCTTTGATAATCACATTGCAACAGTGGTCAGGAAATCCTTCTACATGGCTCATCTCATCACAAAAGGATTTACATCCTGAAAAAAATAGGTCATTGTTCCCCTCTACTCATCACTCATTAGACCCATTATAGACTACAACGCCCCTTTTGGCATGTACCTCACAAGACATCTACAACAACTGGAAAGACCACAAAAATACCTCACAAAGAGGATTACTGGCCTCAGACAGATGCCCTACGCAGGCCGTCTCAAAAAACTGCAGCTTTACTCCATCACATATCGCCTACTCAGGGGCGATCTCTGCCTAACATACAAAGCTATGTCAAACCCAGAGCTGTTGGACATGCTCCACTTAAAGAAATCCCAATCCCTCCGAGCTACACGCTCTAGGGACCTAAACCTTGTCATCACAATAAACAGAACATGCTGGAGGGATAGATTCCTGTCCCAGAGACTTCCCATACTCTGGAACAGACTACCTATCTATGTCAAACAGAGCTCCTCATTAACACTCTTCAAGAAAAATCTTGATGATTGGATGGGAAATAGGAAATTCACCCCAGGGATCACTTATGTGGCTCTGCTCGACAGGGGGACAGGAAAATAGTTTTCTTGGGTGGCGAAAGCCAGGGTACATTTTTTGGCTAGGCCTATATAGGCCCTAGGGCCAATAGCCTAGTACCTACCTATGAACCTATGAACCTACATATATATATATATATATATATATATATATATATATATATATATATATATATATATATATTTTATTTTTTTTTTATTTTACATTTATTTTACATTTGTTGACCCGGCTAGTCTGGCTGGATACATATCCATTTTCAGCAGAGGCCCGAGGAGAAAAGCTCCACTATATACTAGTAAATAATAATGATAAAAATAAACAAAAATAGCACAATAAGATAGAAATTATAAGCATGTAAAGAACTATTCCCAAGTAGCATAGTAACAGTGCAAAAGTAATATATCAAAACTAAACATAGAGTGAGGATTTCTATTTCAAAATCTTTGCAAGAGTAATTAAAGAAGAAATAAAGCAGTAACTCACACAAGACTCTATTCAACTATTTACAGTATTAACAATTTTGATAAACATTTTGTGCCAGGGCACTAGTTTTAAGAAACAGATTTCATCAGCTGGGTGATTTAGATACAAGGTGAGATGATAGGTTGCAGTAATATAAAGAGAAGTAGAATTTATAGGAAAAGTAATATCCAAGTGGATGGTATGTGAACTACAGAGGAGGGGTAATAGTAGTGATAGGGACATGTGGAAGAGTAATAGAATGAGCTGAAAAGAGAGATGGAAGCTGAGGTCAGTCAGGATTCGAGCAAGGGCATAGCCAGTGAGTTTTAAAATAGTTTCTTAGTAGTTTTTTGAAAAGTTGTGATGAGCCTAGAGTGGTTAGTTCTATGGGAAGTTTATTCCAGTATGAGCCAATGGTATTTGTAAACAAGGAGACCCCAGCTTTATTGTGTGTTTTGAGGGTGGCCACTAATAATTTGTTAGCAGAGCAAAGGGAAGTAAGATTCCTGTAAGGGACAACAAGGTTATTTAGTATGGGTGTATTAGAAGGGTAATGGAGAATTTTATAGGTAATAACTAATTGATGTAGGAAAATGAGATTTTGAAGTTCAAGCCAGTCAAGCTTTTTGAGATTAACACAATGATGTGTGAGAAATGGGGAACCTGTGGCAAACCTGGAAATGCTGTGGTAGGCTGTGGCAAGTTTCTGAAGGTTAGATTTTGAAAGGTAGATGGGGAGGCATATAATAATGTAGAGATAAGATGAGTTTGGGCTAAAGACACCCTGGTGGTTGCTGTTAGAAAGGGCTTAAGTCTATAGAGGGCACTTATCTTTTTATTAACAGTTTTGATAGTTAGGTTAATGTGATAATCAAAGTTTAGTTGATTATCTATTGTAACACCTAGTAGTTTAGCGGAACTATCAGGTGTAATGATAGTGCCATTGTCAGACACAATAGAAAAGGAAAAGGGCAGATTTAAGGGTTGGAGAGAAAAGTAATAATTTAGTTTTTTTGGGATTAAGGAGGAGACAGATATCTTGGAACCATTTTTCTGCTGCTATAAAGACTTTTTGGGTGGAAGAATGAAGTTCAGCTGGAGATACAGCAGAACAGATGAGAGTTGAATCGTCTGCATATTGAATACATGAGGGTGTTGGGAGTGAAATAGACAAGTTGTTTATAAATATGGAGAAGATAAGGGGTCCTAAGATGGATCCTTGTGGGACACCAATAGTGATTGGGAGCTGAGAGGAGAGATGGCTGTCCCAAAGGACTGCTTGTTGTCTATCTTTCAGATAAGAGTCAAACCAGTGCAATGCCGAAGGTTCAAGTGAGAGAGATTTCAAAGTGTCTAGCAAAAGTTGATGGTTGACCATATCAAATGCTTTAGAGAGGTCAAGAAACAAAGCAGAAGGGTATAGGTTGTTATTGCGATTTTTGTTGATAGTGTCTGTGAAGGAGAGAAGAGCAGTGGAAGTGCTATGGAAAGGTCTAAAGCCATGTTGGGAGTCTGAAAGTAGGCTATTATGTAAAAGATGATGTAAAAGTTGTTGGTGTATACAACGCTCCATGATTTTAGATAGTGGTGATAATAAGGCTATAGGGTGGAAATTAGAAAGTTCATTAGAGTTTCCTCCTTTATGCAGAGGAATGATATGGGAGACTTTTCAGAGGGAAGGGATAGTAGATTCGGTTATTTTTCTGTTAATTAAAATGGGGACTGGGTACGCTAGTTCTGCTGATGCTAGCTGCAGATATTCAGCTGGTAGTTGGTCAGCTGAAGGAGTGCAAGGTTTAAGTTTTGAGAGTAACTTTTGTATATAGGTTGTGGAGACTGTACTGAATGTTAGAGTGGGGGTATTATTTTGAGGGGAGGTGTTTTTAAGGGAAGTGTGGGGAGTCATGTTCTTTGCAAGAGAGGTGACTGTTTCAGTGAAGAAGTTGTTGAATGTATTGGCTATTAAGTTGGGTGGGGTCTGTGCTAAGTTAGCTGGAGTAGGTGTTTTGGTATTTCCTGGATGGAGCAGTTTATTGATTCCTGACCAGAACTTTTTGGGGTTATGATTTTGATTTTCTTGATATTGAAGGTAATAATTCTTTTTATCAAGATGGGTAAGTTTGTTTGTAGTATTTCTAAGGTGTTTGAAGTTTTGATGGTCAGTTGGGTTTTAGTAGTTCTCCATTTTGTCCATAGTTTATTCCTTAATAGCATTGTTTGCTTGGTTTCTTTAGAAAGCCAAGGGGCAGCTTTGGATCCTGTTCTAATTAAGCGTGAGGGGGTGTGATGCTCAAGAATTTGGAGGAATGTGTTGCTGAAATGGGCCACTGCTTCCTCCAGTGGAAGGTGTTTTAGTGCTGACCAGTTACATTGTTTGTTCATTAAGGAAAATAGGAAGGTTAATTTTTTTTTGTTACGTATAGTATGATAGCTGGCCTGATTGAGATTGTTATTTGTTTGTTTAGTGATATAGGTGAGAAGGTGGTCGCTGATATTGTCAGGGAGTATACCAGTTTTATAAGAGAGGGGATTATTGTTGACCAATATCCAGTCTAAGATGGCTTGTTTATTGGTAGATTTGTGAATCCTAGTTGGGGAGTTTATTGTTTGTTGAAAATTAAAGAGGTTGAGGTGATAGGTGGGTTGGGGTGATATGCAGGAGTTCCAATCAATAGTGAAGTCTCCTAAGAGTATGGTTTCCTGAGGAAAGCTACAGGAGAGCCAGCTGAGAATTTTTTCAAGGGTATCCAAGTTGTTTCCAGGAGAGATATAGGAAGATATTATATATATGGCTTTTCTTTTATTTACTTGGAATTTGCTGCAGAGTATTTCAGTAGGGAGTCAACAGAGGACACCTGTAGTTCAGATTTATAGAGTAAAGCAACTCCACCACCCTTTTTGTTTAGACGATCCCGCCTTAAAATGCTATAGCCAGGGGGAGTAATTTCGTTGTCTTTGGTACCTGGTTTGAGCCAGGTTTCAGTAATACAGAGAATATCAAATGAGTAGAGGTCAATTAAAGCATGGAGTTGTGTAATTTTATTGTTAATACTACGAATATTTAGGTGTTCTATTGAAAGGGAGTTAGAAGAGAAAGGTGAACTCAAATTGTTAGTAGTTTGGTTTGAGAGGGTGTGGAGGAGGGAATTGTTTGGGCCAGGGTTGGGGTGAATGTCCCCCTGTAACAGTAAGAGTGTTTGAGGGAGAGGAAATATTTTTGAGTTTTTAGAGGGTATTAGGTAGAACTTTCTAGTTGTGTGATACTTGTTATGGAGTACTCTGTGATAGTGTGAGGGTAGGTAAGGGCAGGATGAGAGGAGGTTAATATAGGTTTGTTCAGGTAAGGGAAGGACAGAGCTAGTGTGTTTAGCTAAGCTAGGAGATCTGCTGAGGGTGTAGTACTCATAGGAAGTAAGGGTATAGTATAAAAGAAGGATGTTAAGTAGCAGGAGTAGATAAAGTAGTTTAAAAGGCAAGGGCATGTTGAGATTGGTGAGCTTGACAAGGTTGGAAATTAGTATTAGGAAGGTAGGGAATGGGGTGTGGCAGTCAGATAGGTGTGGAGAGTTTGTAAGTGTGAACGAGGCAGGAAATTAGATAGGATGTGAGAAAATTGGGGGTGTGGCTAAGCAAGTATAAGATTAGGGGTACTGGGGTGGGTGGAATTTGAGGGTAGGGTGGAATTTGGGGGTAGGATAGGGGAGCGGAGTGAGCCCGCAGGGCGAACGGAGCGGGAAGAGCAAGAGAGAGGGCCAGGGTGCAGAAAACAATCAGTGAGAAGTGAAGAAGCACTGGGTACAGTGCAGGTAAGAGTGGACTATGGGATGAAGTATAGAGAGGAAAACAGGTAGATTGGGAGAGGTAAATTAATTGTTTGGGGGCTTAGAGAGGTAGTGAGTTTGAGTGTAGTAAGGAGATAGAAAGGGGTTAATACTAGAAAGGTATCAGGAAAATCAAAACTCAAGTGAGATAATAAGGGATATATAGTTTACTAGTGAATAGGGTGCCATCTAGTGGGCAAACTAAGAACTAACAAGAGACAGAGCAAGCAGAGAGCAGACTATTGAGATGTGGTGTGGTAGAGGAGAGAGTTATCCTAAGGTCAAAGACGCAGAGGGAGGGTAAGAGTGGGTAATTTAACTGCAAAATGAGGGGGTAGGCTGCTGGATAACTTGGGAAGGAAGTCAAATAGCCTGGAGTGATGTAAGTTAAAAATACATTAGCAGGACATACTTTCATAAGAGGACTGCTCAAGGTAGAAAGTCTTAGTGGGTGGACAAACAATCCTATTCAGGACTCTGTTCCTTAACTTGTATTCCACAGGGCTTCTTTAGAGTGGATAAGGCAGGAACTCAGGTGCACAGGGTTTCATAAGAGGACTGCTCAAGGTAGAAAGTCTTAGTGGGTGGACAAACAATCCTATTCAGGACTCTGTTCCTTAACTTGTATTCCACAGGGCTTCTTTAGAGGGGATAAGGCAGGAACTCAGGTGCACATGGTTTCATAAGAGGACTGCTCAAGGTAGAAAGTCTTAGTGGGTGGACAAACAATCCTATTCAGGACTCTGTTCCTTAACTTGTATTCCACAGGGCTTCTTTAGAGTGGATAAGGCAGGAACTCAGGTGCACAGGGTTTCATAAGAGGACTGCTCAAGGTAGAAAGTCTTAGTGGGTGGACAAACAATCCTATTCGGGACTCTGTTCCTTAACTTGTATATATACATACACACACACACACACACACACACACACACGCACACACGCACACACGCACACACGCACACACGCACACACACACACACACACACACACACACACGCACACACACAAGTCCCTCCTATGAAAATGTGACTGGACCCTACTCAAACAGCTCCACTTAGATTCTACTGTTCAGTGCTTGAGCAATAATTTCCTTGATAACCTAAGCAATTTAAAGCCCCTTAATAAGATCCATGTTAAATCTAAACATATACCATGGCTAACGAAGGATACCAAACAGTTCCTTAAACAGAGAGACAGAGACTGGTCCCAATATCAAGAGACCTAAAACCAAATTTCCCTCCTCGTCTATTGGCAAATAAGAAACCTACCTAAAAAGAACAGATCAAGAATGACAAAAAGTTATACTATACCACGATCCAACAAAAACACCAAAACAATCCCCAAAATTTGGGGGAGCCATAAACAACTCCTAAAACCTGGAAATTCCACAATTCCAGTTCTCACCACCATAAACACCACAGATAGCATAGCCTCCCAATTTAACTTACATTTCATCAATTCCACCCTATCCTGAGTAAAAAAAAGACAGCAATACTCCCTTATTTACTCCTACAGGATCACTAACAAACTTCAATTCTTTTTCAATGAGACCAATACAATTAGCACAATTAAACAAAACTAAATTAAATTAATTAAACAAAACTAAAGCCCATATCCCTCACTCCTGACCTATTTGCTAATGAATTTCTCAGATTGTCAGCAGATGCCATCTCTTAGTCTCACTCTCTCTCTCTCCTAATCAACAGCTCCATCTCTGAGCAGTACATTCTCAAGTTTGGGAAAATTTCTTATATCATCCCTCTGCACAAGGGTCGCACCTCAACAGAATACTCACACTATATATTATATTGCTATATTCTGTCCCTTAGACAAAATCCTTGAAAAACGTATACACTCACAACTCCTCGACTATCTACTAAACAATAACCTTCTATCCAATTCACAACATGGCTTTATTCCCAAACAATGGCCAACTCATTTCATCTAGTTTCCTTGACATGCCTAAGGCATTCAACACTGTATCCCACCAAAAACTGCTCAATGAACTAACTTCCTTATACCTTACCCAACCAGCCCTCTCTTAGTTTCACAGTTACTTAACTGACCACCAACAAGCAGATAAGTGGCAAAATGAACTCACTACTCTATTACCTTTTTCAGTTGGTGTCCCACAATGCTCAGTTCTTGGTTCGCTGCTCTTCACCATCTTTATCAACAAAACACCTGATCACCTTCCACCTTTTATCATCTATTCCTCAAATAACACCAAAATTGAACCCAATGATCACATCAAACTTCTTGGTGTTACAACTGACAATTGTCTAAAATTTGACAAAAAAATAGCTCTAACCATTAAAAAGGTCCACTTTAAACTGGGTCACTTGACAGAGTCAAGCCATACCTAACCAACACCAGCAGACATTCTATAGCCAGGCCACATCTACTCTCCATCCTTCTATATGCCTCTCCCATTTTCATTAATTTCAAAAGAACAGACTTCAACCAAATATCCAAGTCCTGAAATTCCACCAGTTCACCACATACTAAATACTACTAATACATCCAAAATTAAACTACTCCTCAGGGAACATATAGCCGGGTTCCTGTAAGTACAACAAAAACGCATTTTGTCGAATGGATTTTTGTCGACATGTAGAGTGAACAGGCAAAACAGCAAAGTGGCTGTTCAGTGAATTCTTTCCCAGGGAAAGAAGTCACTTGACCGCGTCGTTGTTTTGCCATGTTCTGAAGTGTAGTGTGGTCCCTTGTCCGGTATAGCTCCCGAGTGTGATTGTGCAATGGTTACTGACCTTAGGGTTAGGGTGCGGGTTAAGGTAAATGCATATGTATGAAAGTGTTTACTGTTTTATGTTTTGTGTTAGATGTATGGTTGAGTTATGTGTGCATGTGTTTGCAGCTGTTTACTTTTGTTTTGGGCGGGTAGAATTAGGGTTAAGGTAAGTGTGTATGTGTTTGGAGCTGTTTATGTAAATGTGCGAGAGTTACTGACCTTAGGGTTAAGGTGTGGGTTAAGGTAAGTGCATATGGTTTAAAATGTTTACTGTTTTTTTTTTGTTAAATGTATGGGTGGGTTGTGTGCATATGTGTATTTAGCTGTTTACTGTTTTTAGGGGGGCATAACTAGGATTAGGGTATGTGTGTTTGTGTTTGGAAGTGTTTAATGTTTTTTTTTGCGGGGGTTGGAACAGCGATTTCTTTCCCTAGGAAAGAAATTGCTGTTCTGTGGATTCGACATTTTCAGCTGAAAATGTGTCGATGAAACATCATTCACTGTTTTTAGCGTTTGATGTTGCAATATAGACCCCATATAGCCAAAAACTGGCTTTGCTCCAGCATGACTCCAGGCTGACCATACTATGCTGCCTCTCATAGTCTTCTAAATCTACTACCATACTTTGTTTTCTTTCACAGTACTCTAGGCCTGTTTCTACCAACTACCATTACCACCTTTGTTTACTTAAGTATGATATTGCCAAATATACTACTAATGTGATATGTTTATTGTACAGAAAAAATACACTGCTGTATATTGTCACTCTGGATATTGTCTCTCGAGATATTCCACACGTCCTTCATGTTACCTTTTACTGTATTGTCATTTTTGTATACATTAGTTGCTGTAGTGAATATTTTATCTTTTACTTTATGTTTTATTGCAACTATTACTGTAACTGTTAACTTTTATAGTGGAGCTTTCACTCCAGGCCTCAGCTGAAAATGGGCTTTTGACCCAGTCAGACTTTCCTGGTAAAGAAATATAAATTTTATATATATATATATATATATATATATATATATATATGTATGTATATATATCTCTATATATATAATGTTCACACACCCACATATATATATATATATATATATATATATATATATATATATATATATATAGATGTATCTACAGCTATATCTGTCTGTCCATATCATACACACATGCAGGAATGAAGAGATGATAGGGATCCAAATGGAAAGATGATAAAATGTGCAAGTAAGGAGAAGAGTAGTACTGGAATTGAATTTACCCTCAAGTCTTAGTGAGTACCTTCACAAGGCAGACCCTGTTTTTTTACAAAATCTCACCAAGGAGACACGGATATATAGACTGTATTTTATATGGCATATATCATGGGCAGAAGAAGGTTAAAAAATAAAAAAGGTAGCTGGGTGCGCAAGTCAGAGGATAAAAAAGTGCCCAATCCTGGAAAGTGCACTGGTGCCAGGACTGGAAAAAATAACAGTGTTGAATTCTCAAGACATGGAAACAGTCTTACAATGGGGGTAGGCTCAGGGGGAGGATGGCATCCCTGTTGAAGAAGGAAGTATTAGTCCACAAAAATCACAAAAAGTAATAGGCTGAAAAGAGCCATAACTATGGCAGAGTGGACTATTTAGGATAAGAAAGAAATTGCGTATTATTATTATTATGTAAGAAGCCCAAAATTTCCAGACTAGAGATATACAAAAAGATTGAGAGAAATTACTGGAAAGGAAAATACTTGCACAATAAAAACTAATAAAAGCTTCAAATGCACATTTGTGTTCATTAATGCATCAGATTCATTAAAAACCTAATATAGACCAAGAATTGTGGGCTGATTGGTAAACGAAGCAACTGAGAAAGAACAAAAACTAGAAGAACAAAATCTAGAAATTATTTAAAGCTATAAAAAAGAAACATGAGCATGGGAAAGAAAGAGAGTGATCTGATATGGTGGAATATTTATGCAAAGGAGAAAGCCAAATTAATCAATAAAAAGGCAGCCCCAAAAATATTCAAAAAGAAATATAGGAAAGGCACCCAGATATGAAAATTTTCACAAAATAAATTATAAGATCACACAGGGGGATTGTAGAAAAGAAGATTAGTAAAGCAGAAAGTAAAAAAAAATAGAATCAGAAGTTATGAAATACATGAAAAGTAAGGGAATTAGTGTAGAAAGTTTAAAGTTTTAAAACATTAGGAGATGAAGTCTAAGATGACCACTCCGCTTAGTTTAGCATAAGCATTCAACTGGCAAGCAGGAATGGAAATCAAACCAGAAATCGACAAAATCATACAGCAACTGAATGTGCAAACAAACAAAAGAAAGAATGTAAGGAGAAGGAACAGATGAGAAGAAAAATAAATGTGGAAAATCCATAAATACAGTAAGAAGTATAAAGATGTCCTGAAACAACCTCATGTTAATAAGGTTTTGACATAAAATGGATAAGGGGGAGGCGAGTTGCAACCAAAGGATGAAAGGTTAATAATAGCAGCCCAGGATAGTGGGCTATGTACACATTAGTTCATAAACTTCATTGAACTGGTGGGAGAAGCAGACAAATGTAGGTTCTGCAAAAAAAAAAAAATATATATCTTGTTGCTGGGTGCGATACACTCAAGGCAGAGGGCCTATACACTGAAAGGCACAATAGTGTGGGAGGATTGTTCTACCGAGGATTGTGCAAACACCACAATACAGAAGTAGCTGAGAAGCATTGAGAGCATGAACCACAAAGTATTACAGAGAATGATGGAGTACATCAGATTGAATTAGCCATTTCCAACAATCCAAAGAAGTAGATGTTGAGAACAGCAGCTGTAGTAGTTCATGGAAAAAAGACAAACATAGTATTCATCATTGAAATTGTTGCAATATTTTACTTTACTGGCTCACCCGGAGTTTCGCACAGCAGTGGACATGGTGCGGATGATTGACAACCTAACCTGCATATGAAATAAGGCATGATTGACACGCCATTCATATTAGCTGGTGCATACAATACAAAGCAATGTAATGGTAAACACAAGCACTTTTTTATAAACATGACCCTTTTATGTAACTCCTGCATACAATACAAGTAATCTTAAATGCAAAGAATCTGCTACATATGCAGAGTAGCACCCTTGCAACTTTCAAGGTAAATTAAGATAATTGGATGAACAGCCTCAAATTCTTCATTTCGTGCAATATCTATATTTGGTGTCTGTCCTATACACTTTATTGCCATGGTTATTCTATGTATGTTGCTTTCATTTTATATAATTTTATTGTAATTTTGTAGAGCTTCAGATTCTGTTTTCTGGTTCGGGTCGGGCTTTTCCTGGGAAACGCATGTAAATAAATAAATGTTTTCCTGCGTAAATTCTTGAACTGATCAGGAAAAAGAATGGCAGCTGGCTTTGTGTCTCATTTGTGGAATAATATTAGTTGCTGTTGTCTTTATTGTAGCTCGATCCAGTCCTTCTATGTTTTATCTTTACAGAACAGATGCTATTTGTGCCGAGCTTTTCTACCTCTTCCCCCACTACTGCCGCAGCTTATCTTGGAGTTTGAATTGTTTATTACTGTTTTGAAATACGGAATGGGCTCACTAGTTTAGTAGCAATTCTCTAAAATCATACAAATGCATTGAATTGGACATTTTACTATCCACAATACATTGTGCTAAGTTGACAAATACCACATAATGTAAAAGAACTATGTAAATTTCAGAAGGAGCAGAAATTAGCAGTGAGTCTGACAAACAGAATTACCTTCCTGGACAGTAAAAACTGTAAAAATGTGTTACTGTTAGTTCTCGGCTAATGTTTTTTGATTGCTAATGTTCGCACAATGTAGCATCAGAAATAAGTATAATTAGGAAAGTGTTTCCTGCCCTCTTGCCTCTTCTGTGCATAAGCTGCATCAATGGCAACATCATTAGTAAATATCTCCAAGGCACACAACAACACCAGAAAGTCAACGTATCAAACGGATACTCTCTGTCACTGCCAAAACAGAAATGCTTGCTGGCACAAACTCGAATAAGGCACACAAGTAATCCAACGTAATTTAATCACCCACAAAGAAGAGCAACAATGTTTCTTACAAACACTTGTGAGAGTTATTCACTCATGAAGAAGAGCAACAATGTTTCTTACAAACACTTGTGAGAGTTAAGCGCTTTCATCCGCAAAAATGCAGACTTCTTCAGAACTACTGAAAAACGTAACAAAACAGTTATTTTAAAAACTTTTTGGCGCCAATATTCATACAAACATTTAAAGTGACAGTGCTCACATACTAACAAGTAAATGATACTATAATGCCTATATATTTACGAACTATTATATACATATACTTTAATACCTAACTAAGTTATCAATATAAATATAATAATAATATAATAATAAAATGTTTTTAAAAATAAGATTTATATTAAAAATTATTACTAAAAAAATGATGTAAATACAAATGAATGAATTGATATGAATGTTCCATAAATAGATATTACTAATATTTTTATCTAATAAATATAATACTGTGATAAAATATAATGCATTAATTAAGAAAACTCAAAGTGTAAAAAGGAAAGGCTTTATAGAAATAAAATCATTAATACCCGGTGCATTTGTAGCATCTGTCAGCACTTGCCAGGTACTTTCCTTTTTACTTAAAAGTGCTTTGAAATTACCTCCCCTGTTGGAAGGCCAAACCTGGTCTATAATGGCAAAACTGAAACTATGCTTACTACCTTTTTTCTCAATATGTTTATATAAGGCATTCTTATTGTCATGTGTCCTTATTCTATACAAGTCGTCATAGATTCTTTTTTTAAGTTGTCTTTCAGTTTTGCCAATATAGTACGCAGGACACATGGAACAAACTGCTAAATAAATTACATTCTTTGTGTTACAATTACCTCTTTTAAATCTTATATAAGTCCTATTTACATTTCCTAATCTAATTCCCTCACTCTCATTTATACAAAAACATTGTTTACACGAACCACATTTTTTAGTGGCCTTCAAACTCTTGTTTTTTCCACTCTCTTTTTGTCCTTTTTGTACTAAATTCTTAATATTCAACCCCATCTTAAAAACAAACCTTGGTATCTCACCCAGAATTTGTTTAATTTCTTCATCTAAAACTAAGTTTTTCCAGTATTTACAAATCATTTCCTTAATTTCATTTACATATGGGGAATATGTCAATGTACAAATCCTATTACAAGGGACATTTTCCTTATTTTTATTAATGTTATTTATGTCTTGTCCTTTTCCCAATATAGGGACATATTTTTTCCCCATTCCCTAATAACATAAGCAGATACATCTTCCAATAAACCTTTTGGATAACTTCTATTTAAAAACATAGAAATCATAAAATCTATTTCATTTTTCATAACTTCAAAACTTGAACACATCCTAGCAGCTCTTATACATTGACCTTTAAAAATATTTTTCAGCATATATTTTGGATGCTGACTACTATATTCCATGTACCCATTTGAGATCGTTTTTTTCCTAAATATTTCTGATTGAAAACCATGGTCTGTATGCTTGATATAGGTATCTAAGTATGAAATCACTTCCTGACTCACATTATATGTAAATTTTAAAAAATTAAAAAATTACTAGTAGTATTTAAATAATTTATGAATTCTTCTATCATTGCATGTGGCCCATTCCATAAAACAAACATATCGTCTAGGAACCTCATATAATACGTTATAAATTGATAATATTTACTTTTAAACAAATAATTACTTTCCCACTCTAACATCACCATATTGGCAAAAATGGGGGCACAAGAAGCCCCCATTGCTACACCCTTAGTTTGTTTGAAAAATTCCTCTTCATAATATATAAAATTATTATCTAAAACGATTTCCATCATATCCATGATGAGATTAATTCTATCCCAACTCAAATTTGCAAAATGTCTTAAACTATTACAAAAATATTCCAGTCCTTGGTCCTTTGGAATACATGAAAATAAATCGACAACATCAATGGTGATGTATGTTAATTTTTCATTCCATTTTTCTGAGGTAAATTGGGAAAGAAACACCCAAGAATCTTTTATAAGATGGGGAATGTTTTTATAAATTGGTTTTACCCATCTGTCTATCAAAACACCTATATTAAAGGTTTTTGATTTACTCCCTGAAATAATAGGACGAAACGGTGGTTTTACTATTTTTTTGTGAACCTTTGGGATGCCTATGATGGTTGCTAGTGTGGGAAATTCAACATAAATAAAATCATGTATTTCTTTTGTAATTCTCTGATCAATTAGATATTCATCCAAAGCCAAATCAATCTTCCTATAATTAACATTTATCTCATTGTTCGAAATAATTTCATAATTACCACTATTCATTAATATATTTTGAATTTCATTGACAAAATCTGTAGTATTGTAAATAACAACCCCCCCCCTCTTATCAGGTTTCATAATTCTTAAACTATTACTGTTCACAAGTTCATCTAAACAATTTCTTTCTTTCACTGACAAGTTATCGATGAACTGTTGCTTCTGTATATCCTGTCCATATTTGTAAATATCAGAAATAATTAAATTTTCAAAATATTCAACCTTCTTGTTGGGAGGTGGGATGAATGTTCTTTTTTTCCTCATTCTATCACATAAACATCTTTCTTATTATTAAATAAAATTGCAAGATTCATTCTATGACAGAACAATTTTACATCAATAATTGTGTCCACTAAATTAAATTTGGACGCAGGTATATATTTCATTCCTTTCATAAAAAGGGTTCCTAATTCTTCCTTAACACTAAAATTGGTATAATTATAGACCGTGAGATCTTTTACTTGATAGATGATTTTATCAATTTCATTGCTTGAAACATTCGTATCTGGGCAAAATTCAAATCCTTTATTGGAACATCTTACTCTATTATTCTGTATATTAATATCAATATCATTATCAGGCACTATTGCCTGTAACGATATCCCTGATGGTTCTGTCTTGTTATTGGGGTAAAATACCGTCCCCCTTGAAAGTTCATTTGATCTTCAGTATGCTTGCGTGCGTTGTCATCACGCTTATATTCAAAACTACTTCTATTTTCCATATTCCACGTATATGCTCTATCTTCCTTATATTGTTGTATATCACGGTTTAATTTCTTATTCTTCCTTTCATATAATTTCTCTGCATTATTTTCTGCATATCTAAATTGCTTGTCATATAATGGACGCCATTGTGAAAACAACAGATCAGTTACAATATCATTATTAAGTTTTTCTATGTCCAACACTAATTTACTTAACTTCTCATCATTCTTTTTAACCAATAACTTCATGTAACTAATACCAAATGAAGTAAATAAAGCATTAAATTCTTTCTTAGTGTCACAATCTAACTTTATACCCATGGTGTTTGTGCCAGCAAGCATTTCTGTTTTGGCAGTGACGGAGAGTATCCGTTTGATACGTGAACATCATTAGTAAAGTTAACTATTTGCAGTTCTTGGAATATGAAATAAAAAATAAAGAGTTATGATTTACTTTCTACAATATGTGATCTGATAGTGCTTACTGTTCATAGGTTCATAGGTTCATACTAGGCTATCTGCCCTAGCGCATTTATAAGCCTAGCCAGAGTGTGTTTGGCTTTCGCCACCCATTTTAAATGAATTTTGCTATGCCCTTTTTCGAGGTTAGTATACTGTGCCTCTGTCTAACAGTGACACAGAAGTGATACCCAGGGTAAACCTACGATCTCCCATCCACTCATCAAGATTTCTCTTGAAGAGAGTCAATGAGGGACTCTGCCTAACCTGGACTGGGATTTTATTCCAGAGTGAAGGGAGCCTCTGGGTTATGAATCTGTCCCTCCAGCATGTCCTATTTATTTCAGTGCTGAGGTCCAAGTCTCTCGAGCGCGTAGCTCGATGGGATTTGGATTTTCTGAGGTGCAGCATGTTCATTAATTCCGGGTTGGACATTGCTTTATACATCAGGCACAGATCGCCTCTGAGCAGGCGGTATGCCACTGAGTAGAGCTGGAGTTTCTTTAACCGGGCAGCATATGGCATCTGTTTGAGCCCTTTGATCCTCTTGGTGAGGTACTTTTGGGGTCTTTCCAGTTGCTGCAGGTGTCTGGTAAGGTACATCCCAAAAGGGGCATTGTACTCAATTATGGGCCTGATGAGGGATGAGTAAAGAAGCATGATGACCTCCCCTGATCTAGATGTGAATCCCTTCATGATTAGGTGGGCTATATAAATTGTTTTTCTAACCACTTTGGCCACGTTGTTGTCAAATGAGAGATTGCTATCAACTTGGGTCCCCAGGTCCCTAATTACTTCTTCTGTACTTAATGGATTACCACCTATGTAGTAATTTGTGGGCACTTTGTTTTTGCCAAAGGGGATGACTATACACTTTTTGGCATTTAGCTTGATGCCATGGCTCTGGCACCAGTTGTCTGTTTCTATGAGGCCCTTTTAGAGGATGCTTGTGTCAGCTGGAGAGTTGATTATGGCACCCAGTTTGCAGTCATCTGCAAACCTAGTCAGCCACAGTCCTTCTGTGTTGGCCTGTACCTCCGAGAAATATATACCGAACAAGAGAGGTCCCAGGACTGAGCCTTGTGGGACACCACTTGTAACTGGTTTGGAGTCTGACATGGCTCCAGCAATCTAACCATGTGGGTTATGTCCTTGAGCCAGTTTGCAACCCATCTAGTGACATAGGGGTTTATATTTAAGCTGGTGAGCTTATCTATAATGCCCGAGTGGGGTATTGTATCGAAGGCTTTTGCGAGGTCCAGGTAGGCTGTGTGGACCACCTTCCCCTCGTCAATGGCCTTGGTGACTGTTTCAAAGAAATCGACCAGGTTTAAGAGGCAGGATCTGCCCTTAACAAAGCCGAACTGGGTAGGATCCATTGTCTGTAGGTCCACAATATCTTTATTTATGAGGTCCATGATGATCCTTTCCATAGCTTTGCAGACCAAGCTAGTCAGGCTTATGGGGCGATAGTTTCCAGGATCCGTTGAGGCACCACCTTTGTGGAGAGGGACCACTGTTTCTGTACACCACTCTTTGGGTACATATCCTGTAGTAAGGCTGAGATTGAACAGTAGTGTTATGTTTGGGTTTAGCTCTTCTTGGAGTTCATTTAGGACACAGCCCGGGACACCGTCTGGTCCCATTGATGCTGTGTTTTTTGCTTTGGAGAGGGTGGCTCTTACCTGAGTATCTGAGATGTCAAGGGGAGAGCACTCTGCTGGGATAGATATTTGCCCTTTTGGTGGGGAGGGAGGGGAGAAGTTTGCGCTGAACCTGTCTGCTAGGATGTTGGCAATGTCTGTGGGTTCGGTGTATTTTTTGTCATTTTAGACTAATTCTGAGCATATCTGGGAATTTCCACCCAGGTTCCTAACATAACTAAAGAAAGCCTTGTGATTATCCTTAGTGTCCTGTGCATTTTATCTCTCGAAAGTTACTCACTTGTATAGAGTAATTTAATATTCAATATTTTACAGTGATGTAATACACCTTGGGCGGGATCTGGGCTGGGCTTGCTATTGTGCATCTGCCAAGCCAGTACAATATATAGAACAATATCGCCAAAATTGCTACACATTGCTATTACAGTGTCTCACATACAGCGAGACACAAGGTCATAAAATATCAAGATTTGTAGGCAGAAACGAGAGCAATGTGGAGAAAAAATACCCAGGCAGTTCCAATAGTAGTAGTAGGATAAATGGGTAAAAAAAAAAAAACTACAGTCATATTTAGATATACTACTAATACATGTAACTCTGTATGACTTGCAGGAATCAATTATGGGCCCATTGTGGGTGCTACAAAGACCACTTTTGGATAACAAAGATTGAAGCAATACTAATTTCATAACTTAGGAACAGGGTCCATTCCCATAATGGCATTAGAAACCCAAAAGATTTAGTGAAATTAAACCATACATCTCACAAATCTACTTAAATGGCATGTTTATAAAACAACATACAACCTGTCCAAGTTTTTGCACGGCATATGCATTTCTAGCCTATAATCTTTTAACTTGCAAAATAATTTGTATTTGTTCTAATTAATATCACATTGTGTCCAAGTTGGTATAATTAATTAAACTGTAGATGGGTTGTTTTATTTTTGAGGCTTTTAAAATTGTTTTCAGAATATTTTTGAAATACTGTGGAACTTTTCTCTATGGGCCTCCAATAAAAATGGACACCTACCCAGTTAGACTTTCCCAGTAGTGAAATTTCAGTAAACAAGTACCATGCTTGAGTTGTCCTTACAAATGCTGCCTCTGCTTACACCCCACTAATATACAACACTATAGTACACTGTTATATAATAAAATATAATTATAATATAATATAATGTAATGGGATCCGGACACATGCTTGACTGAGCGTATGTCTGAATCACAAACATTGATCACACATACATGAAAGCGCTTAACATCAAAAAGCGCTTCCGTGTATGTCTGTCTGTTTCGTAGATCAGACTATAGTGCGGGTAAGGGAAAATTCCCTTTTCCCCATTGTAGTGTGATCTCGGAGTGAGAATATTAAAGTAGGGGGATGTGGGGGTTCCAAAGCCCCCCTGCAGAAATGTAGATTTTTTTTGAACTACAGATACACGGAAGTGCTTTCGATGTTAAGCACTTTTGTGTATGTGTGTTTGATGTTTTTGGATTCAGACATATGCTCAGTCGAGCATGTGTCCTAGATCCAATATAATATAATATACAATTTGTGATTACAACAAATACCAAAATGAAAACCAAGAAAAAGTTACACCAGATAAGGGAATCTGTGGAAATAACTAGCCAACGACACCATGACAAAAATCATCAGAATTAAAAACTACAAAATCAATATTCATACTGCTCAACTATCCCAGATTTTGCCTCATATTATTACCCTCCTGTTTATAAAATGTTTTGATTTTCTGGTAAATCATTGAAGATTACAGTCAGTCAGTAATGTCAGACATGAGAGTTTTATATATAAACAACAAAGACTATCAGTTTGGGAACAATTTGGGAACATTCCCTTGTGGAAAATGTGCTATATGTAAACATGTTGTAAATGAAGTGAATAAAATAAATGGCAAAATTTTTGATACAAAAGGCAAATATACATGTATGAGCAAAGGTGTTGTGTATGTCATATTCTGTGATTGTAACAAATACTATATTGGAGAAACAAAAAGAATGCTAGCAGATAGGATAAAAGAACATATTAGAGATGTTAAAAATAATAAAATTACTAGTCCTATTGCTGAGCATTTTAACTCAGTACACCATGGAAATATTGAGAATATAAAAGTGTCTGTTCTGGAACATGTTCCATTATATTATAATGATGTTGATAGGCAAAAAATATGTTAAGACAAAAGGAATGCATTTTGATTATGAAATTTGGGACTTTGCATCCACATGGAATGAACAGAGAATGTAACTGGCAATGTCTTGTTTAAGACTGTGACTTTAAATATATTTAAGCTATGTGATTTGATAGTTTAATTATGTAATTGATTGATTACTTGTTTTTGTATATATTGCAAGTGTTTTATGAGTTTTACTGTTTTACTCTGTAAAGGCTGTTGGCGAGGCGCTAGAGAAGGAACTGTTCAACGAAATAAATTTTATTGGAAGGTAGAGCTGGGACTCACTGATAGTCTTTGTTGTTTATATATATACATCTTGCTTGCTGTTGTTTTAATATGACAAGTGAGTCCATGTGCTCCTTTCCTAGAATATTTAGAGAGACTGGTATGGAGATGTTTAATCGGAATGGAGAAAATAGCAACCGTTCCAGTAATTTGCCTAATGACACTGGCACAACAATGATAAAGAATGTAGTACCAGAAGCCACAGGAGACTCAGGCTTTGGTATTATAAAGAAATGGGAAAATTCCAGGAAGAGAACTACTACCAATCCTTTTGCTATGGTAGGCAAAAAGAACATTATTTCAGATAATCCAGATGTACAGGATTTGTGTTCTAAACTTGAAAGATTGATTTTTAAAGAAACATCTACTTTCTACAATATTGGCAGTCTTGAAAGATATATTGAACTGGATATAACACCTAGAGGGTTAAGGTCTATTAAGAATCCATCAACACCATTTGACCTTACTAATGAAGTAGAAGTTAAATTTCATGAACGATGGATAGCAGCTGCACATCGGTGCAGTTTAGAATGGGTGTCAATTTTAATTGAAAGAGACAATATGATAAAGACAAACTTGTAGTTGAAACCAAACAAGTTTGTGAACAACTGGTAAATATTACATCAAATTCTACATTAGAGAATTTCCTCTCAGGCATTAACACCAAATTAAATAGTTATGAAAAGATCTGGTAGAAAGAAAAATCTAAACTAACTAGAGACGTTAGAGACTATGACCACAAGAGGGCGTTTGTATTTCCTAGCTATCAAAGAAACAGGAGAAAGAGTGTCTCTTTTCAAAAGGAAATCCTGCTTCAGAAAAATATGCCAGTAAGAACTTCCTGTCTGGTGAAAGTGGAGCGTCTTCATGGGAAGAAGATGACAGAGAAACTTTTCCTAGACTGCCAGTTGCAGCAAACCCAGAAGCATTTCATAAAACCTACTCAGAATCGAATGGACATTATACCAATACCAGGAAAAGGGGCTGGAACAATCCAGAACGCCAGAGAGACTCGGGCGATGGACAACATAAGAAAGGTAGATGGACATAACTTACATAGTAATTATGTTGTTAACTTGTCCAGTTATAAACTAGACAAGATAGAAATGTCTGTTTTAGAGAAGGGTTTAAAATTTGTCCCCACATGCTTACCCAAAAGTATGAGGTTAAAACTGAATTGTTCCAACTATGCCGAAAAATGCATTTAAAGGAACACTTCTTTAGATTAAATAAAGCAACTGAGTTAGATACTAACTGTGATGTTTTACTTTCATTAGATAGTGAAACAGAAAGTGAAGAAAGTTTTATTCATGTGCATCGGGTAGTGAAGATGAAAATAATGCTTATGACTTATTAAATACACATATGCTTAAAGATAATAACTATTTTTACCTCCATGTAAAAATTCTAATATAGTACGTTTTGAATCTTTACTGAATACAATGTTAGAAAAGGAAATAGAGAGCTTTATGAATAAAAAGCATACTTATAATCTAACAAAATTGGAATGGGAAAAGCTGCAACAACTGAGTAAAACTGCAATATAGTCTTTAAACAAGCAGACAAAGGGGGAAAATTAGTTATATTAAACTCTCATGATTATTATAGTATGTGTATGCAACATCTAGATAACAACAATGTATATTGTAAAACTAACATTAATCAGCTATGTCAAGCAGAAAAAGATTTTGAAAAATTATTACAGAAAGGTGTGAGATTACACTATCTAAGTCAAATGGATATAAATAGAAAAATAAATGTAAAGAACAGAAAAATTGCAAAATTCTTTTGCCTACCTAAAATTCATAAAGATCTGAACCGACCACCTGGTCGGCCTATTGTGTCAGCTTTTGGATATTTTACTTATAATCTTTGCACCATGTTACATGAAATATTGATAAAGAAAGTTCTGTTGTTACCTTCTTATATACAAGATTCATATGATTTTCTAAGGAAAATAAAAGATATATATTGGGGTGAAAATATGTACTTTATTACGGTGGATGTAGAGAGTCTCTACACCAATATTTCCCATATTTTGGGCTTGGAAGCTATAAAATTCTTTTGAATGATAGTCCTAAAACATATTATGTCCTGGAACTGGTAGAATTCTGCTTGAAAAATAATTTTTTGAATTTAATGGCACTGTTTATAGACAAGTTACAGGTACTGCTATGGGGGCAGCGTTTGCACCAGCCTATGCTAACCTGTTTATGGGGCTATTTGAAAATGAACACCTGTATAGGTTGCCTTTCTTTCAAAATAATGTTCTAAGGTATTTTAGATTTATTGATGACCTAATTTTCATTTGTCATGGGGATTGGGATACATCAGATAACTTCATTGATGAATTAAATAATAACAGATTTGGTATAAAATTTAGTGACATACAAAAGGAAACCAGGTTAATTTCTTGGATATTTCGCTTAGGGGCAATAATGGCTTTCCCATATATACTAGTATTCATAGAAAATTTGATGAAATAAGCTGGAAAATGTGGGAGATAGTTGCCATCCCCATACGTTGTCAGCCATCCCTATGGGGAATTTTTGAGAATAAAAGACTCAATTCTGATATTGATATGGCCTTTAGGGAGGCCTATAAAGTGGCGAGATATTCAAAACTAGAGGGTATAACCCAGATGATGTAGAAAATAGCTTGCATAGAGCCTTTAAACAGAATAAGGGCACTATTAGACAAAATAACTATGAAAGTAGCAATAAATATGGGACTGAACAGGAGAGAATGTTTTTGTTACAAAGTACACTAACTTCTCTATGATTGGTAATAAAATCATTATGGAATATTGGAATTTTATTAAAAAGATATAACATCACTGAAAAATATAAAATTAATGACATCATATAGAAAGGGAAAAATATACAGGACTTTCTGATACACAGCATTTATAAAAAGCCTTGTACTAATGAATTAAATGTTGTGAAGAATTTGGGAACATTCCCTTGTGGAAAATGTGCTATATGTAAACATGTTGTAAATGAAGTGAATAAAATAAATGGCAAAATTTTTGATACAAAAGGCAAATATACATGTATGAGCAAAGGTGTTGTGTATGTCATATTCTGTGATTGTAACAAATACTATATTGGAGAAACAAAAAGAATGCTAGCAGATAGGATAAAAGAACATATTAGAGATGTTAAAAATAATAAAATTACTAGTCCTATTGCTGAGCATTTTAACTCAGTACACCATGGAAATATTGAGAATATAAAAGTGTCTGTTCTGGAACATGTTCCATTATATTATAATGATGTTGATAGGCAAAAAATATGTTAAGACAAAAGGAATGCATTTTGATTATGAAATTTGGGACTTTGCATCCACATGGAATGAACAGAGAATGTAACTGGCAATGTCTTGTTTAAGACTGTGACTTTAAATATATTTAAGCTATGTGATTTGATAGTTTAATTATGTAATTGATTGATTACTTGTTTTTTGTATATATTGCAAGTGTTTTATGAGTTTTACTGTTTTACTCTGTAAAGGCTGTTGGCCGAGGCGCTAGAGAAGGAACTGTTCAACGAAATAAATTTTATTGGAAGGTAGAGCTGGGACTCACTGATAGTCTTTGTTGTTTATATATATACATCTTGCTTGCTGTTGTTTTAATATGAGAGTTTTATACTTCAGTCAGTAATGTCAGACATGAGAGTTTCATACTTCTTAGTCTTTAGGAAATCCATGTTGATGACAATCCGGTTACTCTCCTACTAACTGGAATTATGGTAATATTGGTTATTTTACAGATTAGTACCTTGCAGGATGCGCAGTAGCAAATCCCGCCCCGACACGCCCCCGGGCCGGGCTACTGCATATTAACAAGTATCATCCTCATTACGCGATATAATTAGTAATAATTATTAATAATTAGCGTACAGAAACAATGCCAAACAGTTTTATAAATGTTATTGCAGGGGGGGATGCCCCCCTGCACCCCCCTACTTAAATATACCAACTCCGAGACGTCGCAACATTGTGTAAAAGTAGATATTTACTTTACCTTTTGCTTTGTATGAACATTTGCATTAATAATTAGCGTATAGAAACAACGCAAAACAGTTTTATAAATGTTATTGCAGGGGGGGGGAATGCCCCCCTGCACCCCCCTACTTATATATACCAACTTTAGTGTAAAACATTTCACATTTGAAGTTGCTGTCGCGGGCATGTTGACCTACAAATGCTCCAAAGTCGCGGCACTAAATACTTTTCTGTTAAATTGAAAATAGCTTACTCGGTGTTACTGTTAAGATGCAGACTCCTTTAGTGTAAAACATTTCACATTTGAAGTTGCTGTAGCGGGCATGTTGACAACTACAGCTGTCAGTCAAAGCTACCAATCATGACAGACACGCCCAAAGCTGCGCAGTACCGCCCACGAGGTACTAATCTGTAAAATTACTGTAATATTTAAAAGTTATCCTTGATTTTGGACTCTGGCTGTCATTAATCTAGTATAAACCTATGAACCTATTAGTTATGCACAAAACACGGCACAGCAATACACTGAATGCATCAGTCATACTTATTCCTTCTAGCATGTCGAGGGATCAGTTGCTATTATCCTCTCCTGCTCAGCTGGTGAACCTGGGAATATTGAGGCAATGTTACAATTGCCTCATGTACACAGACAACCCTCTCCTCCTCCCACAAAACACAAATACATGCGAGAGATGCAACTATACGGCCAAACTGGAGGCTGAGCTCTCTCAACTTAGGACTGGCAAGACCAGACAGGAGGAGAAGGTTACCACACACACTATAGACCCAGTCTCACATAGTACCATCACAACCTCAAATCATACACATAAACACACAAAGACATACTCGGAGGCTCTGATCAGAAATCTACCAAAACAGCAGAGGCCACCAAAGCAGACACCCAAACAACCACCACCTCAGAACACAACACCTGCAACACATAGACCTCACAGTCAGAGTGTCAAACAGTCACAGCCCTTAAGGCCAAACACAATGCCAGACACACTAGTCATTGGTGACTCCATAGTCAGACACACTGACATCCCGCTCACCAGACTGAGTAAGGAGAGAGTTACAGTAAGCTGCCTGTCGGGCGCTAGAATCCGCCACATAACGCAAGCACTCAGGTCTCTCAACAGCAGGTACAAATACGACTCAGTCATTGTCCACGCTGGTGTAAACGACCTGAGACGAACCTCCTTGGACTACATGAAAAGAGACATTGAGGAGCTCTTTGATTATGTAGCCCAGGCAGGTATGACCCTGACCTTGAGCAGTATCCTACCTTCACCAAGAATGATGCCACAATACAGAGATAAGATGATCAGCTTTAACAATTGGCTTAAACTCTGGTGTCATTCAAAGGGGATCCAATGTCTGTCTGCCTGGGATGACATGCTGGACAAGCCACGCTGCTTCGCAAGGGACGGCTTGCACCTGTCACCCCTGGGATTCCGGATATTGGCAAAGGCTATTGCCACCCCCATAGTGCCTTTTAGGCAAGGCTCAAATTCTAAACCTACCACCCTAGAACACAAAAAGGAAAAAACTAAGGGTAATGCTGCTCAATGCCAGAAGTCTAAATCTCAAAATGCACGCACTCGAGGCCCTTCTCAGTATGGAGAACATCGATGTCTGTGCTGTGACAGAAACCTGGTTCAAGGCTCCTGAGAGCACCCCAGCACTAACAGGTTTTACCTCATACCATGCGTTCCGCCCCAAAATCCGGACAATACCAAGAAAGGAGGGGGGGGTATCCATATTCATCAAGGACACCCACACCTCAAGACTGGTGGCAACGCACGATGCATCGGAGACCATCCAGGTGCAATTAACCATAGGCAAGACTGCTCTGCAAATTGTAGCATGTTACAGGCCACCCTCACAAACTCAGGAACCTCACATGGCTTTCCTGAAAACACTGGAGGGATAAATGTATCTCCAAACACCATCATACTAGGTGACTTCAATTACCCTAATATAGACTGGGAACACTACTCAAGCCCAAACACCCTAGCCCAAAAGTTCCTGGAATTCATAAACTCAAATGCCATGGAACAACTAGTCACCATCCCCACAAGAGGAGAAAACATACTTGATCTCATCATCACGAACATGGGAGCACAATGTTCAACACCGAAGTATACCCTCACTGGTGAGATCAGATCACAAACTAATCTTGCTGGAGGTCCTCATCCCACCCCCACCTGAAATAAAAAGACCACAGTAAAACTTCGAAAGCCGACTTCACACTTCTAAAGACTAGTGTGGTCTCCTTTAAGGCCCCCGAGCCGGCGGAAAACAGTACTCAAGCCGCTGAATCACTTACAAATGCCTTCTACCAGCACCTGCAGCACTGCATGGATAAGGCAATCCCAAGCAAAACAAAGACTCTTTGTACCAAGGGCAAGCGTCCAGTCTGGTGGACCCCAGCCATAAACAAACTCTACAACAAAAGGAGGAAGCTACTACAAGATAGAGCAAAATCCTTAAAAGGTAAGACACCCTTGATCACTATAAGTAAAAACTAAGAGCTCTCATAAAATCATCCAAAGCAAATTTTGAGAGAAAAATAGCTAAAGACTCAAAGGACAATCATAAGGCCTTCTTTAGCTATGTTAGAAACCTGGGAGGAAACTCCCAGATATGCTCAGAACTAGTTCAAAATGATGTGAAGATTACTGATCCTACAGACATTGCCAACATACTGGCTGACAAGTTCAGTGCAAACCCCCCCCCCGCCCCAAAAGGAGAGATATCTATACCAAATGGTTGCAGCCGCCCAAACATCTCAAACGCCCAAGTGAGAACTGCTCTCTGCAAAGCAAAAAACACAGCATCCATGGGACCTGATGGTGTCCCAGGCTGTGTGCTCCACGAACTCAGCGAGGAATTAAACCCACAGCTAGGACATCTGTTTAATCATAGTCTCACCTCTGGATACGCACTCCAGGAGTGGCGCACTGCGACTGTGGTCCCACTTCACAAAGGCGGTGCCTCCACAGACCCTGGAAATTACCGGCCCATTAGCTTGACAAGCCTTATCTGCAAAGCTATGGAGAGGATCATAATGGACCTCATAAATAAAGACATAGGGAATTTGCAGACTTTGGATCCAACCCAGTTTGGCTTTGTCAAAGGCAGATCATGCCTTTTAAACTTGGTTGACTTTTTTCAAACAGTCACCAAAGCCATTGATGAGGGAAAGGCAGTCCATACAGCCTACCTCGATCTGGCGAAGGCCTTCGATACAATACCCCACTCGGGTATCATTGAAAAACTCATCAGCTTAAATGTTAACCCATACATCACAAGATGGGTTGCAAACTGGCTGAGTGACAGAACCCACAGGGTCAGAGTTGCTGGCGCCATGTCAGACTCAAAGCCTGTCACAAGTGGTGTCCCACAGGGCTCAGTCCTGGGCCCACTCTTGTTTGGCATCTACTTTTCCAAGTACAAGCAAACACAGGAGGGTTATGGCTGACAAAGTTTGCAGATGACTGCAAACTGGGCCAGAGTCGAAAACACATCTGACACAGATATCCTTCAGAAGGGTCTCACAGAAACGGATGACTGGTGCCAGAGCCATGGCCTAAAGTTAAATGCCAAAAATGCATAGTCATACCCTTCGGGAAAAACAAGGTTACCCCTAGCTACCATATAGGTGGTAATCCTCTGAGCACAGAAGAAGTTATCAGGGACCTGAGGACCCAGGTTGACAGTAGCCTGTCATTCGACACCCATGTAGCTAAAGTAGTTAGGAAGACCTTCTACATTGCCCACCTCATCATGAAGGGATTCACATCTAGATCAAGGGAGGTCATAGTCTCCCTATACTCATCACTCATCAGACCAATGATTGAGTACAATGCCCCATTCGGAATGTATCTGACCCGACACTTGCAGCAGCTGGAGAGGCCACAAAAGTTCCTCACCAAAAGGATAAAGGGTCTCAAAATCTGTCCTATGCTGCCCGACTGAAAGAACTCCAGCTCTATTCAGTCGCCACCGCTTGCTCAGAGGTGACCTTTGCCTGACATACAAGGCCATGTCAAACCCAGAGTTGATGAATATGCTTCACCTCAAAAATCTAGATCCATCAGAGCCACAAGGGCGGAGACTTAAACCTCGACACGGCTATTAATAGGACGTGCTGGAGGGATAGATTCATCACCCAAAGACTCCTATGCTGTGGAACAAAATCCCGGTATATGTGAGGCAGAGCACCTCGCTGGCCTTGTTCAAGAGAAATCTTGACCAATGGATGGGAGATCGCATATACTCCAGGGATTACCTCAGTGTCACTGCTAGACAGAGGCACAGCAAAATAATGGGTATAGTTCCCCATACAAAAGGGGTGGCTTAAGCCACAAAACTATGGGCTAGGCTTATAAATGCCCTCGGACAGATAGCCTAGTATGAACCTATGAACCTATGAACATATACTCCAAATTCAAGATTTGACATAACTAATGAAAGAAAATTTAAATAATCTCAAACATAAAAATGTACACTAACCTGTAGCACCTGTAACCTGTAACATCCTTCAGTAGGTTTGTAAGCATGTACCCTGAAGTGGACAGTTGGTTCAATTGAGCCAGCAGGGAAACCTACCCAGTATTGCAGTAATAAAACATGGCCATAATCACTGCCACATACAGTACCAGGAGCTGAATTCAGAACTCCACTTTCACAACCCCTCAACAAAACTAGTTCTAAACTCATAGTTACTATCCACAAAAGGAATATATAATAAATATTGTTTAAAATACATAACTAATAAGAGATAATAAAACCTTCAACAATGGCCGCATCTTCTCAGCTGAGCTAAAATCCTGCAGACCAAAGCAAAAAGAACAAGGCAAACTACCTAGAAAACCAGACTCCTAAGCAATGAGCGAAAAAATATCCAGTTAGCAATATAAATAACACACCTGCATTAACACAAATACACTCACACACACTGAAATTACTGCACACTCAGAGAGCAGGAAAACTAGCAACCGGTAAAAAATTGAACATTTAATACAAAGCTTTACAATATATAAACCATGTGACATGAAAACAAGAAGTACATCATATACTTACTGTCTACTTACATTTCTCCAATAATGAATACAAACACAAGAGATGCCATCAGTAACACACAGTTTAAATCAGAATCTCCCAAACATAAAAAATGTTCACTTACCTGTAATGTCCAAGTGTGTAGTCTAAACAAGTCTCATTAATTCTTCAAGCAGCCATCTCCTACAAAGCTGACTGCTTCTCCAGATGACTTGCACAGACTCTACAGAACAGCTTTAACAGCAGAATATAGCCGTTATGTGTAAAACTTATTAACAAATTCCAAGCACCTAACACAAATCTTGACAGTCATTTATAATCCCATTGTCACCAACCACAAAGAGTTAAATTCTAAAAAAAATAGCAATTTCTAAAAAAAAGTTGCACTAACCTCTTGTCCAACCTCCCATTATGACTGAGTTCCACAAATGAGCTGAATTCTGTAGAAAGTGACTCGCATATCATTTCATTAAAACAGTATAACCCACACACAAACAATTAAGCATGCCTTGTCTCTCCACAGGATGCACCTGGACAATTGTGATGACTGCATGAATAGATTACATTGGTTAACACATTGAAATAAATACATACATTGAAATGAATAAGACATTTAAACAGCTTAGCATGTAAACCTTTCATTCAATGACATGAAAATCAATACCAAGCCAGAAACCAATGCAGTTAGCACCTCATCAAGTTGAATATGACATTTTTCACCTCTGATGGCACACACTGTTTAATCCAGTATGTCCAAGATCAGAAACACTTAACACAAAGCCAAGAATGACTGTAACAATTTTACAATAATTAACATGAATAAAACATTTAACTTAGGCTTCTCTTACCACAAACTGAGAAGTATGTAACTATTTTTATATGTTTAGTCAATGTTATAACAAACTTCAAGAAACTGTACATTTTCAGTGGAGAGTGATATCTGTAGAAAATGATAATAAAGTTACATGTACAGCTTTAAGTGACCTATTTAAAGTCTTGTAATAGAGTTGGAACAGCTGTGAAAAATAATTTCTGTGAAAACCTAGGAAACACAAATATCAGCTGCCCAAGAGGAGAGTTGTAGAAACAGACGTTGGCATAAAGAGAAACACATTAAGGATGCACTTCTGCAAGAACCAAAACCTCTAAATATATGAATTGGGTTAAACTTACAGAAATTGGCATCTCAGGATGGCCTGAAACACAAAAGCAAAAAGTATTTTGACTGATATACTTTTTTTAGTAGTCATGTAAACATGTTATGGTCTTGAAATGCACTCACTAGTGCACATATTGTCTATAAAAATACCATGCAAATACCTTTTGTCTAAGTCTTCTTGCCACACTGTAAAAGATCTCACCCTTCAGTGCAGACAGGGCAGCACATACTGCCTCTCCACTCCCACATACTGCAAGTCCATGCTGGTCACCCAAGAGTCACCAGGAAAGCTGACAGAAGCATGTTATGCCCACTAACTCTGCTTACATACAAGGATGTGACGTAGTCACGTGTCATAGGCTCATGGGAGTTGCAAATCAGTTGATCTGTGAGGACATTTTAGCTTTGCCAGTGCCCACCCTTAGGCCTTTCCTCCTTTTTCAATAAGGGCCAGGTCATTCATACCATGGATGAATTTATGCATACCGAACCAGTTATCATTTGTAAAGGAAGACAGTATGTCACACTGTTTAACTTAGAGAGTTAGTTTGTAAGAGGTGGGCATGACCGGCCTTAGGCATAGGCGAACTAGGCAACCGCCTGGATTGCCATACAGGCCAGCCTCATAAAGGGCGCAAATTTAATGAAATTGTTTTCTCCGCTGCATGTTTTTTTTTTACTTTTTCTTCCACTTTTCCGCCCATTCTGTAGCATTTGCACCCCCCCTTCTGTAATCTAAAGCATGACTTCACCAGCCCCCTGCTGTATTCTTCCATTCCCTCCCCCCTACATCTGTGATCAGTCAGTGGCTACTCTTCTTTAGTTTTATTTAAAGCATCCAATCAGTGATACTTTCGTACCACCCGCCTCTCATTCCTTTCTTCATTAATGCGATAGAGGTGGACGGATCTATTAGCTTTCTTCACTTCCTGGACATGCGTGCATCAGTGGCCTGGTTATTTCTACCATGCGGGTGACACGGGAGACAAAGAGCAACTTTTTTTAAAAAGTTCCTTTGCTTTGCAAGAAGGTAAGTCCAGTTCTTTAGCTCCAGAAAGCAAATTACTCCTTATCAGGCTATATTGCTAAAGACATCTATCGTGTATTATTGACGTAAACAGTGATTTCAATTGAAAATGTTTCTCCTGATCTTTTCTCCTCCTGAAAATACACATGTCCAGCTGGACTGTATGCTAAGCTAACAAATAAAATATTAAAGTAAATAATAAGGAAAGGAAACCCCATCCACCCGTCCAGTCTAGGACCTGCTGTTCTGTATCAGCTAACAAAGATTTTAATATTTATTAAAATAAATTATGAAAGGAAAACCTATCAAATATAGAATGTAGGAACAGTGGTTTTGTTGTATTAGTCACTACCTGCAATTTACTGTCGGTAGAGATTTTTCTCTCCTTAGATACAAGTGACAATATAACGGGATTTTTTGGGATTTTTTTCTCCTTCCAGCCAAGTCTGGGGTATCGTCACTGGGAAGAGGGCAATTTTTTAGCGTAACACAAAGTTGTCTAAAGGCGATGTAATGAGATATCTGTGTACCCACAATTCAAAGCGAGAATAAGTGCAGTTTTTTCAACGATTTTATAATCTTTGATGTTGTATAAAGTGTTCTGTTTTATACAAAATTCTTGCATACCCTGTGGTCCTCCTCTGTTTATAACTGTAAACAATTACAAGTAAAAGCAGAGAGTTTGTCTATATTGTGTATAGTGCTTGCATGCACTGTGAGTATGCAAATAAGGTAACAGTTTTTGATCCTGGTGTTTCTAGTGAAGCACTGGATAGTGATCATGAAAAGAATAGAAATGTTTGTTTAGTTTTGAATTGTATGGTGGTTTAAGTGATTTTTTTTTTTTGGCATGATAGTGTTTTGGTGCTTGCAAGCATGTAGGTTTTTTTGTCTTAATGTTTTCAAGGGTAACATTTTCTGTTAAAGTGCAAGACACAAACATAGTAATCAAATTTATCAGAATTTTTAAGTAAATATCTATAACTCAAGTCTATTCCAGCACAATTTCTCCAAAATCGCAAGTTTTAGAAGAAATCTGTGTAGATGTTTACTTGGTGTTCACTCTTGGTGTTCCACAGGGCTCTATTCTAGGCCCTCTCCTTTTCACTCTATTCATAAATGACCTTCAATTGGCCTTACCCCAAGCAACTTGCATTCAATATGCTGATGACTCCACACTTATCTGCTCCGCAAAAACTTCCTCTGAGTTATAAACCCTTACTCAAAACGTCTTCAACACAGTCGAGACATGGTTCTTAAAACGCTGTTTACTCTTGAATGCTAAAAAAACCAAACTCCTCCTATTTAAGCCTACTTCTAGGTCCCCCCCACTAGAATTCTCCATCTCTTCTAACAATGGTACTGTTATATCCCCTGATTCTACCACTAAGCTGCTAGGTGTGACTATCGATAACAGCCTTACTTTTGATACTCATATTAACAATACCATTAAAATAGTCAATCGAAAACTGGGCTCCCTCTACAGAATTAAAACATTCTTAACTCCCAATGCTAAAGCTACACTTGCCCACTCTCATCTTATTTCTACTCTCCTCTATGCTTCACCCATTTACACTAACCTCAAGAAGAACAATCTCTCTAAATTAGCTAACACTCTCAATAACATACCTAGATTTGTCACCGGAAACAAATATAGAACCCATCACTGTCTGAATCTACAACAACTTCACTGGCTAGAATTTCACAACATGCTATTACTCTCTCAACTTACCTTTGCCCATAGAATATTCTACCAACCCAACAATACACCTATCCTCTCTAATCTCTTTACCCTTATACAAACCTAAATTCCTTCGTCCTCTAACAAACTTCTAGTTACTATATGTAAATCTAATAACTCAGCTGGTGACTTTTTCTCCAACACCATTGGTAAGTCTTGGAATCAGCTTCCCACTGAACTCACTTCCATCACATCTCCTATTCTCTTTAAACAAAACTAAAAACACACCTAATAAAACACTGGCTGTGCCCCTGTCTCAATCCTGACTAACCATGGCTCAGCAGTCTCTCACCTTTCTATCCTCCCTACTCTAAACCTGCTCTCTACTATTGCAGTCTCATACTTGTACACTTTCCTCTCTTTTCTTATCTATCATGTTCTTTTTTTTTTTCTCTTACCTCCTACCATATTAGTCCAAAACTGCTAATTTTATGTATTACTAAACCAGGACTTAATTCTCATGTTGTGCACAATACTTACTTATCCTATCAAACTTTGTTCCCTTCATTTTGTTTTGTATTGACTGTCTGTACAATTTGTGAAGCTTTTCTCCCCGGGCCTCTGCTGAAAATGGAGTTGTCTCCAGTTAGACTAGCCCGGTTAACAAATGTTAAATAAATAAAAATAAATAAAATAAATAAATGTTTAGTACATTTGTTTACCATCAATGTCTAAGCAAAGTACCCCTTTTCAGTGAATTCCTGGGGAGGTACAAAAAGAAAATGTGATGCAAAGTACAAATAATAATCAAAATAATCAGATGTGCTATAAAGTACAAATATGGTATTGTAGGCATGAATGTTTACAAAGAAATAGCAGCTGTTTTGTGCACCTCAATACTAGTATACAGTTCTATCAGTCTGGAATAGTTTGGGACAATGTTTCAGTTAAGATAGAAGTAAATGCTTTGGAGTGGAAAATAAGACATTGTAGCAATATTTAAGAAGACTATGCTGGTGAGATAAATAGATCAGTAAGAGGTGGAGATATATCTATTATTTATTGGGTTGGAGAGCATATGCAGAGACAGTTGTTGAATTAATGATGCTTTATTGTGTTTTTGAAATACTTTACATGAATTTGCCTCAGATACAGAATTCCATAGTTTGAAGATGGTGCTGGAGTATAGTGAGTTGCCAGCAGTGGTTTTAGGTTTTAGTTATATTCAGTAGTAGTTTCCCTTTGGAGCCTAAGGGTTTGCTAAGGCTTTATAAGCATGCTCAGGCTTGGACATCTTTCTGGAGTTTATGGGCTGACAGTAGTTGAGTGAGTAAGAAAGTGGGGTAGTTTGAAGCAGTTAATGGCTATGCAGTGGCGGGTCCAACTAGGTAGGCGGGATACGAATTTGGTTATTTGCTGTTACAGTGGTTGTTAAACTTGTGAAAACTGGAGCAACATATAAGATGGCAGGTATTAGGTAGGCTGTGGCAATACGAATCCTAGCAGTTTCATGTGAAGGAATATTTTGTTTGTAGAGGCTGTCTAGCTTTTGACTTGTTGAAATTCACTACTGTGATGGAAATTTCCCCCTGGGCCTCCACTGAATATGTGCTCTGTCTAGTTCAACTTTCCCATCAGTAAATTCAAGTAAGTACATATTTTTATGGTTTGTTGGAAATGGTAATTGTATTTCATTTGGTTTTGTATTGTAATTTGGCATGTGATGTCTTAACTTTTTGTCATTCACAAAGGTTGTTGTGAAGTGATCATTCGCTGAAGTCTGAAATCAGGTCCATCGTGATAAGTTATATATTTTCATCTAGTTCTCTCATTCTCGTTAAATGCGGTTTTGCTCGCATTGCCGTAACTATCTGACCTTTTAGTTATCCTAACATTGGCTCTACACCAACATATAAGCATTTCAAGTGGTCAGCTCAAATTTACAGTACTTGCTGCTACTGTGTGGTTTCAAAGAAGGGTGCATTTCTGTCTGGTGTGACCACACACGTGCTTACCATGTAAATATTGTATAACTCTTAAGTACAAAAACTGAAATATATCTAGCACAAGTATTTTGCTCTTAGTGCTGCTGTAGCTATCCAGTTGATAGCAATGCTATCAACTGGATAGTTACAGCAACACTAAGAGCAAAATAAGTTTGCTAGTAGCATCCCTAACAGGGCTGGTTTCCAACAAGCAGATACACATTTCAGTTGGCCCCTTAATTTCTCACCTCTAGCTGCTGCAGTTATGCTTCAACAAGTGTGTTTCTCTGCTTGATGATATTTGTGTATGAAACTGAAATGATCTATTAACTCTACAGTATAAATGCACTGTAATAGAAATATTGGTTTCTTTCTGCACTCACAAATTTGGTCGTTTAACAAAGCTCAGAACTGTAGTAAAGATTACTTTTAGGTGGCTACAAATGTGAATATTTTGTACGTGGTGTAGTTAGTAGATGGGGTTGCACCTGTACAAACAATCATCTAGTCTGTTGGGGCTGTAGGGAGCCATGCTATGTGCTGTAAAATCATGCTTTGGATTACGGAGTGGGAGGAGGGCGCAAATGCTACAGTATGGGTGGGGTTGTGTAGAAAAAAAGTAGAGGATGTCTTGAGTAGTGGAATTACCTAACTTACATTCAAATTTCAGTAATAAACCTTAGCAACAAGTGTCTTTCTGTGGGACATTGGGAGAGAGGGTTGTTCAAATGTGTAGCTGTTTTGCTGCACTCCCATTTATTGTGATACCACTTTATTTAGTTGTAGTATGAACAACAGCAGATTAGACTGTGCAGTGATGCTTTGGAGAGAGGTGTGTAAACACGGAATGTTGACTTGGAGTACTGTTTTTGCTTTAAAAGTTGCAGTTTGTAAATGAGGCTTTTTCGTGAATGATCAATAGTTTTGTGTAATGTTCTTTTGCAGTCATACCTCCCAAGTGTAATTAATTACCAAGAGCATTTCTCATTTGATGTTCTTAAAAACTTCACGTTCCTCCTTTCACAAATTCAATACTGTCAATGTTTCTAATTGGGAAATAAAAATGAATCTGATTAATCCATCAAACAATTCTAAAAGTAAAAAAATATCACATTTAACTATCCTGTGATCTTCTTAGTTGAAGTTGTAAGTAAGCTATGAAAGTGTTCCATATTTTGCCATTTCCCCACATTTTAAGAGGAAGTGTTGATATGGAAGGTTGACACCGTCTCCCTGATTTTGACTCAGGTTTTCACTGCATTCCTCCTAAAAAGGGTTGACCTTGGGAGAAAAGGTGGTGTATTACATAAGTTTAGAATTCGGACCACATTAGATATCTGCTACTCACAGCTCACTAATTTTGAATAGAACAAGGTACTTGATAATTGCTTTTATTTTTAGTTTTTTGTTACCTTCTGGATGGTTCACACCTTGCTTCTTAGCTTCAACTGTGGATACTATGTGTGAGCTGTGTATCCAAGGCTGTGGTTTAATAAGCACCTGCCCACCAAATGATATGAGGTGGTGTAATTTTTTTTCTTGGAGAGAGAAACATTTTGTGTGGAAATGTCCCTTATGTGTGAACCTATGTGTAATGAAGGTGTATTTGCATAATGGCAATAGGGTTATTGCCAATCAATTATCTGACAATGATACAGTACCTTTAACATGAACTGTGCCAACTGAAACCTACAGGTTTTTTTAAATGACCCAAGTAGACATGACAGTTTTGTAACATTGCACTGTCAAACTTCGCATATAAAAATCTACATCTAATGACAGTAGTGGAATGCAATCTGACAATATTACAATGTCTGTTTTGAAGCATGAACTGAACCAGCTAAATTAATGTGTCTTGACATTACTCAGGTGGACCTGACAGTTTGGCGAGTTAAATATTTAACTGTTAGATATTGCATATAGAAATGTGTCTAGTAGCCAGCAATGAAATAAAATCTGACTATTTCAAAGTCTTTAACATGAACTGTGCCAACTGAAACCTAACATTTTCAAAATTAGTCAAGCAGACCAAACAGTTTGTAAAAGTTAAACATTTATTGTAAAGTATTGCATATAGAAATGCATGTCTAGCAGCAGATAAAATGTGACAAATTTGGATGTCTAAGATGAAGTGCACCAACTGAAATCTAATGTCTTCAACTTAAGTGGAACTGAAAGTTTGTACAAGTTCAACTGGTGAGCACTGCATATAGAAATGTACATCTAATGGGCAGCAATGGAATAAAGTCATCTGACAATATTAGAATGTCTTAAGTATGAACTGTATCAACTAAATGTCTTGAAATTACTCCAGTGGACCTTGACAGTTGTGCAAGTTAAACATTTAACTGTCAAACATTGCATATAGAAATGTCTAGTAGCCAGCAATGAAATAAAATCTGACAAGGTTTCAATGTCTTTAGCATAAATTGTGCCAACTGAAACCTAATGTTTTCAAATAGTCAAGCAGAAGAGACAGTTTGTACAAGTAAAACACTTTATCGAATACTGCAGACAGTAATGTACATTTAATAGCCAGCAAAGGAATACTTAAATGACAATCTTCCATGTCTTTCACATGAAGTGCAACAATTCAATCACACCTGACAGATTACACAAGTTAAAGATTTCACTGTCAAACATTGCATTTACAAATGTACATCTAATGGGCAGCAATGGAATAAAATCATCTGACAATATTAGAATGTCTTGAGGTTGAACTGTATCAACTAAATGAATGTCTAGTAGCCAGCAATGAAATAAATTCAGACAATATCAACTAAATGTCTGGTAGCCAGCAATGAAATAGTCTGACAATATTTCAATGTCTTTAGCATTAATTGTGCCAACTGAAACCTAACATTACCAAACTGGTCAACCAGACCTGACAGTTTGTACAAGTGCAATATTTTACTGTCCAAAAGTACATATAGAAATGTACTTGACACAGTAATGGAATAAAATCATTTGACAATATCGCATATAAAAATGTACTTGATGTACTTGACACAGTAATAGAATAAAATCATTTGACAATGTCACAATGTCTGTCTTGTCTTAAATGTGTCTTCAAAATACTCGAGTGGACCTAACAGTACACTGCTATTCTGTAAAACTGCCAGCTGAGTTTCAAGGTACCACATACGTCTATTACCCGTAATGGATAAGAAACATTGCCAATACAATTCTGAGAAATTCACTTGCTGTTGGTAAGTTACTTGCATGCAAAGTTCAAGACAGCAGTCACTGTAGTAGTAACAGTTTTCCTTTTTGGCCTCTGGGTCAGCATACAGCTGCAGCACCACCAGATCACAATGTGCAGCTGTCTTTGAAGTATGTGGAATTGATGGTTGACCTGTGAAGAGCATGAAGCACATCAGGGTATATAGTAATGTGTTAATGTAGGCAGTCATGCACACTGCAGAATTAATGCTACACTAGACCAAATGATAATGTTAATTAATATCAATGCACCTCGCAAAAAACAGTTAATACTGCCGTTCATGACTGTAGATAAACTCTCTACACTAGCAACAAATCAAGCAGGTTTATTAAGGAGAATTCGGCCTTCAATTGCAGTCTTAACAACAATATAAGGTGTCTATTACAGTATGATTTTTCATGCATTTGAACATTGGAAGAACTGGAGTGGCTTTTGTGGGAATGGCCCATCTGTGGGTGTGGCTCAAATAGGGGTGTTCCTTGAGTATTGTGTGGGTGGGGCTTAAGGAGGCACCAGAGAAGTACTTCGCCTAGGGCGCTGTTTCAGCTAAGGCCAGCCCTGGAGATGGGTAAGCACAGTGTCATAATATATACCTCCACCACATGCATTTATTTGTTGCAGTGGATTTACATTTAATGGTCCTAGTATTAGCTGGGCAATTTGGGTCATGGATGTATAAGAGTTTTTGGACTACTGGATCAATTGTAAGTAGTAAAGCCTCCATGCTCCACCTTAGTAACACACTATAACCCTGACCTTAACTCTAACCTGCATCTTAATTTAAAAAAGCTGTTCCCATAACACTACCACTACAGAAGACAGTTGGGACTCTTATCACACACATGCATGTGGGCACACACAAGCACACTAAATCTATCCCATAACCTAACCCAAAACACTCTCAATCACACACACTCTTTATTAATCCTTTGACCTAATCTATCCCCTAACTCTAAACATGCATAATCATACACACTTAATTCACCCCCTTACCTGACCCTTACTGTAACCATAACCCTTATACATTAGCAAACAGACACACACTCACACCTTCTACACATCCCTGTTACCTGTTGTAATGAAGCATATACACGGCAAAACCTCTTTTTGATAAAGTGGGCATTTAACCAGAAAACACCAATGTCTTTCTGTCCACCAAAACAATCATCTACAAATCAGAGCCACTAAACAGAAGTTGACAAATGAGCATTTAGGTCAAAAGCAAGACTCCTTATATATATATATATATATATATATATATATATATATATATATATATATGTGTGTGTTTGTGTGTGTGTGTGTGTGTGTGTGTGTGTGTGTGTATACACACATCTATATATATATATATATATATATATATATATATATATATATATATATAAAATGGACCACCAGCCCAGTGGACTAACCATGTTAACAAAAGACAAATAAATAAAACAAACATTATGGTATCTGTAAATTAAAACACATGAATTACAGGTGGAATTCCAGCTTGCTTTACCCAATTATACATTGGTAAAGTTTTAATTACTACAGCACACAGGAGGAACAATCATCTCATCCACAGACAGCCCCCATACCCTTTGCTTACCCAAAGCAACTGGTTTGACCCTGCCAAGTTAAAAATGGTTACTTTGATGTATTTTTCTTGCATATAAGCATTAGCTATGACTTCTATTCCACCTAGTTTCACCCAAATTCATAAAAGTCCTGCAATGCCAGAATTACAGCAGCAAACAGCAGAGCCAATAATTTTATTCACAGACTGCCTCCATCTCTACTGCCTAAGCACAGTACCTGGTTTAAGACTGACATTAAAAAAGAAAATAATGATTTCATTAACAACTTTCATATAGACAGTAATCTCAACTTGTATTCCATCGTGCTTCTCCTAAATACACATTAGTTCAGCAAACCCACAATTACAACAATAAACAGCAGGAAATTAATTTCTTCCGCAAAAAGAATCAATATACATTGCCTAACAAATGTATGTCGTTTGACCCTGCCAGGATAAAGGATATTAATAACACTGGTTACATTAGTATATATTTGCTGCACAGAAATAATAGCTAGAATTAGTCTTCTAGCTTGCATCACCCAAATACAAATTTGTCTTGCAAATCCAGAATTGCAATATCAAAGAGGAGAGCCATTCATTTCATCTTTAGACAGTCCTCATACCTATGGCATAACAACAGTTTCCAGTTTGACCCTGACAGGATAAAAAAAATATATATATATATATATATATATATATATATATATATATATATATATATATATATATATATATATATATATATATATATATATATATATGTATATATATATATATATATATATATATATATATATATATATATATATATATATATATGTGTGTGTGTGTGTGTGTGTGTGTGTGTGTGTGTGTGTGTGTGTGTGTGTGTGTTACAACCCAAGAGGTAAGACACATCAGGACAAGACAAGACACAAGTCATGGAAACCTGTATTTAGCAAATACACAACAGAGAGGTAATCTGTCGTAAGATAAATGTAAATTCCAAGTATAGACAGATGACTGAGCATCACTGGTGTTATTACATGTAGAAATTATTTCCATCTGACAGCAAGAAATCTCAAATCATTCTTTCATGATACCCGGAACCAAATCTCGAAACTGCAAAATGTTTAATTTAGTAATCTCACAAAATAGCATAACAATATGGAAAAGTGCTGTAGAAGGGAAAAAAATATGGAATAAGTTAAAAATGTGTTTATTGTAGTGGAAGGCAATCATCTCTGGTATCTTAACAATGGTGGCTGTATCCCTCACAATTCCCTACTTAAGTACTCCAGCTGTGAGGGAGGCAACAAAAGTCTAATGCAACCCTCATTTTGAAGTGTCATGACCTCAGAACTGGTAGAATAAAGCCGGAGGTTACAGGGAATAGTGGTGCCCTCATTGGGGTGCAGAGGGTTTACCCCACTAGCAAGAATTATAAAGTTTACACATCTCAATAGCTGCTTCAGTATACTTCCTACAGTATACAAACAACAATTTATTTTGTAATATTTTCAATTTACTGCAAAGCAGAATGCTTATGGAATAGAGCCCAAAACATTTGGCATTGCAAAAAAGTGGGCTTTTTTTTTGGAGAAGGACTATAGCCTTCAACAGCCCACAATACCACACCTTCCATATTCGCAAATGATACAGAGCGGAGAAACTGACTTTGCTAAACTTCTAAACTTAGCATACTGTGACTGCGTTAGTCAATCAGATTGGAATACATGCAGTGAATGATTGACTTCAACAACTGGCTAAGCTTCTGGTGTCATTCTAAGGGGATCCAGCATCTGTCTGTCTGGGATGACATAATCGACAGACCACAATGCTTTACAAGAGATGGCCTACACCTGTTGCCCTTGGGATTCCGGATACTGGCTAAGGATCTTGCCACCCCTATAGTGCCTTTTTTAGGCAAGATTCAAATAACAAATTCATCACCAACAGGTACAAGCAAGCAAAATCTGAGGGTAATGCTACTCAATGCTAGAAGTCTAAACCTCAAAATGCACTCACTCAAGGCACTCCTTAAAATGGAGAACATCAACATCTGGTTCAAGGCTCCAGAGAGCACCCCTGCATTACCAGGCTATAATTCATACCACACCTTTTGGCCACCTAACCTGGACTGAAACACTAAAGACAGAGGCGTGTCCATATTCATTAAGGATATCCACACCTCCAGGCTAGTTGCTCAGCATAGTGCATAGGTTCATAGCTAGGTACTAGGCTATTGGCCCTAGGGCCTATATAAGCTTATCCAAATGGTGCTCTGGCTTTTGCCACAAGCTAATCATCATAGACATCCACATCCCGCCCCACCCCCCATTAGGGAAACTACCATAAAAAATTTCTCCAAAGCCAATTTCACGCTTCTTAAGACAGAAGTGGCAAACTTCAAGACACCCATGCAGATGGACAATACAGGTACGACTGCTGACTCCTACACAAATGCACTTTATAAGCACTTACACGAGTGCATGGATCATGCTATCCCTAACAGAACCAAGATGCTATCCTCCAAAAAAAGGAAGCCAATCTGGTGGTACCCTGTCATAAACAAACTCTACAATAGAAGAAAGAAACTGTTGCAAAAAAGAACAAATCCCATGACTGGAAGAACTCCCTGGTCAGCCTCAGTAAGAAGCTGAGATCCCTCATACAATCCTCCAAAGCTAGCTATAAAAACAAAATCGCCACTGATTCTAAAGACAACCACAAAGCATTCTATAGCTATGTCAAGAATCTCAATGGTAACACTCAGATCTGCTCTGAGTTACAAATCAATGGCACTAAATATACAGAACCAACAGATATTGCCAACATCCTGGCAGATAGGTTCAGTGCTAACTTTACCCCCCTATCACCCCCTAAAGAGCCCCTCTCTACACCAGAAGAATGCAAAGTTCCTGTAATCATGGCTGCACAGGTAAAAAACACACTCTCCAAAGCCAAGAACACAGCATCCATGAGACCTAACAACATCCTAGGCTGCATTCTACATGAACTACAGAACAAACTGGCACCCCACCTAAGTACCATGTTCAATCATAACCTCACCTCAGGCTTTGTGCCCAGTGAATGGTGCACAGCAAAGGTTATCCCACTCCACAAAGGGGGAGCCACCATGGACCCAGGAACTACCACCCCATTAGCCTGACGAGCCTGGTCAGCAAGGCCATGGAATGTATCATCATGAAACTTATAAACAAAGACATTGGTAATCTCCAAACTCTGGAACCCACCCAGGTCGGGTTTGTAAAAGGCAGATCATGTCTCCTAAACCTGATAGACTTCTTTGAAGCAGTCACCAAAGCTGTAGACCAGGGTAAGGTGGTTCACACAGCCTATCTAGATCTCGCCAAGGCTTTCAACACCATCCCTCACTCTGGAATTATAGATAAACTCACTAAAGTAGTTATAAATCCCTATGTCACAAGATAGGTTGCCAACTGGCTCACTGACAGAACCCAGACTGTGAAAGTAGCAAACTCCAAATCTGACTTCAGACCAGTGACAAGTGGAGTACCACAGGGTTCAGTCCTGGGTCCTCTACTGTTAGGTATCTATGTCTCTGAAGTACAGACTAACACAGAAGGTCTTTGGCTAATGAAGTCCACAGATAACTGCAAACTAGGAGCCATAATCGAAACTCCTAATGATGTGGACAGCCTACAAAAGGGCCTCACTGAGACAGATGCCTGGTGTCAAAGCCATGGCCTCAAGCTCAATGCCAAAAAGTGCACTGTCATCCCCTTTGGTAAAAACTCTGTACCCATAATCTACCACATAGGTGGTAGTCTACTTAACACCAAAAGTGTGATAATACACCTTGGGACACAGGTGTAAAGGTGTAAAAGGAGTAGTCGCTCCTTTGATAATCACATCGCCACAGTAGTTAGGAAATTCTTCTCCGTGGCACACCTCATCACAAAAGGTTTCTCATCCAGGAAAAAAGAGGTCATTGCTCCCCTCTACCAGTCACTCATTAGACCCCATTATAGGGTATAACACCCCTTTTGGTATGTACCTCACAAAACATCTACAACAACTGGAAAGGCTGCAGAAATACGTCACAAAAAGGATTACCAGCCTCAAACAGATGCCATACGCAGACCGTCTCAAAAAATTCCAGCTTTACTCCATTGCATATCGCCTACTCAGAGGCGATCTCTGCCTAACATACAAAGCTATGTCAAACCCAGAGCTGTTGGACATGGTTCACTTAAAGAAATCCCATGCCCTCAGAGCTACATGCTCTAGGGACCGAAACCTTGTCACCACAATAAATGGAACATGCTGAAGGGATAGATTCTTGTCCCAGAGACTTCCCATACTCTGGAACAATCTACCTATCTATATCAAACAAAACTCCGCATTAGCACTCTTCAAGAAAAATCTTGATGATTGAATGTGAAACAGGAAATTCACCCTAGTGATCATTCTGTGGCTCTACTCAACAGGGGCACAGGAAAATAATTTTCTTTGGTGGCGAAAACCAGGGTACCATTTTGTCTAGGCTTATATAGGCCCTAGGGCCAATAGTCTAGTTCCTACCTATGAACCTATATATTCCAAATTCAAGAGCTGACATAAATAACTAAAGAGAATTTAAATAATCTCTCAAAATGGAAATGAACACTAACCTGCAGCATCACTCAGTAAGCTTGTAAGCATGTACCAGAATGTGTTACTGGAAACATATTTTTGTGTGAAGCAGACTGTTTCAATTGAGCCATCAGGAAAATCTACCCAGAGCAGCAAAACATGGCCCTAATCACTACCACATACAGCACCAGGAGGTGAATTCAGAACTCGGGTTTCACACCCCTGAACAAAACTAGTTCTAAACTTTTTGTCACCATTCACAAAAGGAAAATGCAATAAATACTGTATAAAAATACCTAACTAATAAAACACAGTAAAACCTTCAGCAATGACCACATCTTCTCAGATGAGCTAAAATCCTGCTGATCAAAGCAAAAAGAACGTGGTAAACCTCCTGGAAAATCATAACCCCCAAGCAGTCAGTGAAAACATAGTCATTTACCAATGTAAATAACTCTCCACAAACACAAACACAGCAAAATGACTGCACATGCTGAAGGAATGAAAACTGGCAACCCATAAAAATTAAACCTATAATACAAAGCTTTACACTATATAAACCATACAACATGGAAACAAGAAGTATATCAGATGCATACTTTCTACTTAAATATCTGCAGTACACCAAAACACAAGAGATGCCATCAATAATACACACTCTAAATCGGAATCGGCGATAGTGTAGTGTACTGGCTCACCGTCAGTACTGCGCAGGAGTGGGCATGGCTATGTTGATTGGCGTTAAAAGTTGCATATGAAATGAGGCATGATTGACGTGACATTCATATTAGCAGTGACATCATGCATAGAAGTAAGGTGGCCGAATGTAAGTCAAGTGTGCAAGTGTAAACTCCCATTACAGTTATCTACTCTTCCAATGTACAATTTCCAGATCCCCTTAAATGTGAATGCATACACGTACATCGGTTACTTTTATAAAACTACAATTTCCAGAAATGTAGCTCGGAGACCAGTGTAGTTTACAAATATCCCCTGGTGTATATATATATATATATATATATATATATATATATATATATATGTATATATATATATATATATATATATATGTATATATATATGTATATATATATATATATATATATATATATATATATACCCCCTGATAAATATACACTTTACAGTACTTGACAAATATCACCCTAAATGTATAATCATACACGTAGCAATGTCCAATTTCCAGATCCCCTTAAATGTAAAACCGTACACATACCTTGGTTTCTTTCATAAAGCTACAATTTCAAGAAACATAGCTCGGAGACTTTCATACATATCTTCACACATCAATATCATAACCTCCTGACACCTTGCAAGTCTGACTATTGACAGTTACCACCTCGCAAATCATACTATTTAACTGTAAATGCCTGGTGTTCAGAAACACATTTCAGTTGCACAATCAATTACCAGTCCCTATTCATATATTCAACTGTAACTGCAGGTGAATAAGCACCTTAAACTCCTGTTTTTGTTTTTAGACATTGTGGCATGATTTAGGTTTTATGTTTGGAAAATGCATGTTTTAGACATTGTGGCATGTTTTAGGTTTTAGCATTATGTTAGCATTCTCAAATACATTGGTATCAATATTCATTGACACCAGATGAATATTCATTAGGTCCAACTGACGTACAACCACGGGGGGGGGGGGTTTGGGTGGGGTTTGCTACTGCACATCTGGTAACCCAGTACACTACACTATCACCTCGGAATCTTCCAAACATAAAAATGTTCACGTACCTGTAATGTCCAAGTATGTAGTCTAAACAAGTCCCATTACTTCTTCTAGCAGCCATCTCCTACAAAGTTGACTCCTCCAAATGGCTTGTATAGAATCTACGTAACAGCTTAAACAGCAGAATATAACCATTATCTGTAAAACTTACTCCAAAATTCAAGTTACCTATATCAAATCATGACAGTCATTTATAATCCCTCTGTGATCAACCACACAAAGTAAAATTCTTTAAAAAATAGTAATTTATAAAAAAATGACAGCACTAACCTCTCATCCAACCTTCCATTATGACCATGAGTTCCACAACTGAGGTAAATTCTTTATAAAGCGACATACTTTTTTCATATTTCATGCATACCCATCCCCAAACAATTAAGCCAAGCCTTGTCTCTCCACAGGATGCATCTACACAGTACCTGATTTTTTACTACTTTGTGGTTATTGCATGAATAGATTACACCGGTTAATACACTCAAATAGGTACATACACTGAAATGAATAAGACATTTTAAACAGCTCGGCATTTAAATTTCTCAATGAAATGAAATGAAAGTCACTTCCAAGCCAGAAACCAATGCAGTTAGCACCTCATCAAATTGAATATGGCCATTTTCACCTCTGCTTGCACCCATTGTTTAATCCAGTGTGTCGAAGATCAAAAACATTTAACAAACAGCCAAGGATTACTAGCAATTTTAGAATAATTAACATGCAAACCAACTGATTCAGGCTTCTCTTACCACAAACTCGAAATGATGTAACTATTTTTTATATATTTAGTCATCCTTTTAGTTAATGTAACAAATTTTAATAAACTGTGAATTTTCAGTGGAGACTGATATCTGCAGAAAATGATAATAAAGCTATATATACAGTTTTAAGTACTCTATTTACAGGCCTGCAACAGACTTAGAACAGCTATGAAAAAAATGATTTCAGTGAAAATCTAGAGAACCACAAATATCAGCTGCCCAGGATGAGAGCTGTAGAAACAGAGGGTGGTATTAGAGGAAATATCTTCATTTTAACGATGCACTTCCCCCTCCAAGAACCAAAACCTCTAAACATATGGACTGGATTAAGTTTACAGAAGGAAACTCCAAAGGACCAAAGAGATCAACCGCAAAAAGGTGCACCAGGCACTAACCACAAACTCCAAAATTAACTGTATTAAGGATAAGCACTTTCATTCCACATTTATAGTTACACCCAGTGACTACAGTGTCTTACGTACAGAGAGACACACAAAGTCATAAAATACCTGGATTTGCAGGCAGAAACAAGGGCAAGGTGGAAGAAGGATTCTCAGACAGTTCCAATCAGTAGGAAGCTATGGGTGTTATAAAACAAGAATTTACAATCGTAGCTAGATATGTTACCGATAAATGTAACTCCATACAAATTGCAGAAATGAGTCATTACTGGGCACATTGTGGGTGCTGAAAAGAGCATTTCTGGCTAACTGCAAAATCTGAAGCAATACTAATTTCATGAACTTGAATCATACTTTAACTTAGGAATAGGGTCCATGGTATTAGAAACCCAAAAGACTTGGAGAAATTAAAATTGACAGAGATTTTATTAACAAGGGCATAGGTAATCTCCAAACTCTGGACCTAACCCAGTTCGGACTTGTTAAAGGTAGATCATGCTTGTTAAACAAGGTTAACTTCTCAGAGAAAGTCAACAAGACCCAGGACGAGGGAAAGACAGTGCATACCATCTGTCTTGACTTAGCCAAGGTATTTGATACAATCCCACACTCATGTATTATAGAGAAGCTCTCCCATTTGGGAATTAACCCCCACATTACCAGATGGGTAGACAACTATCTCACCGACAGGGTACATATTGTCAAAGTGGGTGAGTTTACCTCTAGCAAAAGACCACTCACCACCGGCATATCACAGAGTTCCAAGCTGGGCCCCTTACTGTTCAGACTTTATTTCTCAAAAGTCCGGGCAAACTTGAATGGCCTGTGACTGACCAAGTTCACTAACGATTGCAAACTGGGAGCAATCATTGAGTTCCCCAGTGATGTTAATATACTGCAGGCAAGGTTAACACAGGCAATGATTGGTGCCAAAGCCATGGATTAAAGCTAAATGCAAAAACAATGTATTATTATTCCTTTTGGGAAAGCTGACATCCCTGCTAATTACATTATGGGCAGCACCCCCCTAAGTGTAGACCCAGTGGTACATGATCTGGGCACTCAGATCGACAGCAATCTGAACCTTAAGCATACTATGTCACCCATCTTATAAGTAAAGGCATTGCATATGGATCTAAGGATGTTATAAGTCCATTATACTTGGCCGTCATCAGACCAATAATTGAGTACAATGCTTCCTTTTGCATGTACCTCACCAGACACCTGCAACAACTGGAGAAACTACAGAGGTTTCTCACCAAGCAATTACATGGTACACAAAACAAGTCTTACACAAAAAGTCTGAAAGCCCTGTCATTGTATTCTGTCTCCTACAAGTTGCTAAGGGTTAGTTTCTGACGTGTCCCTGTTGGCAATTCTAGCCTCTGACATGAACAGGTCATGCTGGAGAGATAGATACATCTCCCAGAGACTGCTAGTTCTCTGAAACAAGCTTCCAATTCAAGTGAAACAGAGCCTCTCCCTGACCCTTTTCAAATGCAACCTAGATCAATGGATGGATGACTGCAAATTCACTCCAGGGGTGGCACCCATGTCCATCCTGGACAGAGGACATCAGTATTAACTACCATAGACTTTTACCTCTGTGAACTTCACTCACCAAACCACCAATTGTGGCAACTCGGGATTAATATGGCTAGGCTTGTAAGGGCTCTAGTGCTGTTAGTTTAGTAAATTTTTATGAACTTAAGAATTATGCATAAAATAAATATTAGTTACTACTCCTATAAACACTACACAACCCACTACTACAACTTGCAGGTTTGTGTAGTATAAGAGCATCAACTGCTACAAAAACTGTAAAGTTGCTTTTAAACAATCTTATTTGCTAGTACAAGGAAATTAACCATCGCTATGATCTCCTGTGTAAGGCATTCCCCTGCCCCAACCCCCAAAACAGCTTCAAAGCAACAAAAATGACAATGTTCAGCATGAATGGGACCCCATCTCCCACCTTTAAACTTTGCAGACATTTCTCCAGTACCCCCTTCCTCACAAAATGGAAGCTTCCACTACCGAACTGAACTTGCTGCCAAAAATAAATCAAAACATCAACGTAGAACATTTAAATAACAAATGTTCTTTTTGCTTGCATTAAATGCTAAAGAAATTATATAATGCCATCTTAAAAGCTTAGTGTGGAAAGCTGCATTCCAAAGGAACTGTGATTGATTTACTTAGAGAACAGCAGAAAGTTTTCACCAACAGTCCTTGCATTTCCAGCTTTCAGTTTATGGGAAAAAGTGGTAAAAAATTCTTCAGAACAGGAAAGACAACTGTGAAGCACTTGATCGTGAGTGGTGTTTAAATTGCAAAGTGCTGAAAGTGAGGAGTTAGAGAATGTTAGAGCCATACCCCTGAACTGTCCAGATGTTTGCAGGATGCCCAAATTTTTGTCTTATATTTTTGGTTTGCTCATCAGAAAATTTGTGGTTTTCTGAACAAATCACTGTAAACCAAAGTAAATAGATGATGACAAACATTTGAGTTTCAAACTTCATTTCTTTGTGTCTTTCGGCTTATCCCGGTTAGGGGTCACCACAGCGGAACTCCGGCCCACTAATGATTGGTAGTGGATTTTTACGTGCCGGTTACCAGCATGCCGCACAACCTTCAATGAAGGCACACCCCATTCATGCATGCCTCCACATAGAAGACGCTCTAGCTGAGAATCGAATGGGACAACGTCTTGCTATGAGGCAACAACGCTATATTCTTCAAAAAATGCATTCTAACTCAAATCTTGTTATTCTAGCTACTTTCTAAGTTTCTAAGAACAATAATTAAAATCTGTCTATTTTTGTACTTTTTATTTTAAGCTTTGCCCAGATTTCTTGACCTAATAGGCAAGAGGTTGAGAGGTATGGTTACAGCTGCCATTAGCGGCATCTGTTCAAGTTGCCAAAATCAGAGCTGCAGATGGCAAAATGTCACAAACAGCTAACAGACCTCGCCCAACAGACAATAATAAAAAAAAAAAAAAAAAAAAAGAAAGAGAGAGAGAGAAAATGCTGGCACTGCACTCCCAAGTCTCGTCACTCAGATTCAAGGAACAACTCCCACCTCCCAGTACTCCTAGCAAAATAAATAAATAAAATCTGTAGAATGACACTATACCAGAAGTGAATTCCCAAGTCAGGCACCTAGCGCCTTTTGGCAAATGACTGTAAAATACCCCACTGGCTGCATTACCACACATAATGCTGTGCTCTGACCGCAAAGCATTCACACACCATCGGCACCTGCAACCCCTGACAGCTTGCATCTGGGTTCAGCACCACTTCTCCCTGCTCTAGTTACAGATCTGTCTAGTAAATCAGCGTAGATAACATTCAGTAAGGACAGACATTAAGGTTTCATATTTTTCATTGTTTTTACGAACGTGCTTGTTCATCGAAAAACTTTTGTTCCGATGACATTTTAAAAGTAATTTAATATTTAATTTTTCAGCCCTCACTTTAAGCTTGACTCTTGCAAATAAATTAAGAGTTATGGCCAGGGAGTGATCGGAAGAAAGCTACAGTCTGTTAGCTAAGCATTTAGGGTTTTTTTCCCCATTGGAAAAACTGATTTTTTTTGGGGGGGGGGGGCTGAATTTTCTATAAATGGTGTTTCCATTTGTATTGCAGTAAGTAAACAATATAATTCTAAAGTAATTGAATTCAGGAAAGATGTTTTGCAGGCTAACTTGATATAAACCATCATTGTTGTTGGTATTTTCCACTGGGAATAAAAACAATCTTGGAAAACTGAAGCAGGGTCATATTTAAATAACTAAGGGCAAGGAAGGGGGGTGTATAATGACATGACACTGTAGGTGGTACAACCTGTCAAAACTGAGAGTGGGATGCTCCAGAAGCAGAAATAGGGAATTTACTCAAAAATGAAACAGAAAAGTGCAGGGAAAGTATTGTTGGACAAATGTATACAACATAAATTATGCATTGCTGTAAAAAAAAAGTGTTCTGAAAGCTGTATCTTTGACACTCTCCCTTTAATTTTAATGTATGGTGATTTTATCCTCCAGAGTAATAACCCCTTTGAGGTGTCTTACTTCTTAAATGTTAGCAGAGACCCCACAATGAAAGAGGTCTGCTGTTTCCTTAATCTGGCCACTTAAGTAGTCCTTAAAGCCCTTAAGGCCCATTTATTCATGAGGTATTCACCAACATTTGATTATCTGGTTTCAGATGAAGTTTCTGTCATTATACATACATACATACATATCAATAGTTCAGGCATGGGCGATAATGCCCTTCGAGCCTGCCAATATACCAAAACAGTTGCTCCCATAATAAGTGTCCATGCTATTCTTAAAATATCTAAACTACTGCTTGCTTTAATGTAATTTGGTAGTGTATTCCATGCATCAGCTACTCTCTCAGAGAACCAATTAGCATACTTCTCATTCCCATAGACTCTTCTACATTTATTGTCTGATAATTCTCTACTACTTTTTGATAACCTCAAACATTCTCAGAGGTAGTTGTCTCTAAATGCCCTATATACCTGAATAATGTCTCCTCTTAAATATGTATATGATACACTGTACAAGTGTATTAGTCTTTCATAATAATTTAAATTTTCACACCCATGGATGTTCTTGATATATTTGCACTGTACTCTTTACAGTTTACTCGTGTTTTTTTTTTCTTATAAGGTTTCCATATTGTCATTCCAAACTCAAGTTTGGGTCTAATATGACTAACAAACAATGACTACATCATTTATAATTTCCTAGACTTTATAAATATTTTTATACAACCAATAGTTCGATAACTATGATTAACCTGTTGGTTGATATGATTAGAAAAATTCAAAGCTGACTCTATACATATACCCAGGTCCTTAAATGAATCTACAGTTTCAATCACTTTGTGCAGTATAAAATATTCACTTCTCAATTTATGTCTCTGAAATTTCATATGCTTACTTTCTGATGTATTTATGAGCATTTTATTCTTCTGTGTTTATTTCACTGAACACATCACTCCAATTAGTTTTACATTGTGACTGTTTTGCTTCCATATAATCTGCTATTACTGTTCTATGCACTAGTTTAGATTTCTGACTGGCAGAATTATCTAGAAAGAAAGTAATCTTTATAACCTCGGGATCACTGCACATCAATGGCGGTAACATAAAGTAACAGTAATTTCTTTAGGAACACATACAATGTGTAGTATGCTCTTTTCTCTGGTAGGCTTATTTCCAATCTGAAGTAGCTGTTGTTCCTGAACATACTTTGTAAATAATTTCCTCACTAATGTTTTTGAATCATTATTATTCCAGTCATGTAAATTTAAGTCCCCAGACACTATTATTCTTCCCTCCTGATTTCATGCAAGAAATGTTTGAATTCTTTTAGATCATCAGCACTTGACTTTGGTGCTCTACAAACTCCAACAATTGTTACATGTTCCAGGGTTGTCTTTATTGTCACAGTTACACAATCTACAACATTGATCTTATCACTGAACATTTAATAATCACAGGTCTCAAAACAATCTTTAATCCATGCCATAATACCTCCACCTGATTTTTGGTTGTCTGTTGTAGTAAAAACATCTATACCTTGACAGAACTGGTTTCTAGTCATTGTTTAACCATGTTTCACAAACAATAACAACATCTTATGGGAACATAGCAAATTTTCCAGTAAATAATAAAATTACTATTAATGCTCCTAGCATGAACAATTATCATAGATACATCAACTGTTGCTATCTGTGAACTATTACATTTTCTAGCTGGAAAAATCTTGCCTCATGTTTGTCAAATACTGCAAAATATCTGTTGCAAAAATTCTCTTCCCTGAGCTTGGCAAGTGCATACCATTCTGTCTAAACACTTGTGCCCAAGATTAGGCTTGGATGTTCTATACATTTCCAGTTTTTTAAAAATGGGACATTTTTCATGTATGTATTTACCCAAAACATCTTTTCATTTAGCTTAACAACAAATCCAGTCCTTGAAAATTTTGGTCAACTCTCAACAACATCCTCTACCCTGGAAAGCCCTCTAATCTCTCCCCATACCCTAACTCTTCCTCTCAGGAAAAAGCTACCCTCCTGAATAAACACTTTATCTCTTCCATACAAAATCTGGTAACATCTAAGCCAAACTCTACTTCGACACTCACCTCTCCAAATCCCACTAACACAACTTTGTTTTCTTTTGAGCCAGTTCCCATTACTTACATCAAATCTCTACTATTCAAGCTAAAACCTTGCTCTCCTTCCACTGACAATCTATCTCCTACATTCCTCAAACTTGCTGCTGACACAATTGCCTATCCTGTATCTATACTAATTAATAGATCTATTCTGGAATCAACTGTCCCCACCCTTTGGAAATCTTTCTTCATTATCCCTCTTCATAAAGGTGGAAACTCCACTGACCCCTCAAACTACCGACCCATTGCCATTCTGTCTCCCCTCTCCAAGATATTAGAAAAATGTATTCACTCACAACTTCACAATCACCTCCTCACACAACACTTACTTACCCCTACCTAACATGGATTTTTTCCTCACCACAGCACCACCAATGCCCTCCACTCCTTCACTCATATCATTGCAGAAGCCCTAGACAACAAGAAACTCATTTCCTGTCTCTTCCTAGATCTTTCCAAAGCCTTCAATACTGTCTCTCATCCTCTACTACTATCCAAACTTGCAAATCTCCACCTATCTCCCTCTGCACTTGCCTGGTTTAATAGTTACCTATCTGGCAGGGAACAATTTGTCAAATGGCTCTCATCCTCCTCACCTTTCCTTCCCATCTCCACTGGTTTTCCCCAAGGCTCCATCTTGGGACCTCTTTTGTTTAACATCTTCACCAATGATCTTTACAGCTCATGCAAATAATCCTCCCTTATTCAGTATGTAGATGACTCCACACTTATATCCATCTCAAATAACATTCCTGAACTACACTCCCTGACCCAACAGGCCCTACTATCCACTGAACAATGGCTCTCTCACAACCTATTGATCCTAAATCCCAAAAAGACCAAACTCCTACTTTTACTTCCCCGTTCTCTTTCTCATCACAAAACCTCCTTTTTTATTACATCTTCTAACAATACAAACATCCAACCTGACACCCACATAAAATTCCTAGGGGTCATCATCGATGATGAACTCAAGTTCAACCTACACATACTCCAATGTATAAAAAAAACAAACCAGAAACTAGGTCTGCTATATCGGAACAAAAAATTCCTAACCCAAGAATCTAGACTTACCCTGGGCCAGGCATTCCGCCTCCCCTCCCTCTTTTACGCCACCCCAGTTTTTACCAATATCCAGGCCTCCACTCTAAAGAAACTGCAACAGACTTACCACAAAATAGCCAGATTCATTACTAACTCCCCATACAACTCACACCACTGCATTTCTTTAAACTCTCTTCAATGGCTTGAACGTCCCCAGTTTCTGCTATCTTATCAATTTCATATGCTACACTCTATTCTTTATAAACCCTCCTTCTGTCCATCTCTATTTTCCTTAGTCTCAATCTACATCCCATCCCGGACCCTCAGTACTTCTAACCAACAATTACTTGATATCTACCACCCAAAGAGGTCAGTAGGCAAAGTACTCTACAAACACTCCCTTGCCCATGCTTGGAACAAACTTTCCCTTGACTTATGTTCAATCTCCCACACCTCACACTTTAAAAATGAACTAAAAGCTTATTTTCTCAATTCCAGAACCTGCCCTTGCCATGACCCTACCTAGTCTTCCTTCCCTTTATGTACCCTCAAAAGGACCATACTTAGTACCTCATTACTCCTCTCTCTCCAATGTGTCTACTATGCATTTGCACAATTTTATACAAACAAAAAATGTTTATTGTTGACCTATTGAACTATATCAAGGTAAAATTGTTACTTAGTTTCTTTTTAATGCAACTTTAACTTTATGCATGTAACCCAACATATGTGAATTGTGTTGCTATAACTGCTATTATATCAATATTGTTTAAAATTGTACTTGTTTTAAAATGTATTACTGGAGCTTTTCTCCTCGGGTCTCCGCTGAAAATGGGCCACAAGACCAGTTGGACAAACCCGGTTAACAAATGTCAATAAATAAATTAAAAAATAAATAAATTTACAGTGACCTGATTTTCCTTTCTATACGTGATTTCTCAAAATTACATCCTAACGTCTGTACAAGTTAAGCCATCCAAGACAGCTGTATGCTCGCTATTAACAGTAGCAAACAGAACAAAATCTGAAGACGTCTTTTAATAAGCTGCATAAAGCACTAAATAAATGGTGTAATTTAACTGTGGTATTCTTGTTTGTGATATCATTTCCTGCTTGGTGAGTGGAGTCTTTTGGTTTTGTCATTGTCAGAGACGTTTTGTTGGGTTATTGGTGTTTTTTACGCCTTTGCCTGCCAATTAGTTTTGTGTATTTCATAGGTTCATCAAATGTTACAATATCTATTTTTTTAGCTAAGGATTATGATATGTCGCCTTCTGAAGTACATGCTTTAAAAGCCTTTAACTTACAGGTTCATGGGTAAGTACCAGGCAATCAATGTGCAGATCATTGCAAGCCTAGCCAATAACCCCTATTCATATGTTTCGACCAGCCTCAATGATGACAATACAAGATAGACTGGAGGTGAACTTGAGGCCATCATTCAATTATTTAGATTTACCTTGAAGGTGGTTAAGGATGGTACTCTTTTTGACATGCATTGGAAGTTTATTTCAGAGGAGGTGGCTACACTGGATATGATTCTTCATTAGCTCAGGAGTTTTTAGACCTAATGAATAAAAATTCAGTGCATCAAATTGTCACTAGCCCAACTAGAGGACAAAACATTCTTGACCTGGAACTTACAAATGTAGCAACATCATGCACAACTCCTTCTCCAATTAAGTAATTCTGTAAGCTAATAACTTTTTACTCAAGCTATTTAAACCCTCTGAAACCAATTTTTTCAGAATTCAAAGACTTCAAGGGAAAAAAATATCCTCAAATTCTATGAAGTGGTCTAAAAATTAATTTATAACCACATCGCCCCAGACACTTTCTCAGTGAATAGGTTTGCATTGTATTTTTATGGCCCACATAAATCCATCCTCAACCCCTCTTCCTATTTTTTACATGGGTCAGACTGTCACTTAAACAGTGACAATAATCTCTAGCCATGGTTTACACAGCCAGGTAGCTAACCCTGCCATGGTAGCTCATCCGTTCCATTCACTCACACCATAAATAAATGTACAGAATCAGCATTCCCGTCCAATTCCAAACATAATGATAAATTTAACAAATGAACCATCCTAGGAACCTACCAACATTAATACAATCTACAATAAAAGGAAAAAAAAATATTAGTCAAAGAAAGTATTAGGAACTGACTGAGTTGTTGTGTCTTTCGGCTTATCCCGGTTAGGGGTCGCCACAGCGGAACTCCGGTCCGCTAATGATTGGCAGTTGATTTTCATGTGCCAAGTTGGCAGCCCTGATGCACAACCTTCAACAAAGGCATGCCCATTCACACATGCCTCCACACGGAAGATGTTCTAGCTGAGAATCGAACAGGAGAACGTCTTGCTGTGAGGCGACAACGCTACCGCAGAATCAGAATCCCTCACAATGTTCACAAAGGGGGAGATGAGAAAGTAATATGCGAGTCAATGGCCGGGCATCAATGAACATATCTCTATATCAAGTATACTCAAGTTGAAATCACATTTTATATGATATGAATATTTTATATATTTTTTTACATTTTTATATTTACATACAAAAATCAGTTTTTATTCATGACATTCTTCAGTAAGTGTATCTTAGTTTTTTATACTTTTCATACTATTTTACACTATTTTATAATATAATTTTACACTAATTTATATTATATATTATAGTATTATACAATTCAATTAACTTATCTATATATTAATATATTAGTCCAATTTACATTTTTATATTTTATAATTAATACATATATACACTGTTCACATTATTTTGTTATACATGATTAACTATTGATGACTCTAATATTTTAACAACTACAAATTAACATTTAAGTATTTAAAACATTTTTTAACATGCAAATATTTATATACACATTTATATATATATACACATTTATTATAGTACAATATATATTACTACTATATATATATAGTTTGAATTTTACTTTTTCCTTGAGCATACTACTGTTTTAACACTGCTTTGCTTCTTTTATCTTTGTTACAGTTTCCAGCTATATGTGTAACACAGACTAAGGCTAACAAACTTTTTGTTGTTGCTAATTAATGCATTAACTACAATTGATTCAATTATTCAATTATGTATTTTTAAAATTCTGTATATAAAGGAAGGACTGTGAATTGGTTTTTTTGTACTCTGAGGATGCCCGTTTACTTCTAGAGGGAGAAAGCGCTTAGTACAACAAGGTATCTCTGATGGTCTAGGTTGTTTTGTTTTTACTTTATTATATTTTGTACATTCTGCAATAAAATCATTTTACCAGGATCCAAGGTTGCTGGAATTTCCTTGCTTACAAGTTGTTGGCGTTTGGACTTGGTTTAGTGACTGAGTAATTACTTTAAAAAGAATATTAGAGATACTAAGGCAGCCTATGAAGTCAGATTGGTACCTTAAGTCAAGGAAAATTACACATCCTTCTTTAATTATGCTAGAAAACTAAGAAGCAACACTCAACAATGCACAGAACTCATACTAAATGATAAAAGAAAAAAATGTTCAGATCCCAGTGGGCATTGCATATATCTTAGAAAATAAATGTAGTGCTCTATATAAATAAAACTACATGTTATAAATTCTTAGTAGTACAAATATGATACGTCGCACATCTTTCTTTAAAGCTTATATAAGACCTGTCTTAGAGTATAACAGAAAAGTTTGTATATACACCATGGGTCAGTTAAAGCAGCTTGAAAGACTGCAAACAAAGTTTACTAAGATAATTATATTGTATAATAATCAGGGATATGTGGAAAGATCTAAGGATTTAAATTTATTTTCCACTCATTACATATATATTCATAGAAAATATGTATTTGCCTCTAAGATTTATCATAATTTAAATTAATTTAAATGTATAAGATATGCTGGATTTAGAAATATATTCACCTACCATTACATGTAGGCACACTGACATGAATTTTGTATTAAATAACAGGGGACCATTAAGGCATTCATTTTTTACATAAAGACAAGTAATGTTATGCAATAATCTTTCAATGCAAATTAGAAAATGTAGAATTCTAGATAAATTGAAGAAAGTTTTAGACTTTAGGGTAGTATATGATGCAGGGATATTGGAATCAGCATTCCTTGCTGACCATTAGGCCTTAGTTCTCTCTCTCTCTCTCTCTCTATATATATATATATATATATATATATATATATATATATATATATGTATATATATAAAAACTTAAGATATTAGTGCAAATTTCAGTCTTGAGATGAATATTCAAAGCTCTATAATCCCATGTGGCTCTCAAACACTCCATCATCAGTTAAGAAAATGTACTGAAAGTATTTTCCAAAACCTAGAATACTTTTACCATGAGAGAAGACAACATACACAACTGTTTGATAAAGAGTACTAACTTTGCCCTTGCATGCCCTCTGTATAAGCAGTTTAACCTAAGACTGGCTACAGGTCAGCCCCAGATGTTTAGTGTACAGCAATGGTGATACCACTCCGTAAAGGTGTCCCTGCTGCTGATCCCAGAATCTAAAGACTCATCATCTTGATGAGTCTTGTCTTACTTGTAAGGTCATAGAATACATTATAATGGACTTGATTAACATTGATGTTAAAATTCTCATCAGGTTACATCCACAACAGTTTGGTTTTGTAAACTGTTGATCCTATCTAAAGAACCTGGTTAACTGCTTTTAGAAGGTAATACAAGCTTTTTTGATGACAATCACACTGTATACAGAGCTTACCTTGATTTGGCCAAGGCATTTGACACTGTCCCCCAAGTTAGCCTAAATAAGAAAATAAATATTACATATAGGTCCATATGTCGTAAACTGGATAGCAAATTTGCTAATCAATCTGCAAAGTGTAGGTGGCATGGGCAACATCACAGTGGGTGACCACTGGTATTCTACAGGGGTCAGTGTGAGAACTGCTTTTGTCTCATACTTACTTCTGTGTCCTGCAACATACAAATCAAGACCCACAGCTAACCAAGTCTGCAGATGACTGCAAACTGGGAGTCAGAGTCAAATTCCCTGTGACAGTTATAAATGTCTGATGTGCTGAAAATGTACTTAAATTAAATGCAAATAAATGCAAGTTGCATTTGGTAGACAAATTGTCCTCCAGCAGATATAATCAACAATACCCTACTTTAAATATATGGTTAACAGACCTGGGAACCTGAGTGGATAACTCCCTCTACTTTAACCACAATGTAGCAACAGTTGTCAGGAAATACTTCTACTTAGTGCAGCTGATTTACAAAGGAATATTATCCAGATCAAAATTGTACTGTTCCAGTGTAGTTAACACTGATCAGATCAATTATAGAATACAATGCTCACTTTGGGATGTACCTCACCAGACATATCAAACAGGTGGAAGGATCTCAAAGGTTCCTAACAAAGAGGATGATGGGCTTAAAATCCCTACAATTAACAAAACTGTCCCTTTTTACTGTGTCTTATAGACCCCCATAGGAGACATATGCCTTGCCATCCAAGCAATCAGGGACTCAATAGTACAGGATTTTTGTGCCTTCATAAATCAAGCAGTGCCACTAATACTGGGACAAGAGGACTAAACCTGCTTCAGCAGAATAATAAAACAAGGTGAAGGGACAAATTCATTACTCAAAATCTTCTTCACCTATGGAATAGATGCTTCTATAAATAAAACTGTAAGAGACACCGTGTTCCTTCAAATGTGATCTAGATAATTGGATGGGTATTTATAATTTCACCCTGGTATTACTGGCATAGCCCTCCTCGAGAATGGAGGTACAGTCTAGGATGGGAAATGGCAAAGAGTATTGCAAGACTCAATAGCCTTGAACTTCTTATGATTCCTGTAAAAATAATATATTAAATATATTACAAATCCTTGAAAGTTACACATTTCCTGAAAATCTAAACACTATCCTAAAAATCCATTCTTTTAGGTTGAGGCTTGTCTTTATATCAATTGTAAAGCTTCTAGCAAATTTCAATAACAAAATAGTGTCGGACAAGGATTTTCCAAGTGCACTAAGTTTTTAGCAAAAGAGGCCTTACTAAAACTGATTCCAACTAATGATTAGTAATTTACAGTAAATCACAATTTTCTTCATAACAAGTGTTTTCTTGTGCTGATCTGTTATTAACAACTTGACATTCAAATATTTCACTGTATGCTTTACTTCAAAGGACCATTTATATGGATCAAGTAATGTGGCTACAAAGTCAATTAGCAGGAATCAAAATAGATTAAGTATTGTCCCAAGGTTAAAAATAGCTTTTAATGTAATTGATTTCCTCAGTGTTGAGGTAGAAGGTCTTATCAAAATGATAGTCATCCATTTACATGCTAGGGAAGTATTAAATTATTTTCAGAAGATAGTTTAACAATGGTCAGTCTTCTACAAGAAAGTTCACCTCTACCACTTCTGAGAATGGTTAATCTTATTAAAACAATGTTGCTTCTAAAATTATGTTATATTTCAAGTGAGGTACACCTCTTTCATATTATAAGCTAATATGGTTCATACGATTTGGAAGAAAAAAAATCTGTGATGAGGTGTTCTCAATTCAGTGGGAAAACCTCATGTCCAGATTGATAATTTAAATTACCAAAGGCATTAACTTAAAATTTTTATGTAACTAGAACATATCTGGGGAAAAGTTCTTTTTTTTTTTTTTTTTTTTTTACTTTTTTCTAATACAACCTAAATGGGGTAATTGTAGAAAATCTATCTAACAGTGATACATTATAGTGCTTATAAAAATGTCATTATCACTGCTTTTAGCTTTTAACCTAATTTACTTTGAATTCAATAATGGCACAAGTTTCTGTTATGTGTTTAACTATAAGGAAAAATACTAGCAAAGCTTTGCCCAGTTGTACATTTCCAGTAAACAAATGGTGATTAATGAATTAATTATTTAACTAATATGATCTGGCAACCGGATCCCATGTAAAAGAAAAAAAAGGGGGGGGGGGGTATGATGACTATGACAATGATGATGCACTCATATATACTTTTATATACATAGAAATTTATATCATAACTCCACAGCCATACAGCTGTGGGGAAAAGATAAATCCCTGAAAGGGTGGTAACAATTAATGGAACCAACGGCACTTTTGCCATCTCATTAAAACAATGAGGAACACTCTTGGAGATTTTAAAAACTGACTTCTAACATGATAAACTGGTCCTCAGTAGGTTGGATTTCATAAATGTGTTAGACAACATCAGTCAGCCACTTAGAACAATAAATGTAAAAATTACTATTAGTTTTGATCATCAATAATTTCTAAACAGATACATAAATTCAGTGAATCAGAGAAACAGTCTCTTGTGTTCTCATTTAAAAAAAATGTCAGCAACAAAGAACAGCAGCAGTATGCTGCAGTGTCTAAAGAACATCAGCATAATCTAAAAGAATGCTTTGCCTTCATATAGACAGATCCACAGAAAATGACTGCTTAGTAGAAAGACAAATTTCCTGTGGTCTCAACTAAGCTTCACAAAGGCTAAATTTATGGTCCAAGGAAGTCATCATACAACAAAACATGTATCTGTGGTACCAAAAATGTCCCCTGTATGAAAGATGACCTGATAGCCACTGCATCATAAGATACCCAGTTTACCTTGCAAAAGCAATAACATAAAACAGACACCAGCAATAAGATAAACAATGCATTAAGATACCAAAAATGTCCCCTATATCAAAGATGACCTGATAGCCACTGCATCATAAGATACCCAGTTTACCTTGCAAAAGCAATAACATAAAGCAGACACCAGCAATAAGATAAACAATGCATTAAGATCTGCTAGGAACCAAGATGTGCATCAATGACTGCCTTCTTAAACACTGAAAGCCAGCAAAAACATGCAAAAACGTATAAAATAAAAAAATGCAGTATTGCTTTAAAGAAACCAGATAACTCAACCTTTAAAAATGGAAAGATAAGAAACAGAGAAGATAAAAGTTTTCGAGCTTCAGTCATTACCAGAAAGGCAATATTGGCATTGATTTATCAAGCCGATAACGCACTGCTGCACTATTACGTTTTGATTTGGTAAAGAAATTCTTGAGCAAAGAAGTTTGGTTGAGAGGTATTTCATAACTAATCTTGCAGAGAAAAAAAATCTGAAGCAACAGAAAAATTAAAACAAACTGAAATAAATAAAACAAAATCCACGTCAGCAGAACCAGCAGCAAAAAATCCAAAAACACATGATGCTTTGCTTCTGATGTCCAAGGCAACATACCATTTGTGAAGTTCTTGGGCACATTTTACATGTTTTATTTTTCTTTTTTCATGACGTGAATCCTGCAAAGTGCTAAAGTTTTTCCTAGATCTCTAGATGAAAGGCAGTGATATACCAGCTATTTACACCACACAACTTAGGAACCAAGGCAAGAAGTGTCCCAACTCTAAAGACGAGAAGTAATTACAAGGTGAATAAAATGCCTTGGATAGGATACAAGCAGGTCTGGGGAAAAATACACATCTTGCATGATTGGAAAATAAGCATTTCATCTGGCCAGTTTATTTCTCCAAGTTTGTTTTTAGAGAGTTACGGTTTTCACAGCACAGACTATGTATCAGCGATAATTATACATATAAAATGGTCTATGATTTTGTAGAAGTTCCCTACTTTTGCAAAATATTTTTGACCTGCTCCCTTGCAACATATTAAATTTCCCAGTACATCACTGGGTATTTGTGTCAGTAATACCATACATTAGACATTTGTACTTTTTGTTCAGAAAATGCACATTGATGCCTGCTGCTAGATTAACTTTTCCAGACATTTAAAGTCATATTTAAGCACCAGTCTTTTTTAACATTAAAAAAACTATGGTGTGGTACATGAAGAGATGTCCATACATAATTTCACTTTTATATTGCAGCAAAACAGTGACAATAATGACCGGATACATAAAAGACTGCACAGAGAGTGCTAAGGTTTGACTGCAAATACAATACCGGCTTTTAAAAGCCGGTATTGCATTAAAAAGCAATCGGGATCACCTCTTCTCATCTGGGGGAATATCTCTCAACTGTCCAGATTTTCACAGACTGTCCAGATTTCTGCCTAATATTTTTAGTCAGTTCCTCATAAATTTTGTGTTTTCTATGGCAAATCACAGAGGAATTAAGCCACTACATAATGACATATTTGCATTTCATATTTCATATATTTCAGAAAAAAATGCATGCTAAGACAAATCTTGTTATTCTAGCAACTTTAAGCTATAAAAAGTGCATAGTCATCCCCTTTGGGAAAAACAAAGTGCCCACAAATTACCGCATAGGTGGTAATCCATTAAGTACGGAAGAAGTAATTAGGGATTTGGGGACCCAAGTAGATAGCAATCTCTCCTTTGACAATCACGTTGCCAAAGTGGCTAGAAAGACCTTCTATATAGCCCACCTTATCACAAAAGGGTTCACATCTAGATCAAGAGAGGTCATTGTGCCCCTCTACTCATCAGGCCCATAATTGAATACAATGCCCCATTTGGGATGTACATTACCCGACACCTGCTGCAACTGGAAAGACCCCAAAAGTACCTCACCAAGAGGATCAAGGGACTCAGACAGATGCCCTACGCAGTTAGGCTAAAGAAACTCCAGCTCTACTCAGTTGCTTACCGCCTACTCAGAGGCGATCTGTGCCTGACATATAAAGCCATGTTCAACCCAGTATTAATGGACATGCTCCACCTCAGGAAATCCAAATCCCTTAGAGCTACACGCTCCAGGGTCTTAAACCTCAGGACAAAAATAAATAGGACATGCTGGAGGGACAGATTCATATCCCAGAGGCTCCCCTCACTCTGGAACAAAATCCCAATCCATGTTAGGCAGAGCCCCTCAATGACCCTCTTCAAGAGAAATCTTGACGAGTGGATGGGAGATCGTAGGTTTACCCCTGGGATCTCTTCTGTGTCCCTACTAGACAGAGGCACAGTAAACTAACCTTAAAAGGGCTATCTTCTGTGACCTACTATACAGAGGCACAGTCAACTAATCTAAAAGGGTGGCGAAAGCCAAACACACTCTGGCTAGGCTTATAAATGCCCTAGGGCAGATAGCCTAGTATCAACCTATGAACCTATGAACCTATTAAAATTTGTCCCTATATAGGAACTACAGCGATGAGCGTTCAGTTTACAGAGGGAAAACAAAACTGGAATGGGAGGATGTTAACAAAGTGGGTGGGTGGGAGGGATTGTTAGAACCTGATCAATGATGTCACAAAAAGGGAGGTGATTAGCTAAGTGGGTGGCAGTGTTTTCAGTTTCGGTCCGAGATAGAAATGTGATTTTAGTAACGAGATAGTGTCCCTTTAACCAAATACAGTGAGATCATATTCTGAGTCTAGTGTTCACTCTACTTAATACAGAGAGAAGATATGAGAAGGCCAACCCACTTAGCACTTTACTAACAAAAAAAAAATCATCTGCTTTTACTATATTTGTGTTTCCTCCTACTTTATTTTGCTTTTGCCTCTTCTTAAAACTACTCAGTTTTATTTATTCTGCTGTTCTTATTGCTGCTTGGTAGTAGCTTGATTAAATTGTAACTGTTATTCTAAGTCTTTTGGTTTAAGCACTTGGGCTTCATATCTGTTGTTTTACATTAAGAAGGTTTGTGGTCTGCACTGTTGTGGCAGGACAGGTAGCTTACATCTTTCTAAGCTGGGAATTGCTGATTGAAAGCTCAGTGTCTGCTATTCTAAAAGTGTATTAGTTCTGGTTTAAGCACTTGGGCTTCAGGCCAGTCATTCCACATTAAGAAGGTTTGTGGTCTGCACTCTTGTGGGAGGAGAGGCTGGATTCTACCCTTCTGAGCTGGGAATTTCTGTCGCAGGCTTATTGTGCCTGCTTATTTGAACTATTTCTTTCTGTAATTGGTGCGCCTTGTTGCTGTAGCATAGGACCAGATTCAGGCCTGCTGAATCTAGCTTTGTTTGTATAACTTGAGCACTGATTCAGGCCATCTTTTTGGAGAAGGTTCCCCTGCACCCTAGTAGTGGGAGTGTGCAGTTAGAACTTTGTCAGATTGAAGACTGCTGGAACAGGGCTCAGTTTTGAGTTTTTTCTGGTTAATGGGTAACTTGTTTAAATCAGATTGTTCATTTTCTATTATTTTATATATGAAAAAAAAATTGCACTTTATTCATCTGTTTTTACTGTATTTGTGTTTCTTCCCACTTTATTACTAGGGTCATTGACTACAACTCTGAACTGAGATATATAACAATAAACATCTTTTATGCGCATTTAAAGTGTTTTTTGATTGTATCTGCTTTATTTTCTGATATATATATATATATATATATATATATATATATATATATATATATATGTATTTGTTTTCCACTTTTCTAAGCTGGTATAGTCCAGTTTTCAGGTAAGTGCTGAATTCAGGGCTTTGTTACATATATCTGTGTTTGCCCATACCATACTTGGATAGAAGGAAGTTTCTCTGTTCAGTTGTGAGAGAGGGGAGCTTTGAACAGCCTATCTGTCCCTGGAGGAGTGGTTTCAGCCCATAAAGTAGTAGTTTAGTGGCCATTTTGGGCCGATTTCTATCTCTTTCGTTTCCCTCTATAAAAACTGCATTTGTCTGGTTTTGCGCGCTGGGCAGTGCCAGTTAGCTAGGGTATAACTTTTCCTGGCTCCACAAAGTCGCGTCTTCAATTTTTCCCTTGGAACTAGACAAAGTTTCAACTTAAGAACTCAAGCCATTCATTTCTCAGCCCACCACTTGCTCAAAACTCATAGCAAGCACCTATAAACCCTAGCACTACAGAAGGACAAGGCTATCTATTCGACCTTACCAGCCATTCAGTAAAACAGTTTACTGTACCTATCCAGGCATGTCCAAAGGGCAGTTTCAGGTGTACTCTCTAGTCCAACTGGTGAATCTGGGCATTTTGAGGCAATGTTACAACTGCCTCATGTACACAGACAACCCTCTCCTGCAGCCAAACTGGTGGCTAAGCTCTCTCAACCCAAGACTGGATCAGACAGTCAAGAAGAGAAGGGAAATACTGGCATCACACCACCAGTCTCACATAGACCCATTAAACTAGCACCGGCAAAAAACACACACAAATACAAGAAAACATACTCGGAGCCTCTAAATAAAAATCTGCAAAAGCAACAGAGCCCTCCAAAGCAGACATCCAAGCAACCTCCACCCCACAACACAAACCATGAAACACATACTTCGCAAAACCAGTGTGCCATGCAATCTCAGCCCTCAAGGCAAAATACAATACCCAACATACTAGTAAAAGGTGACTCTGTAGTCAGGCACACTGACGTCCCACTCACTAGGCTGAATAAGGAAAAGGTTACTGATAGCTGCCTGTTGGGTGCCAGGATCTGCCACATAACACAAGCACTCAGGTCACTCCAGAACAAGTATAAATATGACTCTGCCATTGTCCATGTTAGTGTGAATGACCTGAGCCGTACCTCCCTAGACTACATGAAAAGAGACATGCAAGAGCTCTCTGATCATGTAGTCCAGGCTGGTATGACCCTGACCCTGAGTAGCATCCTGACCTCACCAAGAATGATACCATGGTATAAAGAAAAAAATTATCAATTTCAACAATTGGTTAAGTTTCTGGTGTCATTCAAAGGGGATCCAGTGTCTGTCCACCTGGGATGACATGCTCTACAAGCCATGCTGCTTCACTAGAGATGGCTTGTACTTGTCACCCTTAGGCTTTCAAATACTGGCCAAGGCTCTTGCCACCCCACATAGTGCTTTTTTTAGGCAAGGTGAAAAAGACAAACCCACCACCGTAAATAGCACAAGTAACAAAAATCTGAGGGTAATACTACTCAATGCCAGAAGTCTAAACCTCAAAATGCACACACTCGAGGCACTCCTCAGTATGGAGAAAATCGATATATGTGCAGTAACAGAAACCTGGTTTAAGGCTCGAGAGAGCACCCCAGCACTACTAGGCTACAACTCATACCATACATTTCGGCCACAGAACCTGGACCAAAATACAAAAGGCGTGAGAGTATCCATATTCATCAAGGATACCCACACCTCCAGGTTAGTGGCACAGCACGATGCTTCAGAGATCATCCACATGCAACTAACAATGGGCAAAACTGCAATTCAAATTGTAGCTTGCTACAGATCACCCACCATGTCCCAGGACCCCCATTCCGCATTTCTGGAAACTCTGGGTAACATAAAGGTCCTACCAAACACTCTAATATTGGGTGATTTCAACTACCCAATCATTGACTGGGAGAACTACTCAAGTACTAACTCCCTTGTCCAACATTTCCTAGAATTTATAAACTCAAATGCCCTGGAACAACTGGTCAACACTCCTACCAGAGGTGACAACATATTGGACCTGGTCATCACCAACATGGGCGACTGGTCTCACTGGTTAGATCTGACCATAAACAAATCACTTTGGATATCCACATTCCACCCTCACCCCTGGACAAGGAAACCACTGTAAAAAACTTTTCAAAAGCATACTTCACGTTACTTAAGACAGATGTGGAAAGTTTCAAAGCCCCTAGGCTAAAGGATAATGCTGTCCAAGCTGCAAAATCCTTTACTAATGCATTCTATGGGCACCTACAAGAATGCATGGATCGTGCTATCCCAAGCAAAACTAAGACTCACTCCTCCAAGAAAAGGAAACCAGTCTGGTGGACCCCTGCCATAAACCAGCTATATAATAGAAGGAGGAACCTAGTACAGAAAAGAGTAAAATCCCAAGAAGAGAAGACTTTGAAAGAAAACTTGCCAAGGACTCTAAAGATAAACACAAGGCATTCTTTAGCTATGTCAAGAATCTAAGTGGCAATGCTCAGATCTGCTCAGAGTTAGTGTAGAATGGTAAAAAATACACTGAACCAACTGATATTGCCAACATCCTGGCAGACAGGTTCAGTACAAACTTCACCCCCCTCTCACCCCCAAAAGGGCCCATAACCATACCGGAAGAATGCAGAACCCCTGAAATCACAGACACTCAGGTTAAAATGGCCCTCTGCTGTGTCTTTCAGCTTTTCCCGTTTAGGAGTCACCACAGTGGAACTCCGGTCCACTAATGAGTGGCAGTAGATTTTTACGTGCCGAGTTGCCAGCCCTGATGCACAACCTTCAACGAAGGCACACCCATTCATGCATGTCTCTACACAGAAGACGCTCTAGTTGAGAATAGAATGGGAGAACATCTTGCTGTGAGGTGACAACGCTACTGCAGCACCACCACCGCAGCTCTCCAAAGCCAAAAACACAGCATCAATGGTTCCAGATGATGTCCCAGGCTGTGTCCTACATGAGCTCAAAATGAACTAACCCCTCACCTAAACACACTGTTCAAACTCAGCCTCTCCACAGGCTATGTACCCATAGAGTGGCACACAGCAATGGTTATTCCACTCCACAAAGGTGGAGCCACAACAGACCCCAGGAACTATCACCCTATAAGCCTGACTAGCTTGGTCTGCAAGGCTATGGAGCACATCATCATAGAACTCATTAACAGAGACATTGGGAACCTCCATACACTGGACTCTTCCCAGTTCGGCTTTGTTAAGGGCAGATCATGCCTCCTAAACCTGGTGGACTTCTTTGAGACAGTTATCAAGGCTATAGATGAGTGAAAGGTGGCACACACAGCCTATCTAGACCTTGCAAAGGCCTTCAACACCATTCCCCATTCTGGTATTATAGACAAGCTCACCAGCCTGAACATAAACCCCTATGTCACAAGATGGGTTGCCAATTGACTCACGGACAGAACCTACATGGTGAGAGTTGCGGGAGCTGGGTCTGACTCTAAACCTGTTACAAGTGGCATTCCCCAGGGCTCAGTCCTAGGACCCCTCCTATTCAGCATATACTTCTCAGAGGTACAGGCAAGCACAGGAGGACTATGGCTGACTAAGTTCGCAGACGACTTCAAACTAGGGGCTATAATTGACTCACCGGCTGACACAGACATCCTCCAAAAAGGTCTCACTGAGATGGATACCTGGTGTCCAAATCATGGCCTCAAGCTAAATGCCAAAAAGTGCATAGATATTCCCTTTGAAAATAACAAAGTACCCACAAACTACCACATAGGTGGCAGTCCCCTAAATATGGAAAACGTAATAAGGGATCTGGGGACCCAAGTAGATATTAATCTCTCCTTTGATAATAACATTGCCAAAGTGGTTAGAAAATCCTTCTATGTGGCCCACCTAATCACAAACGGGTTTGCATCCAGATCAAAAGAGGTCATTGTGCCCCTCTACTCATCACTCACCAGACCCATCATAGAGTACAACACCCCATTTGGGATGTACCTTACAAGACACCTGCAACAGCTGGAAAGACCACAGAAGTACCTCACCAAGAGGATCACTGGCCTCAAACATATGCCCTATGCAGCTCAACTGAAGAAACTCCAGCTGTACTCGGTTGCATACTGCCATCTCAGAGGTGATCTCTGCCTGACATACAGGGCCATGTCCAACCCAGGACTGATGGACATGCTCCACCTAAAGAAAACCTTATCCCCCTGAGCCACATGCTCTAGGAATCTAAACCTCACCACATCAATAAATAGGACATGCTGGAGGGATAGATTCCTGACCCAGAGGCTTCCCATGCTTTGGAACAAAATTCCAATCTACATTAGGCAGAGCTCCTCGCTAGCACTCTTCAAGAGGAACCTTGACGAGTGGATGGGAAACAGAAAGTTTACCTCGGGGATCACTTCAGTGGCTCTGCTGAACAGAGGCACATTGAACTAATCTAAGGGGGCGGTGAAAGCCAACACATTCTGGCTAGGCTTAGAAATGCCTTCAGGCAGATAGCCTAGTACCTACCTATGAACCTAAGATACAGTGTTTACAATAATCAGACAAGAAATATTGTCAGGAGATAAACCTGTAACACCTCCTAAGACTAATGGTACAAACGTCTACAATAAGCAAATAAAACAGTTGCTACAATAAGTACAAAACAAAAGTCATTAGTAGTTAGAATATAATGTTATACAAAACTGCTGAATTACATAAGCAGTTTATAATGTGTAAAGACAAGAGGGTATGTTATGTCTATATAGCAGGTAGCATAGCCACCTGAGCTGAGGTATGCTAAATTAGTCTGAGGGGGATTAGGAGGGGTGAGAGCAGCAGCATTCCCAGTTAGAGGAGAGGTATGAATAGAGCAACGACTTGTAGGAAGAGTGATTTTTTTTTGTAGTACAGATATGGGGAGGAAGTAGGTTCCATTTTCAAGCGAGGGAGAAGGATAAGAGAAATTGCCCTGGGCTGCGGGTAGGTTTGTGTACTTCAAAGAGGTATTGGTTATTAGATCTGAGAGTTCGATTAGGAAGGTACATAGTGAGGATGGAGGAGAGGGAGGGACATTGTGATGGTTTGTGAATAAGAGTGTGGGCAGTAGTCAGTTGAAGATAAGAGAGATAGTTGGGGAGCTCCAATAATGCTCTAATCAGTTAATGACTGTGCCCCACTCCACTAATCATTAACTGTTCCTCTGCTTCTTCTGCTAGTTTCATAACTTTCTACTCTCTCTTTTCAACTCTCAGGCCACACTTCCCATAAATCTTAAGACATAAATCTCTCCTGTAGGAACCTTTCTGTACAGGTATTAGTACATTTACCTGAATCATTAGTACTTTAAATAAATTTAAATTGCTGGACAACTGAAGATTTTAGGCAATGCAAATGCTGTAAAATCTAACTGTATTTGTGTAATGTGTTCAATATCATATCTGAATCTTTTACTTGCTGTACTTTTGTGTCTTCACCCCCCCCACCCCCGGGTCATAGTTGAAAAGGGTCCATACACTTGGTCAACAAAGAATAAATAAATACATAAATAAAGGAAAGCAGTATGTGTGTTTAGCAGATGCATTTAACCATGTTTGTGTAGTAGCTCAGCAACTGTTTACGAAGGAAAATAAAGTTTTTGTTTTGGGATGCTAGAAGTGCATCTGTTCAAGGTATAACCACTTACATTTTTAAACTGTACATTTCCATAAGAATGTTGACTTTTTGGATGTTTTTCTTGGTAGTTGATGAAGAATTATCAGTTTTTGGAAGGACATTAAAGCTCATTGATTTGAAGGCTGTATTGTGCCTTGGTATTCAGTAACATGCTCAGTGTGTTCACACACTGCCCAATGCAGGTTGGTCAAACAGCAAAAATGTGAAGAAATGGGTTTCAAAGGTAGGTAGGTATGGCTGCGGTGAGAAAATATCATATCAGCTCATTAACATGTCTGAATCAAACAGTAGGGCTGGTACACCTGGCTGCATTAGTATTCTCTGTGGAAGCCCATGCATCACATTAGGAAAGGCATTTGCACACACACAGATGATTGCAAATTATGAGTTGTTGTTGAATCCCACACTGACACAAATGTTCTCCAGGAGGGGTGACACAGACAAACAACTACTGTCAGATCCATGGACTAAAACTAAATGCCAAAACATGCATAATAGTATACTTTGGGAAGTCATCTACTCCTGGTAATTATCAAATTGACAACACACCCCTTAGAGTTGACCCAGTAGTCAGGGACTTAGGGACACACACAGATAGTAATCTAGCCTTTGACCATCACGTGTCTACAGTAGTGAGGAAATTATTCTATGTTGCGCAACTTATAAACAAAGGTATAGCATCTAAGCCCAAGGAAGTCATTGTTACACTGTATTCAGCATTCTATCCAACACTGGAATGTCCACAGAGGTTCCTCACTAAAAGAATACAGGCCGTAAGTAAAATGTCCTATGCAGACCATCTCAAGGTCCTATCTATGTATTCTGTCTCCTACAGGCTTCTGAGGGGACATCTATGCCTAGCATACAGGGAATTGTTAGATCCCACTCTCATAGACCTCCTGCATGTTCACCAAACAGCACCAGAATTACCCATTCTAAAGACTTAAACCTTGCCTGTGATATAAATAAGATTTGCTGGAGAGACAGGTATGTATTCCAGAGTCTACCCTGTCTATGGAATAGGCTCCCCATCCATGTGAAGCAGAGTTCTTCCCTAAACCAATCAAGTGCAAATTGGACTATTGGATGGGGAACAGGAAATTCATCCCTGGTTTGGCAACTATGGACACAGGCAACCTGTAAGTGGTTCATCTCCCAAGCACCTGTTTGTAAATGTTTCATCTTTGAAACCCCTGCTTACACTTATCAAGGGTATCAGAACTTGTCAGAGATTTGGGATGCATGGCTAGGCTTAAACGGCCCTTGTGGTTCTTAGCCTATTAAACACCTATGAACCCATGAATACACACACACACACACACACACACACACACACACACACAAGCACACACACACACACACACACACACACACACACACACACACACACACACACACACACACACGCACACACACACGCACGCACACACGCACATCACACTAACCGAAACACTCAGACATACACTCACACACAATCCGACACACACACACACACACACACACACACACACACACACACACACACACACACACACACACACACACACGCACACACGCACACACTCACATGCACACAAACACAGATACACACATCCAGACTCTTAAGTCTCTACTAAACCCCCTTCTTCCATTGAAATGCG
>NC_056732.1:1915782099-1915833967 GCF_019279795.1 Protopterus annectens
ACCCACCTTAGTCCCCTGGAAACCATGAACTCCCCCACTGCGCAATTCCCACTGAATTCACACATCCCACTGCACCCCAGTCCCCCACCCCATTTTTTCATCATCCTTGGTATCATCACTCAATATTATTTCTTTCTTACTTTTCGCACAATCTGTCTTGCTGTTTAGATTTGTTTCTACATTATTCAACCCACCAAACTGGTCAAGACTGATCTCTAATAGTACAGAAAATATTTAAATTAAGATGATCACTAGGCTTCCAGAAGCCATGGAGATCTAGATGTTCTGAAATGTATTCTAGAGCTTTTTTAAAAATGCTTTTATTGCAGTGTTGACCTGAACAAAAATCATGGCTAACAGAAAAATTATGTTTTATATTACTTTAAGGAAGAAATATGTTGTGTCTAAAGCTTAATGTTCAAAACTGGTAGAATGGTATTTCCCCCCAAAAAATGAGTATGCAAATGCTTGTGAATACACATAAATTATATCATGCAATAGTGTCTTCCTCCCAGTCCTCCCACACAAAAAGATAGTTGCCTTGTGCATATTACTCTACTATTAGACTTGCAAGAAAGTGAAAGAATGGTTCCACTTTGAAGGATCGAAATTTCAAAACATCGAACCTCTGATCATTGAAGACCAGAGGATCGAAGTGCTGAAATATCAAATCTTGTGAATGGAGATTGCTGTACAGTGCAGAACGAGAACTTTACCATTCTGTTCACTGTAGTGCAATCTCAGAGTTGATATATTTAAGTAGCAGGAGGGTGTGCAGGGGGACTTGACTCCCTGCAAAAATGTGAAAAGAGACATTTTCACATTTTAGTTTTCTTTTGTACATTTGATATTTCAGCACTTTGATCCTCTGGTCTTCGAAGATCAGAGGTTCGATATTCTGAAAGTTCAATCCTTCAAAGTGAAGCTGAAAGAACAAATGTCAACAGACATATATTTCAATTATGATATCATACACATACACCACATACGTTTTCCCCCTACCCCTCTATAGTCAGCTGTCTTCTTTGTATTCATCTGTTGTCAAACTGAGACAAAAGTGAAAGAAAAAAATAGTCACAACAAAATATTTCAGTGTGTTCTTGTCAGATATAGACATACAACCCATCTCTTATCTCTATCCCCATAAGACAAGAATGTGTATACATATCTAATATTTGATTGGGGGGATGAAAAGATAATGACTGGAACAATGCATTATAATTTGTTGTTCCTTAAAAATACTCTGCCACTAGGCAAGCTATAGCAGCATTCTGTGCAAACTTACAGTGTTTGATTGTGAGTTATAAATGTAATTACATCACTTTTCCCTCCCCTCTTGAAAGGAGAAGATAACCATTCCCCTAGTGATTGCGAAGACATGAACAACACTTCCTGGTCAATTCCCAGTTAAAATTGTGGATGTGAAGAGTGATATTGTCCTTAGGGTATTTTAGGCATTATATGACTCATCATGGAGACAAGATGATATGCCATTGCATGTCTGTCCCTCGCTGTTGGAACTACATGTGTGGGGGTTGGAAAGTTGGAGCATAAATAAAAACAATCCTTGCAGGCAATTTGGCAGTGGCCCAGATACCAGTCTCCCCACAATTTAAGAATGAGTCAGAGTTATTCTAGAAGAGGTAAGATGGCCTAATGGACCTGGTGGGTGAAGAAAGGCCCTGGGGCAGCTCCAAAGTGGAAAAAAAGACTAGCCTAGAATAGTAACATGGTGAAGAAATCCCAGCCTTTCTACAGAATTCTGCTCAGTTTTGAAACTCACAGTCATAAGAGAAGGTTGGACAAGAGCTCAGCGGATCCTGTTTGGACATCCTGCAGACTACTACAGCACCAGAAACGAGAAAGAGAGATGTTTTGCTGATTCTAAGTATCTTTTTGGCATTTTCTTAACTGTTTTTGCCGACCTCAATTCAAAAGCTGTTTTTACTGTGGTTCTGTTGTTACTTTTCCTGCATTTTACTGTTAAATGGCTTTACTGTGTGGGCACTTTAATTTCTGCTTAAATTTAATATTTTAAACTGCATTTACTGTTGTAGGCTACACACTCAAGTGTGATAGCCTGTTCTGTGCATATTTCCTGTTAAATTGCATTTTTCTGTTTAATTTTACTACCCCCCCCCCAAAAAAAAAATACTGTTTGCTCGTTTCCCTCCTTTATACTATACTAGAATAGTCTGGATCCCAGATTTACTGGTTTCAGGACTTTATTTTGTGTTTCTGAGTTGTCCAGACCTTGCTGTGGTAGAGAGAAGTCTTTCTGCTTATCAGCGGGAGTGGTAAGCATTGAGCAGCCTATCTGTCGCAGGAGGAGTGGTTTCCAGCTCTGAAATTGTACCTTATTGGCCGTTTTGGGCTGATTTCTATACCTTTCAACATTCTGACTTAAAAACCCGTGTTTGCGTGGGTTTCCGCTTCTTTTAGCTCAGCGGATCCTGTTTGGGCATTGAGCAGGCTACTACAGCATCAGAAACAAGAAAGAGAGACTTTTTGCTGATTCTAAGTATCTTTTTGGCCTTTTCTTAACTGTTTTTGCTAACCGCACTTTAAAAGCCATTTTTACTGTGGTTCTGTTGTTATTTCTGCTGCATTTAACTGTTAAATTGCTTAACTGTGTGGGCACTTTAATTTCTCCTTAAATTTAGTATTTTAAACTGCATTTACTATTGTAGGGAACACACTCAAGTGTGGTAGCCTTTTATGTGCATACTTACTGTTAAATTGCTTTTTTCTGTTTAATTTTACTAAATAAAACAAAAAATACTATCTGTTTGCTTGTTTCCTGCCTTTTTCCTATACTAGAATAGTCCAGATCCCAGATTTGCTGGTTTCAGGATTTTATTTTGTGTTTCTGAGTTGTGTTGACCTTGCTGTGGTAGAGGGAAGTTTTTCTGCTTATCAGTGGGAGAGGTAAGCATTGAGCAGCCTATCTGTCGCAGGAGGAGTAATTTCCAGCTCTGAAATTGTACCATATTGGCCATTTTGGGCTGATTTCTATCCCTTTCAACATTCTGACTTAAAAACCCATGTTTGCGTGGGTTTGCACTTCTTTTAGCTCAGCGGATCCTGTTTGGGCATTGTGCAGACTACTACAGCACCAGAAACGAGAAAGAGAGACTTTTTGCTGATTCTAAGTATCTATTTGGCTTTTTTTTAACTGTTTTTGCCAACCGCACTTCAAAAGCCATTTTTACTGTGGTTCTATTGTTATATCTGCTGCATTTAACTGTTAAATGGCTTTACTGTGTGGACACTTTAATTTCTGCTTAAATTTAATATTTTAAACTGCATTTACTGTTGTAGGGAGACACACACTCAAGTGCAGTAGCCTTTTCTGTGCATATTTACTGTTAAATTGCATTTTTTCTGTTTAATTGTACTAAAAAAAAAAAACATAACAACACCCCCCCCCCAAAAAAAATCTGCTTGTTTCCCACCTTTTTTCCTATACTAGAATAGTCCAGATCCCAGATTTGCTGGTTTCAGGATTTTATTTTGTGTTTCTGAGTTGTCTAGACCTTGCTGTGGTAGAGGGAAGTCTTTCTGCTTATCAGTGGGAGTGGTAAGTGTTGAGCAGCCTATCTGTTGTAGGAGGAGTGCTTTCCAGCTCTGAAATTGTACCTTATTGACCATTTTGGGCTGATTTCTATTCTTTTCTCCTTTCTGACTTAAAAACCTGTGTTTGAGCGGGTTTGCACGAGTTTGCACATCGTGCACCGTTGCTTAGCTAGGGTTAAACTATTCCCAGTGCCATAAAGTCTGCTCTTCAATTTTCCCTTAGAACTAGCCAGTTTTTATTTTAGCACTCAAATTTGCTTCTTCAAGATCAGCACTTGTTCACAACTTGTTGTAAGCACTAAATAAGCTACAAATTACTACAGCACTCAGCCTTCCTCATTTGTCTAGAGGAAAACGTTTTTTGTACTTACATTCCTCACTTGTGTAGAAGAAAATAGTTTTTAGTACCTAATAAGGCATGTCTAAGGGTCAGCTCCCGGTGTTTTCTTTTGTCTACCTGATGAATCTGGGCATCTTGGGGCAATGCAGCAATTGCCTCATGTACACAGATAACCCTCTCCTCCTACCACCCAACACTACAACCTGCAAGAGATGCACTTTTATATGCAAACTGGAGGCAAAGCTCTCACCAACCAAGACTGGATGAGACAGTCAAGAGGAGAAGGTAAACACTTGCACCACACCACATTTACCACATAGTTCCACTAAACCTACACCACCAAAACCCACATATAGAAACACACAAACATTCACGGAGGCTCTCAATAAAAACCTGCCTAAGCAACAAAGACCTCCAAAGCAGAAATGCAAGCAACCTCCACCCCCAACACAACCCAAATGACACATAGCCCACAAACTCAGTGTGCCAATCAATCACAGCCCATAAGGCAAAACAACGTACCCAACACACTAGTCATAGGTGACTCTATAGTCAGGCACACTGATGCCCCACTCACCAGGCTAAACAAGGAGAAAGTTACTGTCAGCTGCCTGTTGGGTGCCAGGATCTGCCACATAATGCATGCACTCAGGTCACTCCACAACAAGTACAAATATAACTCTGTCATTGTCCATGTTGGTGTGAACGACCTGAGATATACTTCCTTGGACTACATGAAAAGAGACATGGAAGAGCTCTCTGATCTTGTAGCCCAGGCAGGTATGACCCTAGCCCTGAGTAGAATCCTGCCATTACTCAGAATGATACCACAGTACAAGGACAAAATGATTGACTTCAACAATTGGCTAAACTTTTGGTATCATTCTAAGGGGTTCCAGTATCTGTCTGCCTGGGATGACATGATCGACAGACCATGATGCTTTGCCAGAGATGGCCTGCACCTGCTGCCCCTGGGATTCTGGATACTGGCTAAGGCTCTTGCTGCCCCTATAGTGCCTTTTTTTAGGCAAGGTTCAAATGACAAATTCACCACTGTAACAGGTGCAAGCAAGCAAAAACTGAGGGTAATGCTACTCAATGCTTGAAGTCTAAACCTCAAAATGCACTCATTCGAGGCACTCCTTAAAATGGAGAACATTGATATCTGTGCAGTGACTGAGACCTGGTTCAAGGTTCCAGAGAGCACCCCTGCATTACCAGGATATAATTCATACCACACCTTTCGGCCATTTAACCTGGACCGAAACATTAAGGTGGAGGCGTGTCCATATTCATTAAGGATAGCCATACCTCCTGGCTAGTTGCTCAGCATAATGCATCTGAGAGTATTCAAATGCAACTAACTCTGGCAAAACTGCAATCCAAATTGTAGCCTGCTACAGATCCCGCACCATGCCCCAAGATTTCCACTCCTCTTTTCTTGATATAGTGGAAAATATTAGGGTTCAACCAAACCCCTTATAATGGGCGATTTCATCTACCCCACCATTAATTGGGAAAACCTGCCATAAACAAACTCTACAAAAAAGAAAGTGCTGCAGAAGAGAGTAAAATCTCATGATTGGAGGAACTCCCTGGTCAGCCTTAGTAAGAAGCTGAGATCCCTCATAAAATCCTCCAAAGCTTGTTACGAAAACAAAATCGCCACTGATTTTAAAGACAACCACAAAGAATTGTATAACTATGTCAAGACTGTCAATGGCAACACTGAGATCTGCTCTGAGTTACAGCACAATGGCACTAAATATACAGAACCAACTGATATTGCCAGCATCCTGGCAAATAGGTTCAGTGCTAACTTTACCCCACTCTCACCCCCTAAAGGGCCTATATCTATACCGGAAGAAAGCAGAGTCCCTGTAATCACAACTATGCAGGCAAAAACTGCACTTTCTAAAGCCAAGAACACAGCATCCATGGGACCGGACAACATCCCAGGCTGTGAACTTCAGAATGAGCTGACTCCCCACCTAAGTACCATGTTCAATCATAACCTCACTTCTGGCTTTGTGCCCACTGAGTGGCGCACAGCAACAGTTATTCCACTCCACAAAGGGGGACCCACCATGGACCCAGGAACTATCGTCCTATTAGCCTGATGAGCCTGGTCTGCAAGGCCATGGAATGTATCATCATGGAACTTATTAACAAAGACATTTATAAACTCCAAACTCTGAACCCCACCCAGTTCGGGTTTGTAAAAAGCAGATCATATTTCCTAAACCTGATGGCCTTCTTTGAAGCAGTCACCAAAGCCTTAGATGAGGGTAAGGTGGTCCACACAGCCTATCTGGACCTCACCAAGGCTTTCAATAGCATTCCCCATTCTGGAATTATAGATAAACTCACTAAACTAGGTGTAAATCCCTATGTCACAAGATGGGTTGTCAACTGGCTCACTGACAGAACCCACACTGTGAAAGTTGCAGTCTCCAAATCCGACTTCAAACCATTGACAATTGGAGTACCACAGCGTTCAGTCCTGGGTTTTCTCCTGTTTGGTATCTACTTCTCTGAAGTACAGGCTAGCACAGAAGGTCTCTGGCTAATGAAGTTCACAGATGACTGCAAATTAGGAGCCATAATCGATTCCCCAAATGATGTGGACATCCTACAAAAGGGCCTCACTGAGACAGATGTCTGATGTCAGAGCCATGGCCTCAAATGCAATGCCAAAAAGTGCATTGTCATCCACTTTGGTAAAAACTCTGTACCCATGAACTATCACATAGGCAGCAATCTACTTAACACTGAGAGTGTGATAAGAGATCTTGGGAACCCGGTGGACAGTAGTCTCTACTTTGATAATCACATTGCCACAGTGGTCAGGAAATCCTTCTACATGACACAGCTTATCACAAAAGGGTTCTCACTCAGGAAAAAAGAGGTCATTGTTCCCCTCTACTCATCACTCATTAGACCTATTTTAGAGCACTATGCCCCTTTTGGTATGTACCTCGCAAGACATCTACAACAACTGGAAAGGCCACAGAATTACCTCACAAAGAGGATTACTGGCCTCAAACACATGCCATACGTTGACCGTCTCAAAAACTCCAGCTTTATTCCATTGCATATCACCTTCTCTGAGGCGATCTCTGCCTAACATACAAAGCTATGTCAAACCCAGAGCTGTTGGACATGCTCCACCTAAAGAAATCCCAATCCCTCTGAGCTACATGCTTTGGGGACCTAAACCTTGTCACCACAATAAACAGAGCATATAGGAGGGATAGATTCCTGTCCCAGAGACTTCCCATACTCTGGAACAAGCCACCCATCTATATCAAACAAAGCTCATTAGCACTCTTCAAGAAAAATCTTGATGAGTGGATGGGAAATAGGAAATTCACTCAGGGGATCATTTCTCTGGCTCTGCTCAACAGGGGCACAGGAAAATAATCTTCTTGGGTGGTGAAAGCCAGGGAATCTATTTGGCTAGGCTTATTGAGGCCCTTAGGTTGATAGCCTAGTACCTACCTATGAACCTGTGAACCTATAAGGGTGACAAGTATTATGATAACAGGTCCGGCTAATAATAAGTCTTTCAGAATTTGCAAAAGTCCTTATTACAGTGAGTTCATGATAATTTGGTGCCACCTTATCAAATTGTCTACTAGTCAACAGTTCTTAATCTGGGTGATAATTCATATGTGCTTATATATTTTGTCACATAAGAGGATAAGATTTAGAGAAAAAATGTGCTATAAAATGTGTCAGTTGTGCTGTAATACAAACTTTTACTAATGATGAAAGGTGCCATAATTTAATTACTTTTGTTTAGTACACAATTTAAAATAGTTTGTTTCCAAGTTAAATGCTGACGTGTAATATGGAAATGAGCATGTTTTTTGTTTATAATAGATTAAAGATTTTTCAGTGACAATAACAACTATATGAAAAAAAATCTGCACTTTCACTTCAACATACTGAAGGGGTCGAATATAGCCAGGGTAATGGAATTTATTTGGGGGGTCATATAGACATTGAAATATATTAAAAATTGAGTGTACAATTATTTATTGAATGCATTATATAGCTGTGTACTTTTCTATAAATTTACCCAATATCATAGGTGGTTAGGATGCTATAACCATTAGGGTCTTTATAGGCCTAGCCACATTATACACTTGTTCTCTCATTAACCAGGTTGTATGGTCTAATTTTGCAGCATGAGTCTACGATCAACAACGACTGCCCTTATCCAAGAGGGATATTGGTGACATTCACAGGGTAAATTTATGGTTGTTCATCCAGTTGCCTAAATTACTTTTAAATAGGGTCATTGAGAAGCTCTGTTTTACGTCAGTTGGGAGTTACATCCAGAGGGCTGGCAACCTCTAGGAGACATATCTGGCTCTCCAGCATGTCCTGTTAATGTCACAGGCTAGGTTAAGATCCCTAGAGTGAGTGAGTCTTGTTCCATTTGGCTTGTGGATGTGCAGCATTTTTATTAGGGTAAGGTCCAAGACTGCTCTATAGGCCAGGCACAAGTCATCACTCAGGAGTCTGTAAGATACAGAGAACAGTGACAGAATTTTCTTGAAGAGAAACCTCTGAGGTCTTACCAGCTGCTGCAGGTGCCTGGTGAGGTACATACAGAAGGGAGCATTGTACTCTATTAGTGTTCTGATGAGGGATGAGTACAGGGGAGCTATAGCACCCTTAGCTCTGGATGCGATGCCCTTAATTATGAGATGTGCAACACAGAAGGCCTTCTTTACCACTGTGGATACATGGTGATCAAAGTTAAGGTTACTATCAATCTGTGTTCCCAAGTTTCTCTCTCTCCACAGGGTTTGAGCTATGAGGGGCATTGTTAATACTGTAATTTGCAAGGACCTCCCCTTTGCTGAAAGGGATGATAATGCATTTTTTGTGTTTCGTTTAAGTTCGTGGCTTTGGCACCAACCATTTGTCTGTGTAAGCCCTTTTTGTAGTATGTCGACATCGTTGGGGACTCAATGATTTTTGCAGTCATTGGTGAACTTGGTAAGCCACTGACCATCTGTTTTTGCCTGGACTTCTGAGAAATAGATTCCAAACAATAGGGGCCCAGCACAGATCCTTGTGGTACACTACTGGTAACTGGTCTGTTGGTAGAGGTGAAATCCCCAACTTTGACTGTATGGGTTCTGTCAGAGAGCCAGTTGGTTACCCATCTAGTGACATATGGGTTAATTCCCAGCTGGGTGAGTTTATCAATGATACCTGAGTGGGGGAGTAAGTTTATCAATGATAGAGTGGGGGATTGTGTCAAAAGCCTTGTAAGTCAATAAAAGCTGTAGGTACTGTTTTGCCTTTGTTCAGGCCTTTAGTGACATTCTTGAAGAAGTCCACCAGGTTTAATAAGCATGATCTACCTTTAATAAAGCCAAATTGGATCAGATCAAGAGTTTGAAGGTCACCTATGTGTTTGTTGAAAGGCCAGTTAGGCTTATGGGTCAATAATTGTCAGGGTCTGTTGATGGACCCCCTTTGTGCAAAGGAATTACTGTTGCTGTTTTCCACTCTGCTGGGACAAAGCCAGTACTTATACTGTGGTTGCAGAGAGTGCCAAGTAGTTCTGTTAGGTCCTGTTTTAGACCATTTAGTAGGCAGCATGGGATGTTATCAGGTCCCATAGATGCTGAGTTTTTGGCCATGGAGAGTGTGGTTATGGCCTGCTCTTTAAAATTTGTCCGGATGGCACAGTGGTAGAGCGATAGCATTGCCACCTCATAGCAAGATGTTCTCTGGTTCAATTCTCGGCTGGGGTGCCTTCTATGCAGAGTTTGCATGTCCTCCATGTATTCGTCTGGGTTTCCTCCAGGTGCCCCAGTTTCCTTCCACATTACAGAGACATATGTCTGGAGCATTTTTCCCTGGGCCTCCGCTGAAAATTGGCTTCATTCCAAGTCGGACTTTCCCAGTAAACAAATATTAAATAAATAAAAAATTTATTTCAAGGCAGAATCTGACTCTGATGAATAGATTGAGTGAAAAAAAATGTTTTTCAAATTCCAGACTCATTATACATTTATACTGGTTGACGTGACTGAATTAGATGACAATAGCTTATCTTTTTAATGTGAAGAAAACAACAAGCCTTTTGTTATTTAATGGTTGTTTGAAAAGTCATCCAGATAATAATATTTCCAATGTTACATTTTTGAAATATGGTAGGTCACACATTTCTGATGCCAAAATGTAGAATATAATGAAAACGTTAACAACCATTAGAGTGTTTAATAAGGCAAAATCAGGAACGTAATCAGAGTTTCTCATCAGTGCTTACTGACTGGGAATGACAGGCTAAACAAAAACAAGGACATTGAACAGGTTGTACTCATAAAGTAAACTTTGAAAGTTATTTATACGTTGCAGTGGTCTATGCACAGCTGGCATTTACTTAGTAATCTTTTGCATAGAAAAGGAAAGAAAAGGCAGTTACATTTAGAAGAAAGTAACAATTTTCAAAGTCTGTATTACAGACAGGCTTATAATCCCACCTATGTCTGCTCATTTATATCATTGCATTGCTGAGGGGCTGCCTACCTGGCTCAGAGCAGTGATGTAAATATGGATTTCTTTTATTTTTATGGGCTATTTTGTTTGTATAGAAAGAAAACTGTAGGACTATTTAACAACAGTCTATGCACTCATTGTTCTGGGACTGAGTACCTGGTTCAGGTGAATGCTTTATTTTATTGGCTTTTATGTTTACATGGAGATTATACTCCATTGTGACAATACTGTGTACACCCATTTACAGCACAGCATTGTGGGGGTGAGGACTGAGTATCTCAAAGTACAGTGCTGTGAACATCATTGCATTTAATTTTCACTAGCTTTTTTGTTCATGTAGAAGTTGTACTCTGTGATTATTGTGACAATATGCTGTAGAATTACTCACAGCATTGTAATACTGGGGGACCTAGAACCAGGCTTGTTGCAGTACTGTTGACATTGCTTTATTTTATTTTGACTGACTTTTTTGTGTATTTCAAGTGCACTGTGGGACCACTGCATCAGTGCTTTGCACAAACATTAACAGTACTACATATCTGTGGGATTGTATACCTGGTTTAATGCAGTACTATAATCTCTATTTCATTTTAACTGAACATTTTGTTTATTAAGAAAGTATACTGTGGGACCACTGTGACAACAGTTATAGCAGTTATTAACAACAATGCATTGGTGTGGGATTTTATGCCTGCCTCCACAACTATAGCAAGGTCATCCATTGCCATGTGCAGCTCTCTGAACTGGCATTCTCCCCTGGTCAGAGTTAGGGAGCAGAAAAAGCTCTTTGGTGCAAGGATCAGGGCTGTTGCTAGGGCCCCTTGGTCCTGCACAACTCCAGATACAGTTGTGAATTTGTAGTTGAAACCAAGAAAGTAAATACAAAAATAAAAATAGAACAATATAGGTGTCACACCACCGAGTAGTTTAATGTACACTATATCAGATAAAACCATAAGTGCTTTCATCCCAAAAGTAAGGGCTTCATTAGATACAACACACCTAACAAGTGCAGTCTTATAAAAGTATAGCAATTAATCACGTGTACTAATCTAACCAATGAGAATTATTGACCAGTTTTCTGTTATTCAAAAATGTGTATTACCATCAAACATTAAATATCATAGTAAATAAGTATAACATTAAATATATAAATATACAATTTGTTTGTTAGTGTCTTTCGGCTTTTCCCGGTTAGGGGTTGCCACAGCGGAACTCCGGTCCGCTAATGATTGGCAGTAGATTTTTACATGCCGAGTTGCCGGCCCTGACACACAACCTTCAAAGAAGGTACACCCATTCACGCATGTCTCCACAGAGAAGACGCTCTAACTGAGAATCGAACAGGACAACGTCTTACTGTGAGGTGACAACGCTACCGCAGCACCACCACCGCATATGTAGCAATAAATATTTGTAGTATAAAAATGTAAAAATATTTTAATTGCAAAATGCCATTCATTGACATCTGGTCATTCAAACCCGAGGGAAATATTGCATTTAATTTGACCTGCAAAAAGAAATCTCTAGTTTTAATTATTGATCCCCAAAACCCACTTCTTATGGGTCTAGGAATTTCTTCCACCACATAGAATACACTGTTTTTAAAATCATTACACACTGTAGAATGTTTATGTAATGCATTACTAATGTTCTTTCTTTTTACTGCATACTAATGCTAATAAATTCTGGTTATTAGTTGTCTTTGTGTCTTTCAAACAGTATCACAGGGCATACACAAAGCAATATACACAACCCCCGCAGTTTTACAGTTACATTTACTTTACTTGGGTAAGATCTAATAGTTACATTAGAACTGTCGTAAATAAAATGACAATGTGAAAATGCACCACATTTCATCATGCCATATTGTTGCCCCTGCTTAACCGATCCTTCAACTATATATTTTTATATTCTTACCTCTTTTTCACACAAATTTTGGGGGTCCACTTCATGTAAAATATTCCCCCAAAAATCCTTAAACAGATTCAAATTCCTAATAATAAGAGCTTTTAGGTGCTCACTGAGGTTAGAGAATGGTAAAACCATCTTCTTCTTCTTCTTTGTCTTTCAGCTGTTCCCATTGAACCATAGACTTCTCAAAACAATTGCCTATATTTCTAACTTTAATATTTAAATCAGTGGCCTCCCTCAAAATAAGTCAATATTTGTTGTTCCAATCATCTTTAACAATATTCATCATATCAGAAACTAATTTATTGGGATAGACCCTTTCCAAAAACACATTATTCAATTTAAGATATTGACTAACAAATTTAGCTTCTTCCAAATTTAGTCTAGAAATTCTGACAAACTGACCCTTCACCAAGTTCTTTTTTCTTATGGCAGAAAGGGTGGAGACTAGAAAAGTGTAAATAGGTATTAGAAAATGTAGATTTACAGAAGATTGTAGATTCATAGGAAAGACTCTCATGATTTTTGTAAATGGTGATATCCGAGTAATCTACACTTGTCCAATCCTTAAAATGGGTAAATGTAAGAAATGACGTACTCTAAGCTCATTATCATATCTATGTATACACACCAATTTGACTTTATCAATGGATACATACTAGTTTGGCTCTGTAAGAGTTCTTTGAAAAGGTTATTAAGATCATTTATAAGGGACAAACAGTCCACACTGCTTATCTGGACTTTGTCAAGGCCTTTGATACTATTTCCCATGATGGGATTATTGACTAACCATCCAAACTGAGCATTAACCCACACATAGCATGTATGGTTACAAAGTACACTTGATACATGGTACACTGGATACATGGTATGCTGGATACATAGTACACTGGATACATAGTGCAGTGGATACATACTATGCTAGATACGTAGTACACTGGATACATAGCATACTGGATACATAGTTCACTGGATACATAGTATGCTGGATACATAGTACACTGGATACATAATACACTGGATACATAGTAGGCTGGATACATAGTACACTGGATACATGCTATGCTGTATACATAGTGCACTGGATACATAGTATGCTGAATACATAGCACACTGGATACATACTATTCTGGATATGTAGTACACTGGATACATAGTACACTGGATACATAGTATGCTGGATACATAGTACACTGGTTACATAGTACACTGGAAACATAGTATGGTGAATTGGTAATTGGCTGTCAAAGAGAACCCATATCTTTACCCTCTGGCATATTAGTACTAGACAGAAAAATGCCATCAGTGGTGTCCCAAAAGGCTCTGCCCTGTGTCCTCACCTGTTTGCTATGTATGTATGTGAAATAAAAGGAGATATCAAGGGACTATGACTAACCTGGTTTACTGAGGATTAAAAATCCCATTCTGACACTGAAATTCTGTAGCAAGGGCTGGATCAAACAAATGCTTGCTGTATTACTCATGGGCTTACACTTAAATGCAACAGAGTTTCTTTTCATAAATCTAGCATCACTGCTGCTTACCATATAGGTAACTACACTTTGATATAATCATTGCGGATTAAGGTACATATGATAACAGACTCTCCTTAAACTACAAATGTCTGCAGAGGTTAGAAAATTCTTCTATCTTATACAATGTAGTATTTGTGGAATCTCCTTAAGGGCCAAAGAAGTTTGACCTTATTAGGCTCATCACTGAGTATAATTCACCCTTCAACGTGAATCTTGCCAAACACATAAACCAGCTTGAGAGACCTCACAGTAACAGCTCGTGCCATCGGGTTGCAGGACTGTGGCCCCCCCCAACTGTGAAGAAAGAAAAGTTTCAAGTTTGGACATTTTTAAAATAAGAAAAATATTTATAAATAATTATTTAAATATTTACTGGCTGGCTGCATTGCTTTAAGCGAGTCTGCCTGACTCTCAAAGTCCTGGAACTCGAACTGTGCATGCTTATCAAGTTCCGTTTTTTTTTTTTTTTTTTAATTAGTTTCTATAAATTTGGACTGCTGCAAAAGCAGTCCAGATTAAGGAGAGACAGCATCAGTGTGATGCCCAGAAGTCTATGTGGTTTAACCGCACAATAAAGTGAAAGGGGGTCAGACTGCACCATCTGCAGTCACGTACATGACGTGGACAGCTGGAAGGCTACTGATTGGTTCTCACTCTCTTCTCAAAAAAGAGACCGAGAAACTATCAGCAGTAGTAGCTGTAGCACAGTACTTTGATTACTTGCTACTGTGCTTTGATTTTTTTGGGCTTGCCTTGCTTACGAACAGAAGAGTTTGACAGAGAAGAAAAGAAAAGAGTTTCTTCATAAATTCATTTCATGATGGAGGCAGACACAGTCACTCTTTTTTTTAACAAGTTTAAACTGAGGTAGGTGTCCAACTCAGGAAGCATATGGAGACATTATTAAAAAGAAAAATACACTTGCTGTATTTAGCGATCTTACAAAGGCATTTGACCAAGTAAACCACAAGTAATTTCTGGATATAATGTTCCCTTTTGGCTTTACTTTCATTAGTACTAGTTGGGACAGATGCTATTAATGTTATTTAAGATTCTTCATTATCATAATAGATTAAGCTCAGGTGTTTAAAGACTGTAGAAGCTTTGGATAGGGGTTTGTGTTTAGAAAGCTGTCTGTGGAAGAAGCCTAAAGAGAGTGTTGGCTTTTATGTTTGTTTGAGGCAGAGAAATTAATAGCTAGCTGAGAAAGGTGGGAAACAGGAGGAGAGGCTTTATTTACAGGTGAAATATGTGAACCACATGATAGTAAAGTTATAAAAGAAACATGGGACAGATTAAGCAGAGATGGGCAAAGGTAAGATATGTTTTTAGTGTCTTATTAAAGAGAAAAGATGGGGAATTTGGAGAGATACATCGGGCACAAGATGGATTGTTTAGCAAAGTGTAGATACAGGTTCAAAGTTTAATGGTAGCTACTCAGATGTTTAAGAAATTTTAGAGGGTGTTAGTAGAGTAGTTGAGAGAAGATGCTGCTGGTTTGGTGGTATTGTAATGGCAGTCATAATTTAAAGTTAAGTCCTAATATACAAATAATTCTCAGTTATGACTGAAATTTTACATTGGAGGTTGTTGTTATTAGCTCATATTTTTTTGGTAAAATGTTGGGATATCATGTAGCTATTTTTATATTTTTAAAATCTAAGAAAGATGATTTAGAAATCAAATCCCAAGTGCTTCTCAAGGCTCAGTCCTTTGGTCATTAATTACTATATTTATCAAGTCAATCCCTTTGCAGCATTCCCTCCTTGAATCTTATTCTTTGGGTAAATGATTTTGTCTTTCTTACGTCTTTTACTTTTTATCTCATTATTAAATGAACTGCACAATGATCTTTATTGCCTTCTAAACTTGCTTCATAATAAGTGGCTCAACTGGTTTTGAAATTAGACAAAACTAAGGGAATGCATTTTTAGTGCTTAGGCTGGGCTAAAATTGGCTTCCCCAAATAGGGATCTTAACTTATAAAATTTTACCTTACAAACCAAACATGTTGAATTAGTCTCATCTTTCAAATACTGACAAATACATTTTGACACCATCACATAGAATAATCAGGACTTTTGAAGATGCCTGTCATTTAACAGCTGTTAAGAGAAATGGTTGATCTAAGTTTAGCTAACATAACCATCAGATATAATGGTCTCCACAATAGATCGTTTACTTTTTTGTTTTTGCTGTCCCATTAGTTTTATTATTCACTAAGTTCTGGGCTCAGACAATCTTCTACTATTTCCCATAATATTCTTTCACAAAATAATTGTATTCTCATCTGGATAGCAAATAATAATAATGGCTTGTATGTAGTGGTTAAAATGCCCAAAATGTAACAAATAACCTGAAGAAATGCATCGGAAACCAGCTGGTCCACTCAACAGAAGTTTAATCCAGAAACGCAAACATGTAGTTAAAGCACAGCAAGCACATACACAGCAAGCACATAAACATTATAAAAGCAGTTCCCCTTATGTTTTTGTCTTGAAAACTTCATCAGATAGGCATGTACTGTCCCAGAAGTAGTGTTAAATACATTTTCAAATGGAAATTAACCAAAGAAAAGCACTGATCAATTAACAATCAAGGCAGTATAAAAAAATAAATTAATGAATTAATTTAAAAAATGTATGAGAAAATATAATATATAACAACAGTCAACCTTAAACATTTTTGTAATTTAAAAATCATCAAATAGGGTGTAAAACGGTAAATATTTTATAAAAACATTGAAGTAAAACCATGTAAAATGGTAAATGAGTAATATATAAGTGGGGGAAGTTTAAAGGAGAAGTGCAATTTTCAAAATTCACTCCTTTCCTATGCTTTCAGTCTTTTTTTGTTTTTTGGCTTGTCAGCACTCAACACTTCAAGTGCCAACATTTCACTGAGGAGGTTCTCCATAATCTATTACATTTTAACAGATACCTCAGCCATAATATTTTTTCTCTTCTACTGATTTGATAGGGTTAGAGTCATTAGCAGTATTTATGTTTGAAATCATCTGATATGTCTGAATAGAGTTATATGTACCCTGACATCTTTGCTGCTCTGGCTTGATGGGGACAACAACTCACTAAGTGAGATGTGGCAGTGGTAAGCCACCTTGCTATGCTATGTAACATTGTTTGCCAAATTATCTCTTAATTATTAATGAGAGCTGGATTCAGAGACTTCATCTTGAATTACTGGGATAGCCTAAAGGAGGCATGGGACATTGATCACAGTCATTGAGCTCTTAAATCTCTTCTTTTTCCATGATCAAAATGTAGGTCTTGGTGTTCTGTGATGCTATTTCTTCTCCACCTATCTGAGAAGAGAGCAGTCTCTCTAATTGAGCTGGTGAAATAAAAAAATGTGTTTAATACTTTGAGTACAGTGCAGCATATGCTATGTTAAGTGCAGACTAGCTGAGATAGTATTCTTTTTTTTTTGGTGTGCTAGAAAATGTCTTAGGTTGTATAAAACAACTTGTCCTATATCTTGTATATAACTTATACTGAGTGCTCTGAACTCTCTGTAACTGTCACTATTTCATTATTTCGTGTCTTCATGGGCCACATTTGTATGTAGCATCAGTGATGTTTGCTGCATGAGATATACAGCATAATGCAGCCTTTCTTGGACATGCTTGTGAAGACAGGTTAAGACTATTGAAGATAGGTGAAGGCTGCCAGCCTAGCCAGATAGAACTTTGTAGATAATTCTGTCATTTGTAAATATTAATGCAACCCACAGGCTTGTTGTCTCAAATGGAAAAAAATACTGTTACATGTGGAACTGCAAAAATGTAACAACAGTGCACTCTGCTGTAAGAAAGCTAAGTCAAGCATTTTATGACTGTCTTTGATGAAGGAATTCTTCCTAAGGCCAGAGTTAATGGCCAGAATTTGCATGCATAAATGTCCTTTATGGCTTTGCTTCCTGAGGTGTGAGCTTACTAAAGAATCCAGCCTTTTAAGTATGGGAACCCTTGGAAAGTGTGAAGAATGATGTAATATGAATCAGGATTGTGATATCAATTTAAACAGAGAGAATCAGAGAGCATTAAGCATTTTTGCCTTGACCATCCAACTCATCAGCACTCTGCCTGTGTTCTATATGTAAGTTTATTTTAGAATTGTGTTTTCTCTTAGAAATAGCTAGGAACTAGAATCATTAGACTAAGTGTTTTTCTGTGATTTCAGAACTTTACTACTATATTATTTTAAGCATTTCTCTGTGATCTCTGAACTCATGACTAGCACTGTGTAGTAAGAAGTATTGTCTTGTGTTTTTATTATTTATCATTAAATATTCTTAAACCTATCTTAAACCTATCAACTGTGGCTGTTTTGTGTAGAGATAATTTAAGCTGTAGAGTACATTGCATGTATATAGTGATCCTGTACCAAGTCACTCTAATAAGCCTTGACTGTTTAGTCGCGCTTACCATTTGGATAATAATATTGCATAGTAATAATTGGACACCCTTTTAAGGGCCTTTGGGTAGCTGATAATTATTAGCTGGGTGGTGGCAGTGATTTCTACCATATAGTCTGGGTAAAAGGGGCACAGCTGGAGAACCTGTGCCAGCCTTCCCCAGGAGTGTCTGTGTGGTTGTATATAACTCTTATCTCAAACTGTGTGTGTATCAGCTACTTGGGTAAGGTCATGAAGCATTGGTTGGACAGAGAGGGTTCTGGAGGTTTTAGCTTGCCCAGCTGGCTGAGATCTGGACCCTATAGCTGTGCCAGTGGGGAGTCTTATTGTGGACCTGGAGAGAAAGGGAGAGACCAGCCCCAGACTGACTTTAATCTCTGTGTGCTCTTAAGGGAAATTGTACTTCACTGTGTGTGTATTTATTATCCTTTCCTCTATATGGATGCCCCTCACTGGTGTTAGTGGTGAGGATTGAGCCTCCTTGATTGCTGGGACAGCGCACATATGTCACAATGCTCAAAAGTGAAAGTCAGTTACAGTGCCAGCAGTCTTCTGCACCAGTCAGTTGCAGATGTCCATATGATTCTCAACTGGTTACTACTCATTTCCCATGTATGACATTTTTACACTCAGAACCAATGTGTAATCCAGGAGTTTATTACCTTAGTAAGAAGCGGGGGTATATTAAACATTTCACACATAGTGGGTGAAGGAGGCTGAACCTATTTCAGGATCATTTTTTTATCACAAGAGCTTGGATGGTTGTGTGAGCAGCCAAAGGCTTGAACCTATGTGAAGGTCCTTCTTAGGATCTTGATTTTGAATTTTGAACTTACCTGCTTTTTTTTATTTTTTAATTCCCAGCAGTAACCTGATTCTCACCAACAGCAAATATCTAAAAAATTGTTTGTTTGCTAGCGAACTATAGAACTGCAACTGCAAAAATAAGTAGAAGGAATGTTTAGGATACATTGAATGTAGAGTCCTAAAGCTAATCTGTACTTTTTTAACTGAGCAATTATAAGAAGTCATGATGTGTCAACTCACAGAAAAGTGGGTGGCACATACCGCTGGCTGCTTTGGGTTGAGAAAGGGAATGGAGTAGTGAGTTTCTTAATAGAAAGAGAGTAGCAGAAAAAGACATTTTCATGAAAGAGCTGGATACTTATGTAAGCTAAACTGAGCTGCATGCTGAACTTGTTTCAAAAACTGAGGTCAGATCAATACAGTGTAATTATGTTTGTTGTATCCACAGTTTATAAGGTTATGTAACTGTGATTATTTAGGTTTTATGAAGATGTATTTTGTAAGCAGCAGAATACTATTAGACTGATGTGTTATCACTGAGACAATACCAAGAGCTTTAAAATAAAATGTGATGAATAATTTATAAGTAGAATGTATAAATTCTGCCATTAGATGTGCAGGCATCTTCAGATTGGTCTTGACCTCTGTACTTTTACAGTTTCTCTAAACCCATCTATAAAGCCATGCTTTTATTGGGAGTTAGATAAAGTGGATTACTGCTGTTTATAAATGGTGTTGTGGTTTGACAGGTTATACATAATAAATGCAGTTGGGACAAATATGATAGATCCAGAGCTCTTAAGGAGCTTCTGTTTTCTCCTGGTGAGAGGAGTGCAGTTACATTATTTCCTGGAGACTGCTGATCATCAGAAAGCTTAATAACTGCTTTATGGAGGACAGCTTGGAATCTGTGCTTATATTCTGATCCTGGTGAGAGTAGGAGCAGAGTGCATTGATTCCTGACTCTTTCTGGTTGGAGAGTGAGTGTCTGTGCTTAACGTGCCTGATTGGTCTGGTTGCTATTAGAGGCATCTACCAGAAAAAGGCTACAAGCCTGCAGACCCTTGCATCATCTGGGACAAGACTGTGGATCACCAAACAGGCTGTGGCCTGCTTCTCTTCTTGGGATTGGTGCTAACATTTTGCTTCTGGTGAGAGAAGAAGCAAATGAGTATTGTATCCCAACAGTGTGAAGCTGTGCTGAGACAGCATTAGTAGTAGCCAGGCAGTAGCCATTCATGTGACTCCCCTCTTTTCATCATTCTTGACAAGCTAATTCTTTATTTTCAGTAAGTACTGCTTGATTTCTTCCTAACTTCAGAATATCTGCCTAAATACTTCATCCTTATATTTTCAGGGTCTACATATTGGTTTCCCCTTGAGTGTTTGGCAGTGCTCTGTACAGACTCAAACACTTCGATTGACATTTTTTCTGTAAAAGGCTTCAGTACTTAATATATTGAGGTCATATCCAGGCATGTCTAAAAGTCAGTTCCCTGTGCATTCTCCTGTCAACCTGGTGAACTTGGGCAGGATGAGGCAGTGTAGCAACTGCATCATGTACACAGACAACCCTCTACTCTTACCTCCCAACACTATGACTTGTGAGAGATGCACATATAGCCAAATTGGAAGCCAAGCACTCTCCAGCCAAGACTGGATTAGCCAGTCAAGAGGAGAAGGATAACACCTGCACCACACCACATTCAGCACATAGCCCTCCAGAACATACACCACCACAACCCTCACACAGTAACACAAAACACACACCTACTTTCACATAGGCTCTCAATAAAAATCTGCCCAAACAACAGAGACCTCCAAGGCAGAAACACAAACCAACACATCCCAGCACAAAGCATGAGACACATAGCTCACATAAACAGTGTGTCGCTCAATCAAAGCCCATAAGGCAAAACAACTTACCCAATACACAAGTCATAGGTAACTCAATAGTAAGGCACACTGGTGTCCAACTCACTAGGTTGAATAAGGAGAAGGTTACGGTCAGCTGCCTATCGGGTGCCAAGATCCGCCACATAATGCAAGCACTTAGGTCACTCCACAACAGGTACAAATATGACTCTGTCATTGTCCATGTTGATATGAATGACCTGAGACATACCTCCCTGGACTATATGAAAAGAGATATAGAGGAGCTCTCTGATCTTGTATCCAGGCAGGTATGACCCTAGTTCTGATTAGCATCCTACCATCACCCAGAATAATACCCCAGTACAAGCAGAAAATGATTGACTTAAACAATTGGCTAAATTTCTGGTGTCATTCTAATGTGATCCAGTATCTGTCTGTCTGTCTGGGATGACAAGATTGACAGACCTCGATGCTTCACCAGAGATAGCCTGCACCTGTCACCCCAGGGATTCTGGATACTGGTCAAGGCTCTTGCCATCCCTATATATTGCCTTTTTAGGCAATGTCCTAAAGACAAAATTACCACCATAACACCTACAAGCAAACAAAATCTGAGGGTTATGCTACTTAGTGCTAGAAGTCTAAATCTCAAAATCCACTCAGTTGAAGCACTCCTTAAAATGGAGAACATTGACATCTGTGCAGTGATTGAGACCTGGTTCAAGACTCCGGAGAGCATCCCAGCACACAGGCTATAATTCATACCACACCTTTCGGCCCCTAAACCTGGACCAAAGCACTAAAGGCAGTGGTGTCTCCATATTCATAAAGGATATGCACACCTCCAGACTAGTAGCCCAACATAACGCATCAGAGATACTTCAGGTGCAACTAACTCTGGGCAAGACTGCAATCCAGGTTGTAACCTGCAATAGATCTCCCACCATGTCACAAGACTCCCACTCCACATTCCTAAACACACTGGAAAATATTAGGGTATAACCCAATGAAAAATGATATTGAGATTACTGCTTGCTGTGGGATTTGAAGTCTTCTTAAGACACTCAGTCTTGCTGGCTGGATTCTGCTAAAATTCAAAGTCTGGTTATATTTGCATTCACAGTCTGTTGCATATAGAAACTTGCAGAATATACACCGATGAGAGAATATGCTTTGCAGCATCAACTTTAGAGCAGTAACAAATAACTATTTATAATAAACCAAATGGACTAATGTTGCAGCTTAAAGTACTGTTCCACTTTACTTCTCATGTAGTACAGACGATGTGAGAGATATAACATTTACCTTGGGACAAATGTGTCCCTACCAATACCCCTAACATAACTGGATTAATACAGATCTTTATATACAGTTTTAGTCATGCATACACATATACATTTCCTCTTGGTATTCTATTTTGGAAAATTGCTCATCCTGTAGAAACAATACTGATTGCTGCAGATACTGACGCAAACTGCTGACTTAATGATATTATTTTTTAGCTTCTTTGTTTAACAATGTCTTGTCACATTTTTGATGAATTTATAAGAAACCAGCTTTTCTGACAGTGTGAACATCCTGTAGTCTATTTGGATCTTTGTATAAGAACATCTGTTCTTTTTCCAATGCTGATAACAGTGTCCTGTTGTCCATGCAGAAAAACATATTTTTGAGGAAACACATTGCCACAGTGTCATTGTCCATTCTTTAAAAGCAGATTTTGCATTTTTGATCTTGCATACATCCTGTTTTTAAGTCTGTAAGGGAAAAATGTCCATTCAGTAGGTTCCTTATTTTCCAAGCCATGGTCATTTAGTATGAATGCTGATCACATATTACTAAACTCTTGTTTCTGCATTTAAGCAAGCTTTTTCTTTCAGCATATTTACAACAGAATTAATTTTAGCCTTATAATCATAATATCTAACACCCAATACCCTTATACTGGGAGACTTTAACTACCCCTCCATTAACTGGGAAAATTACTCTTGTACCAACACACTTGCTCAACGTTTCCTGGAATTCATTAATTCCAATGCCCTGGACCAACTCATTCTTACCCCCAGCAGGGGTAGAAGCATCCTTGACCTGTTCATTACTAACATGGGTGACCATTGCTCTACACCAGTAATCAACTCCTCCTTGGTCAGATCTGACCACAAGAAAGTCACCATGGATATCCATATCCCACCCTCACCACCTCTAAACGAAAACCACCATAAAAAAACTTCTCCAAAGCCAATTTTGGGATTCTAAAACCAGAGGTAGATAACTTCACAACACCAATGCAAATGGAAAATAGGTGCATGACTGCTGAATCATACACCGATGCACTGTATGAGCACATATACAGGTGCACGAAATGGGCCATACCAAACAGAACCAAAACCCCCTCCTCCAAAAAAAGGAAGCCAATCTAGTGGTACCCCACCATAAACAAATTCTACAGCAGAAGGAAAAAACTGAAGCAGAAAAGGGTGAAGTCCAAAGACTCGAAAAACTTCTTTGTAGCCTCAGCAAAAAATTGAGATCCATCATCAAATCCTCTAAGGCTAGCTATGAAAACAAAATTGCTGCAGATTCTAAAGACAACCACAAGGCATTCTATAGTTATGCCAAGAATCTACATGGCAATACTCAGATCTGCTCTGAATTACAGCACAATGGCAATACATATACAGAACCAACTGATATTGCCAACATATTGGCTGACAGATTCAGTGCGAACTTTACCCCCTTTTCACCCTCTAAAGGGCCTATCACAATACCTGAGGAATGCCAAGTCCCTATTATCATGGCTACACAGGTAAAAACTGCACTGTCCAAAGCCAAGAATACAGCTTCCATGGGACCTCATAACATCCCTGGCTGTGCTCTATATGAATTACAAAGTGAACTGGCACCACACCTGAGTACCCTGTTCAATCACAGTCTCATTTCAGGCTTTGTTCTTACTGAATGGTGCACTGCTATGGTCATCCCACTCCACAAAGGAGGAGCGACTACAGACCCTTGGAACTACCGCCCCATTAGCCTGATGAGTCTGATATGTAAGGCTATGGTGCTCACCATCATGGACTTTATAAATAAGGACATAGGGAATCTGCAGACTCTGGACCCCACGCCGTATGGGTTTGTGAAAGGTAGATTATGCCTGCTCAATCTCATAGACTTCTTCGAGTCTGTCACCAGAGCTGTGGATGAGGGCAAGGTAGTTCACACAGCCTACCTTTATTTTGCCAAGGCCTTCGACACCATCCCTCACTCAGGAATCATAGATAGACTCACTAAACTAGGCATAAACCCCTATGTAATAAGATGGGTTGCCAAATGGCTCACTGATAGAACCCACACTGTGAAAGTAGCAGACTCCAAATCTGACTACCAACCAGTTACAAGTGGAGTCCCACAGGGATCGGTCCTAGGTCCTCTCCTGTTTGCTATCTACTTGTCTGAAGTTCAACCCAACACAAAGGGACTCTGGCTGACCAAGTTCGCAGATTATTGCAAACACTGATGTAGACATTCTACAAAAAGGCCTCACTGACACCAATGACTGGTGCCAGAAACATGGCCTTAAACTCAATGCCAAAAAATGCATTGTCATTCCCTTTGGGAAAAATTCAGTGCCCATGAACTACCACATAGGAGGTAGTTCACTGAACACCGAAGGTGTGATAAGAGACCTGGGGACACAGGTTCACAGCAGCCTCTCCTCTGATAACCACATTGCCACTGTAGTCAGAAAGTCCTTCTGTGTGGCACATCTCATTACAAAAGGTTTCTCATCCAGGAAGAAAGAGGTCATAATCCCTCTCTACTCATCCCTCATTAGACCTATTATAGAATACAATGCCCCATTTAGTATGTACCTCACTAGACACCTACAACAACTGGAAAGGCCACAAAAATACCTCACTAAGAGGATCTTAGGCCTTAGACACATGCCCTATATGGACAGACTCAAAAAACTCCAGCTATACTCTGTCTCTTATCGCCTACTTAGAGGCGATCTCTGCTTGACCTACAAAGCTATGTCTGACCCAGAGCTACTAGATATGCTACAATTAAAGAAATACCAATCCCTCCATGCCACACTCTCCAAGGACCTTAACCACATTACTACAATAAACAGAACATGCTGGAGGGACAGGTTCCTAATCCAGAGACTTCCCATACTCTGGAACAAACTTCCCATTCACGTTAAGCAGAGCACTTCACTTGCCCTCTTTAAGAGAAATCTTTATGAGTGGGTGGGCAATAGGAAGTTCACCCCAGGTATCACTTCAGTGGCCTTGCTTGACAGGGGTACTGGGAACTAATTTTGAGCAGCATGATGCCAGGTAATCTTCTTGGGCTAGCCTTATATAGGTTCCAGGGCCATTAGCCTAATACACAAATATGAACCTATGAACCTATGAGACACTAACATATATTATTAGCTTTTAAAGGTGGCCTTGCATTCATGAATCAGCTGTACCTTTCACAATGAACTGCATAAATCAGACTTTGTATGATGCCTGTGGAAATATTTGCTGATTTAATGAAGTTACAGAACTGTTAAATAGAATCTATCTTGCTTTTGCATATGTACCCTGTTTGTCTTGAGTTTAAAATGTATACTTCTTCCCTTCCTGAGATGTATGTGTGTGTGTGTGTGTGTGTGTGCGTGCGTGCGTGCGTGCGTGCGTGTGTGTGTGTGTGTGTGTGTGTGTGTGTGTGTGTGTGTGTGTGTGCATTTGCACAAAAGCAGTGATGAATCTCCTGATGTCATGTTCATTCCTACAAGTACCAAACCTGCAGTTTCAGGAAAAGGTAAATTATTGGAATTATTTTGACACATTATTAAGTAGTAGCTCTGTGGCAGAAGTACGTATGAATCCATCCTATTTCTGCTCAGAATGACCACTTTAAATGAATGTTTACTAAGTGATGGTGTTATATTGGGCTTATCAGTGTAGTGCTTTGGTCCGATAATTTTCTCTGTACAGCTTTACACATTGTATTATTGTGGTTTGTAGGTGTGGGTATATTAAGATTTAACACTGAAGATTTTTCTAAATTGTAATCTTGATGCTGATGCAAGACAGTGTGTGTCAGATTATTATCCTTAGTCAAAGTAAACTAATGCAATGCTATACACGTGGTCAACCGGGGCCGAGCTAATAATGTTATGCACAGTCATTATAAATTCAGGTATACTGACACAGTGTTATGTGCATGTGGTCATTCTAAGCAGAAACAGGATGGGTAGTGGTGTAACAGAACTTGTACAATACAAAGGACCAAAAATAATTTTCTTGTAACTTTCGCATCAGTTTCAGAACACTTTGAGGTTTACTTTTTAAATCTTACTTCTGCTGCCACAGAGTGAACTTTATTTGGGGTTAATCAGAGTCTCTTTAATTGATGGCAGATGTGTACCCAAGAAGACTGAATGCTGTAATTAAATCAAAAGGTGCTTCAACAAAGTAGTAGTTTAAGGGTGTGCACACACAAGAAAGTATTAGTTTAAGAGTGTGCACACTTATGCAGCCAGCTTATTGGACTACGTTTTTTATTTTTTTCCTGTAACAGATTTGTTTGTTTTCCAATTGAATTGTACAGGTTATAGGTCACATTAAAGGTGAGAAAAGTTTTGAAATGATTTATTGTGGTCTCATTTTTTTTATATCACAAAAAACTAACATTGTAACAGGGATGTGTACACTTTTTATATCCATTGTATATGTATCAGCTGAAAACACATACTTTGTGTCCAGCTTCTCTGTAATATCACTTGCACCTGTATTATGGATGTCCTGTTCCCTCATTGTTCCTTCTGAAACCTGAGCAGTAGCCACCCTTTCTTTAAGGCAGATGCCATTTACCATCGTGCACCCAACTTTTTGCAAAGTTTACCAACTTGGTTACCACTGCAAGACTCTGGAAAATCTATATAAATATCTTTCTCTCTCTGTTTTTTTTTTTGACACAGTTTATTTTTAATATCTGGAAAAAAGCCAGCTGGATAAATATAGAAAAGACATACCATTTTCTCAGTACATTTAAATGTAACTGAAAAGTACCAGACTTAAAACATTTAAACTTTTATGTCCAGAATTAGGGACAGAACAAACACAATTGGGGGAAAAGCCCCAAATCAGAAAAATATATTGTTCACTTATATTTTCTTAAAATAATTTCTACTTTTAGGAGTGATAGAGACAAAGTCTGATAAAAATAGGGATATCCTAAAATTATGGCAGCTGAGAGGTCTACTACTAGTTTCAGTAAACTGTCTTCCTGTATGGGTCTTTTACATAACTATGTAAAGAACAGCGGGGTATTTACAAATTTGCCAGTGAAGAAGAGGATAAATTTCTACCAGAAAATAATATTCCTACAGATATTTGGTTTGAGGCCATGAGGTCATATTTATGCAGTCTGGTCAAGAGCTCTGAGTCTTGCTGCAACATGGAACAGATAATCCTGTGGCTGGAAGACATACCTAGATTTTAGACAAGGTTTTGAATCAGTCCCACACTGCAATATTGACTGGTCAACTAAATGGTCTAGATGTAGGGAAAGCTAATAAGATGGGTAGGAAATGACTAAATGTTAGAAGACAATGGTGGTGGTGAAAGGGCATTGCAAGAAGAGATACAGGCGATGAATGGGGGTCAGATCAAAGTCAGTCCTGAGCCACAGTCCTTTTCAAGATGATATGAAAATAGAAAGTCACTACATGATGGGGAAAATGCTTGCACATACACATAACAAGGCTGTTAGAGCAGACAGAAGCACTGAAAACTAAGGATTAAAACAGGGAAGTGGTACTCCACATGGAATCCAGCAACCTTAGAGAGTAATACCAGTTGGGGTATCACACTAAGCAGGACAAAAAAGTACATCATGATGATAGTGAAAAATGATATAAAGCATTAAATGCAAACAAAGAAAGCAGTGGCCACTTACTGCAAGATGCTAAGCAGTATCCCAAGAGAAGTGGATTTGAGAAGCACAAATGATTTGCTATTAAACTCCAGATATATTGTCTGGGCATCATCTAAAATTAAAACACCATAAGTCTGAATGACCATCAGTAACTATAACAGGGAAAGTGGGCAGTTTTAAACACTTGCTCTGACCATGTGTACTTTCAGCTTGACAGTAAAGGCTGAGTGGAAGGACAGTAATCACAAGCTGCACCAAGAATATGGAGTATGTTGCATGTGAGGTAGAGTGGGAGGTGAATGTTAGCGATTCAGAAGTGAATCACTTTGCTGTATCATTTGGAAGTAAAGCTTTGGGGCTGAGGTTAGATTCTTAGGGTAAGGCACGGGGTTTTATGGTTAGGGTCGGAGACAAACTTTTAGTGTTAAAGATAATGCTTTAAGGTTAAAGTTAGGGATAGGACTTTTATTATGTGTTAGGGATGGAATGTTTGGGAGTTAGGGTTGGGACAAAGCTTTAAGGTTAGGTTTAGTTACGTTTTCATCTGTGGGTTATGTTTTTAGAGTTAGAAGCATAGTTTTAAGGTTTGGATAACAATTATGGATAGGGTTATTGTATTCAAATGGCAGTTGTTGCTGAGAGTGACTGTACATAACTTGTATTCACTTTCCAAAAAATAAAATATGTAAATGAGTTATGCGTGATAGCTATGAGTAACCAGTGCCCTTATTTTCCCCTCTTTTTTAAGGCAGTCTATCTAGCTTAGAGATAAATGTGTTCCTTTTCACTTTTATGGATGCCAGAGTGATGTTATGCTCGCCCTTGTATGGCTACACCTGAGTTGCTATATGCATTTTTTCACTAACTTGCGTAAGTAGTAACAAAAATGTCAGGTTGGTGCACACTGTATACAGCCTCTAGGCAATAAAGTGTTTAGATGAAAAAAGGTATGAAAAAAGCTTGAAGGAGGTAAATCCTTCTACTTCATGCAAGGGGGAGAGAGTAGTAATATGATGCAGGTACTTTAATAATGTTTCATTCTTAAGACATAACTCTTAACAGGAAGGGAAGAATAAAGAGGACACTATGAGTTAATATAGCAATAACCCACGCCTGGGTGTGGATAATGCTGGATTTACCCACGGTTGGTATGGTTTGGTCCCGAGGGTGAAGCCCGAGGGACCAAACAAAGCCAACCGTGGGTAAATCCAGCATTACACACCCAGAAGTGGTTATTACTATATAATGACATTATTTAAGAAAAGAAATAATTACTTTTCTTAAATAATGGCATTGTATAATGCCTCTTTACTGCCCTTCTGCAGCTGTCTGGTATTCTGCGGCAGTTCTGATGTACTGCGCATGCCTACGCAGTACATCAGAGCTGTGGGCAAAAGCAACGGAGAACGCAAGATCTCCATTGCTTTTTTTTTACTGTTTCGCTATGTGTAATGGGTTTAACATAGCGAGACAGCTTTAAAATAAGCAACGGAGATCTCCGTTGCTTATTGTAAAGCTGTCTCGCTATGTTAAACCCATTTAACATAGCGAAACAGTAAAAAGCAACGGAGATCTTGTGATCTCCATTGCCTTTTTTTTTAAAAAACTGTCTCGCTATGTTAAATGGGTATAACATAGCGAGACAGCTTTAAAATAAGCAATGGATATCTCCGTTGCTTATTTTAAAGCTGTCTCACTATGTTAAACCCATTTAATATAGCGAGACAGCTTTTAAAAGCAACGGAGATCGCAAGATCTCCGTTGCTTTTTACACACTGTGTCGCTATGTTAAAGGAGTTTAACATAGCGAGACAACTTTAAAAAAAGCAACGGAGATCTCCGTTGCTTTTTTTAAACCTGTGGCGCTATGTTAAACTCTTTTAACATAGCGAGACAGTGTTTTATACTAACGGAAAAAGTCTGGGCGACCGGACCTTTTTCCGTTAGTATATTGAGGGATTTACAATGGGCACGCTGGTTGGGCTGGCCAATCAGCGTCCACGTTTTAGGGGAGGAATTGTATAATAATTAACTATATACTGCAATGGTTTAATACACCCCAGTGAATCATGCTAGCTTCAGGCTACATCTGCCAAAACAATACTGAGGTTATTTAGATAAACATTCATTTGGACCTTTTTCAGGCAAAACCCACTTTAGATGGCACCAACTTTTACACTAAGGATGCAGAGTATGCAAGAGATAAGAGATTATACACAGTGTTAACAACAGAATAAGTAACTGCTACCCTTATTTGATGCTGGAAGATCAGAAGGCTGTGGATTCTGTTCCCACCCCAAAATAGCAGCCCAAACTAAATGGCTTTTTAAGTCATAAAATGATTTCACACTCTTGAATATAGTTGGAGACAGAATGTCTATATGATGTTATAGTTTTATGACAGGGCAGTGTACACACTTGCACTGAGGATTAATGTTTCATATGTTTCTTTTAGTGTACTTTGATGTGATCATATTTAGTGCACCTTCCTGGTTAGCAGCAGCAAGCAGTCAGTAATGACACACATTTATCAAAAAAGGCTGTTGATGTGCTTCCCTCTTAACAAAGGGCCTGAATGTGTTTAAGACCATACGAGCAGAATTAATGGTGTGTGTGTGTGTGTGTGTGTGTGTGTGTGTGTGTGTGTGTGTGTGTGTGTGTGTGTGTGTGTGTGTGTGTGTGTGTGTGTGTGTAATATGTATGTATATGTATTTAAAAGAAATAAACTTATATTATTAGTAATAAAATAGTGTTTATATTTTTCTTATTTGTTGTTCTCTAAAATTATTCTGAGAACAAGAGCTCTGATTGAGTGTAATAAAAGTATTTCGGGAGGTGTCATTAGCACGACCACTGCAGTTCCATTTTTTGGCAGTATTGTCTGTGAGCACCTACAGTTATAAGAAAATGAAAAACAATAAGATTAACATGTTTAGTTAGGGTAGAATGCTTGGGCTTACATTAGAATAATCTAACAATAAATAAGCAGGCAGTGTACAAATACATTGTATTGTTAAATCAGTATCTGTGGTACTTCAGAATCAGTACATGTAGGGGCGTGGCCAAGGATGAACACAGGATAGCAGCAGATTTCTTCAGCTCCACCAATTTCATTACACTGATAGGAATTAATTACTTAAAAAATTAATTTTTGAAGTAATTTTCTTTCTAAATATGTTTGTTTTATATAGTTCTTGAACTATATCTAAAAAAGAAAGGAAATTTTAACAATATTCCTGTCAGAAATCACTTTGGAAATTTTTCTGTCAGTTTATCAGTCTGAAATGAGTTCCAGTAAGACAAATTCTCAAGACTCCAGCATCAAGAAAGAACTTCAGTCTCTGATAACTATAATCCAGCAACTTACTGCTAAGATGGATAAAATGGATACTAAAATTGATGCCTTCATAGAAAAAACTACAAAACAAATAGACTTGTTACATATAGACCTGCAACAACAGAAGATCCAGATGACAGGCATAGAAGAAGCTGTGAATGACATGGAAAATAGAATGCAAGAAGAGGAAATCAACATTGAGTTTCTGCTGAAACAAAATACACATTTACAAACAAAGCTGGATGACCTGGAAAATAGATCTAGGCGCAATAACATTAGGATTTTTGGACTGCCAGAAAATATTGAAGGTAACAATATTACTTCTTTTTTAACAGCATGGCTCCCTAAATCTTTAGACTTACCAGAAGCATTCTCTTTTGGTATCGAAAGAGTACATAGATCTATAGCTAATACTAACTCTAACAAAACTATCCTAGATCAGTTATAGTTAGATTTCTATCATCTTTTGATAAAGAGATGGTTCTTAAATCTGCTTGGGCTAAAGCTCCTGTTAAGATTAATGAGACAACTGTGCGTTTTGACAATGACTATTCTTCCTTGGTAATAGCTAAAAGAAAAGTTTTTCTGCCACTAATAAGGGAGCTTAAAAAGCACAGTTTAAAACATACCTTCTGTTTCCTGCCAAGCTAAAAATCTTCCTTCCTGATGGTCCTAAAATTTTTGATGACTTAGACTCTGCTTTACTGTTTATCAAAAAAAATAAGATTTTGGATAAAATAGAGGAAATGGAATGGGCTAGTCCTTCATTAAAGAGACTGGCAACTGAAACTTCGTGGAAGACTTCAGAGAAGAAGAAGAGACTAAAGAACAAATGATTTGTTCTATGTTTTTTTTCTTTTTTTTCTCTCATCATTTTACTTCATTATTAATCTTTTTAAATATAGTTCCTGCATTTCCAGAAAGCCACAAATATTCTGAAAAAGATTTAATCAAAGTTATTCTCTGTGTGCAAAGAAATGTTTTGTTTCATAACCAGTCAAAATATCTGAGGAACTAATAACAAGCTATTATTCAATTTGTTTCTCTTTCTGAAAAGAGAAGTAAGGTCAGTAATTTGATACATTTTTTTTCTTTTTTTTCTCCTTTTCTTCTTTTCTTTGTTTAAACAATGACATTCTATTTAGATTATGTAGTGGGTAAAGGGTGGGGAGGGCAGGAGAGAAGAGTAATGAAAATATGATAAATGGAATAATAACATGTTTATTCCTTGTAAAAAGTTTATATGTTCTTCAAATGCTATTCCTAATTATACTTTCTTGATTATACTGCTTATGCTTATTTGTAAATAATCTGTCATGCTTTAACTAATAATAATTAGAACTAAATAATAGCAAATAATATGTTTTATTTTTAACTCTATTAATATAAACAGTAAGTAATATTCCATTGTATATACTTCTTATAGCTTTCTCTTACATTTTTTATTTCTGCTTTACACTCTTTTATTTTCTACTCTCTTTTTCTTTTCTTTATTCTTTCTCTTTATTTTTTTTTTTCATATTAATATATAGAAATGCTTTTGATCATATAGACACAGTAAATAATAAGATTTGCATAAAAATTGAGTTGGGACAAAAATATTGAGTTTTATTACTTATTAATAACTTTGGGCTTAATTTCACTTACATAGAGGCTGTAATAACCTGTAAAATACATCGCAAAGGTTTTGTCATGTTTAGATGCATTTACACTGCTAAATGAATGTTTGTCACTAGTTTTAACAAGTTTCCCGCCAAAATGTTAAAGGAGACAATCTGGGATGTGGGCTACCTCATGAACAGTGTCCTCGAGTTGTTTCAAAAGCTTCATCTCTCAGAATTCTCACAGAGAAGCTGAAAGCAGTCAATTTGACCTTTGACCCAGATATCACACTGACACATTGCAGATTCAGGAAGAACACTCTACCAGGAAGTAGAACTGATGCAAATGCGACTATGTGAAGGAAAATGAACTCTTTAACATCTAAATGTGAGCTATTTTATATAATTACTTAAATATCTATGTTATAATTCATAAAATATGTCAGTTATAATGATTTTAAATGATGCAGTTTCTTGTAGTAAGTAAATGTCTTATTTTAGAAGGCATAGAAAATGAAACATTTATTCAAGTGTTTTTGAAAATCTACTTGACTGCAGCATACTAATCTGTGTTAGAAACTTATGTTCCAAACATATACATTACTATAACTCATTTAATTCATCTGATTGACAAGCATAAATAACTTTATAACTCTATTCTGGAAGAAATTGTCATGTGATATATTTTAAAGCAGTAGTATAGACATACAAAATACAGATGGCTTTTTTACAATAATGCAAGTGTTTCTGAGAATTTGCATAACTATGCAGTATGATTTATAACAATTTCTATAAATATAATATTTTATTCTATTGACAATAATGAGTATGAGTAAAATGCTCATATACAAGCAATTCAAGGTTTTTTTGGAAGCTGTTGACTGCATTTACATCACAGAAAATAGATGCATCTTAATATATGTAATGTCTGAACCATATTAGCCAAAGTTTTTAATTTAAATGAATGTTAGAACTTATTTTTACATACTTTGAATAAATTAATATGTAAATATGCCTTTTTTTTTCTCTCTCTCTTTCTTTCACTCTCTCTCCCTCTTTCACGTCTTTTATTTCTCTCTCCTCTTGGTTCCTAATATCAAGATTATTTGAATGCTATTTGAATACAAGTGTATTATATTACATAGATGTATATAGTAGTATGAATAGTTTAAAAAAAAAAAGTTTATTTTAGTTTATATGATGCTGTTTTATCAAATGTGTAGTCTTGTCTTGCTAGATAATTGAATTGAAAGCTGTTAATTTAAGTTAAATATAACCAGTATTAAATTGATAAGGTGGTAGCTGAGGTACTGCTGCTTAGGGTAGGGGGTTAACTTGAGTGGTAAATACTACTCTAAGTTGGAGTTTTTAACTCCAGATGGATGCAAGGTTTAATCCTTACATTATTTTCACTTGTTCATTGTTATATGTATATAGTTTTGATATCCACAATATATTTTGTACACTTGTTGTCACTACAAACAAAATTGAATCCTATACAAAATCCCATAAGAGATTCAATAAATACAGCTATATTTAAGGGTCACCTAAAGGAGGAGATGTAACATTACTTATGTTGTTATTTGTTATTTTGATCATAAGATTCTTAAGTTTTAAAAATGCCAAATGACATCTTTAAAAGGAATTTCTTAATCCGTGTAAAAGGGCAAGCCTAATAAGATACATTAATTTACATAAGGCCAACTTAGTCTTCCTGCAAGAAACCCATCTCTTGAAAAAAGATATTGATAAACTAGCCACAAACAAATATACAGTATTGGTTAGTTCAGAGCACACTCAGAAAAAAAGAGGAGTGGCTATTTTATGGAATAAAAGTATGCCCATTCCTAAAACCATTAAGTCTTATCAGGATGACAAAGGAATGTTTTGTATGGTTACAATACAGATTAATGGGAAGACTTACACTTTAATTAATGTATATTGGATACCTGGAATTGGTATTAATACAGTGAAACATCATCTTGATAAGATCATATCATTCTCTATAGGAGATATTATTTTAACTGGTGACTTTAATTGTATACTACATGAAAGTGATACTACCACTATAGGAAAAAGAAGAATTACATCTAATGCAAAACATTTAAATGATTTTGCTAATTCTTATCATTTGAATGATATTAATAATCAGATAGATTCAAAATCTTTACCATACACCTTTTTTCTAACAGATACAAAACTTATTCAAAAATAGATAGGGTCTTTATTTCTAACCAGATGGTAACAGATTTAATTAATTCCAAAATCATTTCATGTCCTATATCTGATCATAATTCAATTGTTTTTGAATTCATGATAAAAATACTCATAATGTTCAGATCAAAAGGATACCAGCATACTTAACTCAACTAAAAGACTATAAAGAATATATACTTTCAGAAGTAAAACATTTTTAGACATAAATAATACTCCTGAAGTCTCCATTGTCTATTTTGGGATGCCTTAAAATCATATCTATATGGACAAAGTATCAGATGGTATAATAATAAAAGGAAATCTTGGGACAAGGAATTGTTAGATATTCAAAGTAAATTAGACTCTTATAAACATAATAATAAAGAAAATATTATGGACAAGAAAGTTATTGAAGAAATAAACAAACTAAATGAGAAATACAAAGAAATTTTAACTCATAAAGTTAAAATAACTTTAGAGAAATACAAGTTTTGTCTTATTCAATAAGCCCCAAATACTTACATAGACTTAAAAATAAAACAAAAGGTTGAATAAACAAAACCATATCAAAGAAATCTTTTCTCTAAGGAAAAGAAGAATGTTTCTAGTATACCAGAAATACTAGATGAATTTAGAAATCACTTTCACAAAATTAACCATAATAACATTAACATGGAACCTAAAGATAAAATAAAGGAGTTTATAACCACAAACATGAATAAAAAGCTTAATAAACAACAGATTAAACTATTGGACAAAAGTATTTCATATACAGAGGTTATTACACAAATAAATAAGCTTAAATCATACAAAGCACCGGGTAATGATGGTATTATACCAGATATATATAAAATCCTTTCTAAAAGTACATATTCATTAATACATAAGGTTTTTATTTTGGCCCAAACTGAGTTAATAACCCCCCCATCTTGGCAATATATATTTATTTCGCCAATTTTAAAACCTAATAAAGATCCAACTAGATGTACTTCATATCGGCCCATCTCATTACTTAATGTTGATTATAAAATGTTTATGAGTATTTTTGCTGATAGATTGAAGACAATCATCCCCAGCATTATAGATATAGATCAGACAGGCTTCATTGTAAATAGAAATACTTTTGATAATATAAGAAGAACTTTAACATTAATTGATTTTGCAAATAGGAAAAAGAAAGATTTAACACTTATTAGTCTTGATATAAGTTCAGCATTTGATTCAGTAAGTTGGGACTATCTGTTTACCTTACTGAAGTGCACAAACTTCTCAGATGCATTTGTAAATCTAATTGAGCATTTCTACAAAGGAACATTGGCTTATATTAAGGTAGGAACATATGTTTCACAAAAAATACCCATTTTAAAGGTACAAAACAAGGATGTCCACTTTCTCCACTATTATTCACTTTAGTAATGGAGCCTTGGGCTAATTTGATCAGAAACAGTACTGACATAGAGGGTTTTGAAATAGATGAAAATACAACATCTAAAATTCAACTTTTGCAGATGATGTTCTAATTACATCAGCAGGATCTAATTCTTCTATGCAGTCTCTATTTGATAAAATGATGAATTTTAAAAGTATTTCTGGTTTAATATTCAATGAAGAAAAAACTAAAATACTACCTATATACACACGAAAAAATATTCTCATTAGTGATTTTACTAAATATGTACCCAATTCAGGTCAGATAACTTATTTAGGTATAATACTATCTAAAGATATTAAATCTATTATATATAATAATTATAATACCTGTTTTCTTAATATACAAAATCTTTTTAATACCTGGAATAATATGTTTTTTACTATAGAGGAGAGACTTACAATTATTAAAATGATAATATTCCCCAAAATTTTATACTTAATACAATCAATAATACTTCCCTACAAAAATAATTATCAAGAAACTGAATACACTAATGTTAAATTTCCTATGGGCACCTAATAGACCTAGGATTGCATTAAAAAACATACTAATAGCTGGTCTCAAGGGGGTATTTCTTTTCCAGACTTTAATTTATATACTATCTCTTCTATTGTAAAAGTTATTACTTTATTAACAGATCAGTCATATGTCGCAAAATGGAAAGATTATTGGGAGCTAATTAGTATGCACTTCATGAAAATCTCCTTAACACATAAAAATATGATTGTAAATAACTCCATGTTATGGTTACTAAAGGAATTTTGTACTTCACCTATTACACCTAAACATATGGTTTGTTACCCATTAAATATTATTGTTAGCTATCGTAACTTTATATTCATGCACCCTAAGTATAGGGAATGGAATTTTATTATATTCCCTATAATGTATACTCAGGGTATGCTTTGTCATCTACTTCTGAAAGAACTCATTTAGCTATAGATAATGATCTAAAGTACTGGTATCAGTTGATATCTGATAATAAAGTTAAAAATCTAGATTTCTTAAAACAAGAATTTGATCTAAGAGAAACTTGCTGGTTAGAGGTTCAGACCTTTAGACAACATCTCATTAATAAAATAGATCTAATGTCTATAACAGTTAAAGAATCTATTCCAACACTGATTGATTACTTGATATTAAATTTACAACATAAAGTTTCTGATAAAGGTAAACTTTCATACATACATAAAATTATCAGACAAGAAACTTTTACAGTGTAGATACATACTGGAATTATTTCACTTCTATTAATGGGGACCCACCAAATCAACAAGATAAACAATATATATTGGAATCTGCCTATAGAACTACATCTTCCATTGTCTGGAGACTTTATACATGGAAATTTTTACATAGATCTTTTATACACCTTTGATGATGAATAAAATAAATAATAAAGATAATCTATGTAAGAGATGTAATGTAGAAATTAATGCTGACTGGGCTCATATGTTTTATGACTGTATAAAATTGAAAGAATACTGGAAGTCAATTAATGAATTTTGCAGGCTCTTTTTACAGATAATTTCATTATTTCTAAATCTCTTATATTATTCAACACACCTGTACCTCAAAGTGTTAAAAAGGTTAAGCATCCCTTGTTATGGTCTATTCTAGCAGTGGCTAGGAAAATAATAACCAGAAATTGGATTTCAGATACACCTCCTTTGTTCAATGAATTTAAAAATGTTATGAATATAGTGTGCCATATGTAAATAAACACAATTAGGTCAAGAACAACTAGAAAAACATCTTATTATATTGTATGGGATAATTTACAAAATTTGTTAAAAAAATCCTAATTTCAATAGCATGGTATTTTAGTTTAATTAATTGATCTGATTGTAGTGGATGTCTTTGTAAATACTTTAGTTGTTTTGTTGAATGTTATAATCATATCTATTTTTAATTACTTGTATAAAATTGTTATGATATTTCTCTTGTATGTTAAAACAATAAACCTGTTTTGAAAAAAAAAAAAAAAAAAAAAAAAAGAATCAGTACATGTAAAATGGAATATCATTTATGTTATGTTTACTGGTCCGGGACTGGTACTCTGAGTTAGATTTGCTTAAGTCTTTTGGTTTTGCTCCATATGTGCCCTCCTTTCCTGGAAAATTACATAACTGCCTAAAATATTTTGTGCATAGAAATAAGGAAATTACTGCATTTGAGAATGTTTAGCTATGATGATGGTTACAGTATGATGGTATTTTGGCCATTTAGGAGTCTTTCTGAAGGTTATGATATCTGTTAGGACATTTTTTTTTATTTATTTATTTATTTACATTTGTTGACCGGGAGTGTCCGACTGGATGTAGGTCCATTTTCAGCAGAGGCTCGGTTAGAAAAACTCCACAGTTAAAATATGCAGACAGTAGTTACAATGGACTTACATAGCAATTAACAATTTGATTAATATTTTGTATAATTTGTGTCAGAAATAGGTCTCTGAAATAATAGCCTGTAGTTTACATCCACAGAAATCTATAGCATTAAACACTATACTTCTGCACTCCCCCGCCCCCACATACACTGCCACCACCAAATGAAGTAAGATCATGTACAAGTTCTTGGCTATTGTGATGTGAAAGAAATGCAATAATGTAACCATGGAGATTCATTTTACTTAAACATTGTAGGCTGAAAGCAGTTTCTCTGGGTAGACAGTGAGTTGACTGAGGGGGCAATGCCTATGTGTGAATAGCTGCAGTTCTGTCTTGCTTTGCAAGAGTAATGTACATTTGACTGAAGTAAAATCAACCAGAAGTTCTGAAATCTGAGTATGGTTTATGTGGAGGGGGGGTATACTTACCTTCATGACAGTGTCTTTTTTGTGCCTTTAACCTGACAAGATCAAGTTGTATACTATGGTTGGGGCTGTGTGTGACTGGAACAAATGGCCCTGATGCTTACTGTTAAGTATAGCTTTGCAAAACTATAATGTCTGTACTTTAAGATGAATGTACAATAATTAACAAGCTTACAGGTAGTTGTTCATCTATGTTTCATATCTGTTCATTCTCTATACTGAATGTTTATTTAAAATTGTTTTTAATATGTTGAGCTTTTTTTCCCAGACATTGTTGACAATGGATTTTTGTTTTATAAAATCCTGTTTGCGTACTGCAGACTACAAGGTATTTATATTTTCCATATTTGAATGAATGTCTCATCTTTGCAGACTCTTTTTTTACAGCTGTCAAAAGTCTTTATTAACTAATCATACTAATTAGACACTTCTACTCATTCTGGGGTTTCGAGCCCACTTTCAGAAGTCTTCTGTCATCCTTCACCACAGAATGATTAATTAGGATGTTTGCTAGACTATACTTTGGGAAAAGCCTTTCTTCTTCTAAACAATGTGGACTTGTTTCAACAGTTCTTGAGTTTCTCAACTCAAAACCATGCTTCTGCAAGGAAGAGTCTCAAGATTCTTTTGAATCAATGATCAAATCAATGAAAGAATGATGAATGGATGAATGAATAAATTGACGGTTCGCATGCTTCCCTTAGCCAGACTGCACATGAGAAAAATACAATGGTATATCAGGTCAGTCGGACTCAGCATCTGCAGCCTCTGTCTTTCCAAATACCAGTTCTGGAGTTAATAAAGAGGGAGAATGGATGGTGAGTAGTCCAGACAGCTTGCAATCCAGGTCTTTTGTTCTCATAGGTTCATAGGTTAGTACTAGGCTATCAACCCTAGGGCCTATACAAGCCTAGCCATAACAATTCCCTGGCTATTTCTTCCCACACTATTTACTTCCCTGGACCCCTGTCTAGCAGGGCGACTGACATGATCCCTGGGGAGAATTTCCTTTCTCCCATCCAATTGTCAAGGTTCCTTTTGAAAAGGGCCAGAGGCGCTCTGCTTGACATGTATGGGCAGTGTATTCCAGAGTCTGGGGAGTCTCTGGGTCAGGAACCTATCCCTCCAGCATGTTTCGTTTATTGTGATGACAAGGTTTAGATACCTGGAACATGTTGCTCTGAGAGATTGGGATTTCTTTAAGTGTAGCATGTCCAACAGCTCTGGGTTTGACAGGGCCTTGTATGTTAAGCAGAGATCGCCTCTGAGTAGATGATATGCGACAGAGTATAACTGGAGTTTTTTAAGGCGGTCAGCATAGGACACCTGCTTTAGGCCTCTGATTCTTTTAGTGAGGTATTTCTGTGGCCTTTCTATTTGTTGCAGATGTCTTGAGATGTGCATATCAAATGGGGCGTTGTATTCTATAATGGGTCTAATGAGGGATGAGTAAACCATCCCTCATTAGACCCTTCCATTCTAAACACCTTCCTGTCAGTCGCCACAGATGCTTCAGACTTGGCATGTAGAATAGTTTTAAAAGTTGGTAAAGCAGATGCTCGGTGGGATCCTATACACAGACAGAAGCACAAAAATGTCAGAGAAATGTTGGCTGTTATTAGTACTTTGAAGGCCTTGAATCATCTCTGGTCATTAGGACCTTTGGAGGTGTAAACAGACATCATACACTCAGCTCTCCAGATTTTGGCAGAATGTCCAGATTTTTGCCTCAAAATTTTGGCCTGTTTCTCCAAATATTTGTGGTTCTCTAGCAAATCACTGGGATGATCTGAGGAATGAAATCCCTAAATAATGACATACATTTCAGTTTCAGGCCTCATATCCTTGAGAAAATGCATTTTAACACAAACTCTGTTATTCTAACTAATTTCTAAGTTTATAAGACCAATATTTAATATATGTCCCTATTTTTGGGTCTTTGTCCCCCATTATGTCAGACTTTGTTCAGATTTCTTGGGCTAATAGGCTGAGAGGTATGACAGTCACCACAGTCATGTGGTACATAGGTAAACGGGGGGGGGGGGTACCAGATCTTTTCCCTTTTGCAGACTTGCTATGATATCCTGGGAGATAAAAAATTAGTTCATTTTCTCTTCAGGCTTCATACATTCCATTAGGGCAAAACCTGATGGCAGACAAGCTCATCAGGACCAGGACAGACCCCCCCCCACCAATCGAAACATCATCCTAGAATCTTCCAAGAATTTTGATTCAACTGTGAGAACACCTCAGGTATATCTGTTTGCTTCCTATTAGAACAGACAACTAAAGAAAATAAGCTTAGAAGTCAACCATTTCCTCATTCCCATGAAAAGGAATGTTTTTGCATGATTTGTCACCCTTTCCATTGATATCCAGGGTTCTTATATAGATCTAGGAAAACTGTCCCAAAATTGCACTAGTGAATCCCTTTTGGTCAAAGTAACAGTGTGTCTCTCTTCTTTTTAATTTGGCCAAGCACTGTTATCGCAGGCATTCCCAGAGATGCAGTTACTCACACAGTACACAGGGAATGTGATATATCTTGGTCTAAAAACTCTTCACCTTACTAACTGGGTGATAGAATTTTGATACCTTTTAGGCACCTTCTTTTTTTCTGAGGACATTCAGTGGATACTAAAGGAAGTGAGAAAACCTACTACTAGAAAATCATGTATGTGCAAACAGGTTCATAGTTTGGTACTAGGCTATCGGCCCTAAGGCCTATACAAGCCTAGCCATAATAATTCCCTGGATATTTCTTCCCACAGTATTTACTTCCCTGGACCCCTGTCTAGCAGGGCAACTGACATGTTCCCCGGGGTGAATTTCCTATCTTCCATCCAATCATCAAGGTTCCTTTTGAAGAGGGCCAAGGAGGCGTTCTGCTTGACATGTATGGGCAGTCTATTCCAGAGTCTGGGGAGTCTCTGGGTCAGGAACCTATCCCTCCAGCATATTTTGTTCATTGTGATGACAAGGTTTAGATCCCTGGAGCATGTGGCTCTGATGGATTGGGATTTCTTTAAGTGGAGCATGTCCAACAGCTCAGGGTTTGACATGGCCTTGTATGTTAAGCAGAGATCGCCTCTGAGTAGACGATATGCCACAGAGTATAGCTGGAGTTTATTAAGATGGTCAGCATAAGGCATCTGCTTTAGGCCTGTGATTCTTTTAGTCAGGTATTTCTGCAGCCTTTCCAGCTGTTTCAGATGTCTTGTGAGGTACATACCAAATGGGGCATTGTACTCTATAATGCGTCTAATGAGGGATGAGTAAAGTGGGACAATGACCTCCTTTTTTCTGTATGAAAGCCCTTAGTAATGAGGTGTGCCACATAGAAGGATTTCCTGACTGTTGTGGCAATGTGGTTATTGAAGTTGAGACCACTGTCCACCTGTGTCCCTAAGTCTCTCATCACACTTTTGGTGTTTAGTGTATTGCAACCTTTGTGGTAATTCATGGGTACATGGTTTTTCCCAAAGGAGATAACTATACATTTCTTGGCATTAAGCTTGAGCCCATGGCTCTGGCACCAAGCATCTGTTTCTGTAAGGTCCTTTTGTAGAATAGCCACATCATTTGGGGATTCAGTAATGGCTCAGAGTTTGCAGTCATCTGCAAACTTTGTTAGCCAGAATCCCTTAGTGTTGGCCTGTACTTCAGAGAAGTAGATGCCAAACAAGAGTGGTCCCAGGATTAAACCCTGAGGTACTCCACTTGTCACTTGTCTGGAGCTGGATTGGAGTCGGCTACTTTTATGGGTTGGGTTCTGTCAGTAAGCCAGTTGGCAACCCATCGAGTGACATAGGGATTTATGCCCAGCTTAGCAAGTTTGTCTATGATTCCAGAGTGGGGGATGGTGTTGAAGGACTTGGCAAGGTCCAGATAGGCTGTGTGGACTGCCTTACCCTCATCCACAGCTCTGGAGACTGATTAGAAGAAGTCAATCAGGTTCAGGAGACAAGATCAGCCCTTCATGAACCTAAACTGGGTGGGGTCCACTGTTGAAAATGGAAAAGTTTTTCTTGTTGGTGCCAGCCAAAGAACTGGATCTTCTTCAAGCCCAATTGTCTTTGGTTCTTGATCATTGGTGTGAGTTACTGCCTAATGTCCTTTTGTATTCCTCTAACAAGCTATGTTTATTGGCCATTTCTACTTGTCTACCTTTGGATCCCCTCTTTCTAATACTGCTCAAGTTAAGCATTTTTTGAAAGGGGATTACATACTTGTCCATTAAGGAACAAATGTGCCTTCCTTGGGATCTAACCTTTGTGCTTAAGGATCTACTGTATCTCCATTTGAAATAGCTCATGAGGCTGAAATGAAGTTCTTCACTTTGAAGACTGTTCTAATCATTGCTCTGACCCTGCTAGTAGATTATTTGAGTTGCAAGCTCTTATGGTGCATCAATCCTATGTTATTTCCCACATGGATAAGGTTTCTTTGTTAACAAAGCCTACGTTTATGACTAAAGTGGTTTCAGAAGGTATTAATCTTCTAGTTTTCTTTCCTGAATGAAAGAACAAGGGAGAACAGATCCTTCACACTCTAGATGTCCACGGGCAGCTCAGATACTACCTAAACAAAACTCAAACATTCAGGAAAGCTGATCGACTGGTTGTCTCCTATAAAGGTAAGTGGAAAGGGCAACCAGTTTCCAAACAGACCATTTCTAGACGGCTGCTTTCATGCTATTTCCTTTTGTTATACTCACCACAATAAGCCACTTCCAGTCAGGATTGCAGCCCTTTCCACAAGGGATTTGGCTTCTTCAGTTGCCCTCTGAAAAGGGTTGGATTCTAGAAGTATTCTAGAGGGAGCAACATGGTTCTCTCTATATATACACTTTTACAAAACACCACAAACTGGATTCCTTATCCCAGTCCAGAGCACTCTTTGTTGGGACCACTCTCCAGGGGCTCCTGGAGACTTACTTTATTGGCTTCCTCTTTTTTTGTCCTTTCTTCTCACTGATACTGTAATCTACCTATATAACTTAGACTACTGTAAGAATGGGCTATGTCTGAACATAGCACAGATGTATAAATGAAATTTGCCAGAACAGTTGATGTTCTAACAGATCACTGTTGCATTTGCCTCCTCTCTCTCTCTCTCTCTCTCTCTCTCTCTCTCTCCGGCCCCCTTTTCCTGCTTGTATTTTTTTTTTGTATAACAAGTGTGTGGATTTGTCCACTCTTTTGTGTGTATAGTTATTGTTTGAGTAGTTTCTTAGCATTGTTCTTCGGAGATCTTGCCTTTCTCCTGTCTGTTTTATGGAGCTCTGCTCAAGCTCCTGACAGTTGGAGCATGTGGAAGGAACCCTTGACTTTGGGAAGCTGGTCAGTTACAGTGGGATAGGACTCATATATCTTAGACTACCAAAACAATGATGTATTAGAACATCTACTGTTATTGTAAGTTTCACTTAAACAATTGTACTTTCTCCAATAGGATATAAATGTACAAGTAACACCCTATAGAAATAAGTCCATTGCTTCGTGGCAGCACATTTAACTACTATGAAGCATGGATGGATAAAAAGAAAAAATAAATAAATAAATGGATGCCATGTTGTTTACACATAATAAACATCACTAAAATGTTGAGGTTTAGTGGCCATGAATAAAATAAAAATAAACAAATAAAATACAGTAAAATAAAATGCATCTAACAAAAGTAAATGCAGCGGCAGTTAACAAGGGCCTGTCATTTCTATGCTTTTTGCAGCAGTTAGTAAGAGTGGGGAAAAATTATTTAAATAAAACAAAACTAATACAATTAATTGCAGCAGCAGACACAAGGATATGTGTGTGCTTGCATGCGTACATGTGAGTGTGTGTGTTGGTGTGTCAGTGAGTGCAGGGAAAAGTTGTAATGCTATGCACTGTATGTGTATTACTCCTACTATCATTCATTTATTCCTTAATTTCATCACAATATGGCATTTAAGGTTTACTCAGTCAAGAATGTGTAATTGCATGGCACACACATACGCGCGCATTTGTGTTTGTGTGTGTGTGTGTGCGCACGCGAGTGTGTGCTTGTGTATACGTATCCATGAGTCTTTGCCTCTGTATCTGTGTAACTGTGCATGATCTGAGTTTCTGTAAATGAGTGATACTTGTGTGTGTATGTAAGTGACTGTGATTGTGTATGCATGTGCATGTGTACTCACTTCTGTGTGTGATGCATGTGTTTGGGTGTGAGGACATTATGAAACTCTTACATGACTTTTATTTTTAATGTAAATGTGTCCTCTAACAACAATTACATATCCAATAAGAACTAAGAAAGATTAGGCAGAGGAACTGCCTTGCATGAAAAATATATGAAAAATGTATATGCTACTAAATGAATACAAAGCAGTTCAAAAGATAACCCATTTTCAAAGTGCAAAAATGTCCTCTAATCTTGGTGTGAACCTTCGAGGGCTGGAGATGTTCTCTGCCATGGTAAAAAAACATAATAGGCAACACAAACTCCAAATGAGAGAAATAGCAACAGTGGGTTCAGGTACAAAAGCCATCTTACAGTTTATGCAGGAATTTATTCAATAAAATACATGAAGGGTATAGTCACATAAAAATCCAAAAGGTATGAACAGTATTCCAAGCGCTTTCGTCTCTGGTGAGTGGTGAATCAGATACTTTTTCAAGGAAATTAGAAAACTCTTACTGAGCTCAATTTGAACCAACAGATCCACCCCCAATTAACACTGAACCAATAGAATAAAACTATATAATAAATATTCATAAAGTTCATAAATATTCAACAGTCACAGTACACTTCAACCACAGAACCCATGTCATGGTAAAAAACACACTAAAATGTACAACAAATAACACACCAATCCCCGAAAATCATGCCCTTGTCAAAATAGTATAATAAAATGCTATTAATAAACATATACATATGTACATATAAAATGTAAAGTTATATAAGTACATATAAAATATATAAAGAATGTAACTAAATTCATTTATCTATTTAATGCTTTTAACTTCAAGAAACAGGCTAAGGATAGAGCATCATTGATACCCGGTCAGTTTATTGCATTAGTTTTAATTTGCCATAGTGCCTCCTGTCTCTCCAATTGTAAGGTCCAGGAGCCACCCCTTGGGTCTATGTCTAACACATCAATTATGATAAATTTAAAATCATGCCCATCATGAGAGGGGACCTATGAGTGGTTACATGAGGAAATGTGGTGCTTGTTCATCTTGTACATATATCCTTGAGGGCTTGTCTTGTGTTATTAATGGGGTTACTGTAGAACTGAGAAGGAAGACCACATGCCAAACTGAAAGGGTGGTATACTGTGCTCTATGTACAGTTTGTCCCGCTTTGTACATTGGGAAAACGGAAAGGAGATTAAGATGTAGGATATATGAGCATTTAAGGGACATGAGGCAAAGAGACAAATGCTCTCACTAAACACTGTAAGGAGTATGAGGAGCATGATTTTAAATTTACGATAATTGATGTGTTAGACATAGACCCAAGGGGATGGCCCCTGGACCCTACAACTGGAGAGACAGGAGGCACTATGGAAAATTAAAACTAATGCAATAAACTGGCCAGGTATCAGTGATGCTCTATCCTTAGCCTGTTTCTTGAAGTTAAAAACATTAAATAGATAAATGAACTGAGTTACATTTTTTATATGTTTTTATAATATTTATATGTATTTATATAACTTTACATTTTATATGTACATATGTATACGTTTAGTAATAGCATTTTATTATACTATTTTGACAAGAGCATGATTTTCGGGGATTGGTGTGTTATTTGCTGTACATTTTAGTGTGTTTTTTTACCATGACATGGGTTCTGTGGTGGGTTATTGTACTGTGCTGTTGAATATTTATAAATGTTATGAATATTCATTAGATGGTTTTATTCTATTGGTTCAACGTTAATTGGGGGTGGATCTGTTGGTTTAAATTGGGCTCAGTAACAGTTTTCGAATTTCTATGAAAAAATCTCTGATTCACCACAGATGAAAGTGTCTGGAATAATGTTCATACCTTTTGGATTTTTATGTGACTCGACACTTCATGTGTTTTATTGAATACATTTCTGGATAAACTGTGAGTTGGCTTTTGTAGCTGAACCCACTGTTGCTGTTTTCATCCTCTGTCATGGTGTTTAAAGTGATGGATTGTCTGCTTTATCTGCAAGTAAACAGAAGTTAACACAGTTTACATAGCTTGCATGCTAATGAGGCTAAGCTCTACATGTATTTGTAAATCATGTCTGTATTGTAATGAAGTGCTAAGCTGATATAATGTGCACCAATACCCCTGAGTGAGGGCTCAAGTATGCTTCCTTGGCATATACTTGGGTTGCACTTCACAACTGTTTTAGGTAGCAATGCTCATGATTCAGAATGCACGCTTGCTGTATGTCTCCTAAACTGTCATCTTGTTTTGTGGGGCATTTCTGACAATGGCTGTTGATGTTAATGTCCCTCAAAGAGCATCTTACTGGAGTGCCAAGAAAAGCAAGATAATGCTCTTTCTCCTATGCAGCCAGTTCAGAAAGCAGCTACTAGGATCCTGTCAGGGTCCATTTCATAAGATGGATTCTGGGTATGCCTTTGCTAAAATGCTCTGTGAGGCTGCTGGCATCCCAAGGCCTGGTAAGCAATGCAGGCACCAATATAATGTCCTGCAGGGACATTACTCAAGACCAGAAGCAGCAGGAAGTAGAGGTTAGGAAGGAAAGATCTAATGATATAAGCAGTATATGCCGAAGCTGTTGTTCAAACTATACTTTTAACTATTTTTTTCTATCATTCACAGCTGTCTTCCTCAGAGCTGATATATACTAAGACTTACTAGGTGGGCTTCTGTGGAGGGCTGTCTGTGTTCTGTGCCTGATGCGTGTCTCTCTTTTGTGCATTGCTGCTTATTGTGGGGTATTGCATAGCTGTTCCTTTGTGTGGCTGTGGGTACCATATCTGGCTGTTGCTGTCTTGTACATGCATATGGCACTGTAGCTTAGTTATACACTTATATAGCACATTTCCAAGAATCTGCTATCATATACATGTAAGGCTGTAGTTTCTCACTTATGTCTGGCTGCCTTACCTACATCTGTATGCTGAGTGACATAGCTATTTTGTCTCTTGGGCAGACTAGGAGGCCAATCATGTTTGCTTCTGCAGGAGGCAACTGCAGCTAGTAACACAACATAGTTACTGAGATGTGTACTTCAAACTACTAAGCTTCATATACTTTCTATCCCACTTGTAGATCATTTTCACTAATATTATCCTACCCATTGTGTCTCCATCCTGCAGGTCATAATTCTGTGGAAACACAGATGTGTCCACTTCCACTGGCCTATTGGAGTTTCTTACCAGTGGGGATGGGGAAATTTTCCCTTGACAGATATCCTAAGTCTATCACCTGCTGCACTTCAACTATCGATGTAGTAAGAGGTGCAGAAAGCAGTTGATGTGATGGCCCACTGAATGGAAGCAACCACACCTGTCCTGGAGCACAAAGCAGGCCCCTGCAATCAGGCCACCACAGCAGAGTGAGGCCTCTGTCACCAGCCACTATGACCATGCAAACTCTCTTCTGGTTGAACTGACATCCTTCAGGGCAGTGTCTTGTTTAGTGGTGCTGCTAGAGAAAAGATGTTTAGTGATCTAATGTGTGGGGTTAGGTTTAGGGTCAGGAGTATGATTAGGATCACAGTTAGTACGTATAAGTAAGGTAGACCAAGTATGCAAAGCTCACTCATGGTGGAGTCATTTCTTCACTGTGCTGGCATTATACAAAATCTATAAATTATAGTAATTTTTGAAAAATCATTGTGATATATATTACTTGTTATAATGAAACAGTTTTAAGTTGGCAACAGCTCTATTTGGTCACTTGTTTTCTGGAGTTGCAGTTCAAAAGTATCTTTGTTATTTTTTCCTTTACTCTATTTGCCCTGCATATGAGTGTTTTTGTTGTGCCAGTATAAAATTGTATTTATAGCATATAGTGACTTTAAATAACAGGTAAATGCTGCTTTATTCACTAATGCGAATATTGTCACCCGCTATGTGTACTTTTAGATCAGTACCCTCTTTGGCAATTAGAGTAGAACTTATTGTAACCTCTGAGAGATACAACTGACCCTGTATCTGCCTAACATCATTATTTCTGACTGTTAGTTGGAGAATTCAAGATTGCGTGTAGCATCTTAGTAGTTACTTGTTTCTGTAGCATACCACTGTTATTCCTGACTTTTAGTAGAGAACGCTAAATTGTGTGTAGCATCTTAGTAGTTAATATTTTCTCTTCATCACCTTATAACAGTACATAATAGTGTAGTGTAGGTTATAATACCTTGGTATCAACTGCAGTTACCTTTTGGGTTTTTTTTTTGTTTTCTTTGTCTGCTATCCTTGCATTTTGTGTTGCTCATAGAATTGCACAGTTTCTTACAATGTGTGTAGCTCCTCTCCTGCATCCTCTATCTTAGTTACTTGGTAATCAGTGTTTTAAAACTTCAGACCTAATATTTACCTCTTCCTTTTTACTTCCAGTCCCCTCAGCAAAAGTTTCATCCTGTGTCTTGGCCAACCGCCAATCAACCCAAGGCTGTCTCGTTGCCCTGCACTGTGAGACCCTGGTTGATGGAACACTAAAGTGCTTTCAGCTACACTAGTGTATGTTAGAGTTGTATTTAATCTGTCCTCTAAACTGAAGACTCTTTCCCCTTTCACTGTACACGTGCACACTACTGGACCCCCCCCCCCATTTTTCTCTTCCTACTGTACTCTTAGGTCAATTACTTAAAACTACTTTCTCTTGGAAAAGGTTTACCTATGTACCTACAGCCCATACTTCAGTTGTTTTTCCCTCTAGAAGTGGTGGCCCTTTTCACCAGACTGTACTAGATTAGTAGCATAAGATTTGTAGTTATTAGGAAGATACTGCACTACACTGACCTGGAATTGACTTAGATTGGTTTTCCTGTTTTCTTTTTAGCAGCTTGCCTAGTCCAGTTTTTCTGACTCATTACTTTGTCTACCCCCTCACCCCACCTTGAACCTGCACAACTCTCTCCCATTCCTGCTTAATTACAGAGGTATCTTCCTTTTACTGTTCTGTCCTGACCAGCCCTATAGATAGGTTCTGCAATCTCGAGGGCTGGTGTTTTTGTCTACCCTAATGTATGCTGCTCCAATTCTTACCTAGCTCAGAAAACTTGACCTTGCCAGACTCGAATCATGTTATAATAAAATCGCCAAGTTTGCAAACAACTCCACCTTTAGAACCCACCATTGCCAGGCTCTAAGGGAACTACAATGGCTGGAACTTCCTCAGCTACTAACCTATCACCAATTAGTCATTGCCTACAATGTGGTAACACATCCAGAAAAACACCTGCACTAGGCCAACTTCTCACCCCCTATAATACAAATCGTCATCTCTGATCTTCCAACAAACCCCTCCTCTGTATCTCTAGGGCTAACAATACTGCAGCAAAAGCACTGTTCTCCCACTCCATCGCTAGAACCTGGAATAATCTCCCTCCTGCACTGATTTCTGCCCCTACCTCTTCTCACTTTAAAAACTCACTTAGAACACACTTAAAGAATAAGTGGCTATGTCCATGTATTATATAAGTCCTCAAATTATTCCACTTGTATACCTCACTTCCTAATATACCTACTGTAATACAGTCTAGGTCTTCTCCTAATGCTGACTGAATTTGTATAATTATTCTGTTATTAACCATGTGTAACTATTTTTTCCTTCATATATAGGTTTTGTTACTTGTACAGTCTTGCACTGGGTGTGACGAGGATGGACAGGATTAGGAATAAGTATATTAGAGGGTCAGCCCAGATTGGAAGGTTTGTAGACAAAGGCAGAGGCAAGATTACATTGGTTTGGACATGTGCTGAGGAGGGATGCAGACTATACTGGAGAAAAAAGATGCTAAGGATGAAGCTGCCAGGTAACAGGAAAAGAGGAAGGCCTAAAATAAGGTTTATGGATGTGGTGAGAGAGGACATGAAGGTGGTTGGTGTGACAAAGCAAGATGCAGAGGACAGGAAGAAATGGAAACAGTTGATCCACTGTAGCGACCCCTAACAGGAGCAGCTGAAAGAAGATAGATTTTATGTATTCTGCTGTATACTGTATTTTAGCATTGTTTGAAAATTCTCTGTATACTGTATTTTAACATATTGTGTAAAATTGTACTTACTGTGGAGTTTTTCTCCCCAGCACTCTGCTGAAAATGGACCTGTGTCCAGTTGGACAGTCCCGGTTAATAAATGTAAAATAAAATAAAATAAATGCAAAATGATATCTGGACATTTGCAATACTATTTAGTCTTTGTCCTTGCTTGCATTTATTTTAGTTCATGCAAATTGTAACAAAAATCTGATTGTCCACGTATCTAGTCCTGAACTTTCCAAAAGAAAATGACAACATTACAGAAAAATAGTTGTTTGTAGATCAGGTCAAATTGATGTTAAAATGTCTGTTGGAGTAGATTCAATGAGTCAAATTCAAAC